>NC_133650.1:80188871-80544980 GCF_009905375.1 Apium graveolens | reverse complement strand
TAGTGGTCTTCAATAAATTCTTTTACTTCTATATGAAGGACTAAGCTTTCGAAGATAGAAGCAGCTGAAAAAGGAGTAGTAAACTGGTGGTGGTATTCGGAATGGAAACACATTCGTGATACTAAGGTTGACGCATTTATTTAAAGGTTATAGAACGCTAGCGAGCAAAAGTGTAACCAGTATGATATTAGGTACAGAAGATAGTAACAATTACGAACTGGAAAAGAGTGGGTATTGAAAAGCAAAAGCTATGCTAGAAGCTATGATGAGAGTCTGTGCGATAGACTTGAAAGAGTTTGGAATGATCACATAGCACGAATTGAGTTTTCTTATGACGATGGATGATATGACAGTGTTGGAATGTCGCCTTATGAGGCCCTATACAGAAAGAGATGCCGATCTCCCTTGTATCAGAATGAAGTTGCAGAGTGCTAGATGTTCGGACCAGCAGTGGTCCAAGGGACCAAGGATATAATAGATCTAATCAGAGGACGGCTGGTAGTAGCCCAAGATGGACATAAGAAGTATGTTGAATTGACAACGAAAGGACAAGGAGTATGAAGTAGGGGACCTAGTATTGTGAAAGGTATCCCCTTGGAAAGCCTTGGAAAGGATTGATGAGGTTCGGAAAGAAAGGAAAGCTAAGCCCACGAATTGTTGGACCCTTGGATATATTAAGATGTATTGGGAAGTTAGCATATGAGCTAGCCCTACCCCCGAACATGTAGCAAGCTCATAATGTGTTCCATGTGTCAATGTTAAGGAAGTGTAATTCGAATGCCAGATAAATAGGGGCATATGACCGCATAGACATGCAACCCGACGTAACCTATATAGAGCAACGAGGAAGGGTTATAGATCGAAAAGGGACAAGTGCTTAGGAGAAGGGTTATTAAACTAGGCAGAGTTTGGTGGTAGGACTACAATGTGGGAAAATTTACTCGAGAGTTAGAAAGTGCAATGCTAAGAGAGTATCCCTATTCATTTTCTATCTGATTCCGGGACGGAATCCTTTTAAGGAGGGGAGACTGTAATAACCCCAATTTTTGGAAAATTTTTGAAACCCTTATGAATAGTGTTTTTGCTGAATGAGAAAACTTTTCATGCCACACTAGGTAGGGGTTCTTTTATGGATATTCTGAGATTTTATTGGCACTCTATATGGTATATAAGTGTATGTAAAGGTCGTCAGAATCCAATTCCGAACACTTTGATTTTTCCGGGAAATCCACTAGATACGGAAAGAATTAAGTATAAGGTAACAGGATAAAAAGGATTTAAATTAAAGGATTTTAAGAGAGGATCATAAAAGGATTATAATGTATTGAGAAAGGTTAAGGAAACCCCAGTAATAAGATCCCGGGTATGATCCCTCAAACGATAAACGAAAACGAAAGTTAAGCGAACCGTATAACAGATCAGCGGTCATTAGGCAAATAATTAGGAAGTTAATCAAGGAGGTTAGGGATGATGAGGTCATCCAACCAATAAGGAGAGGGCAGATAAGGGATGATGACATTACAAAGTGACATAAGCATGACATAGGAGGGAAGGAGGTGTGGATGAATGATAACCACATAAAGTTCAAGGTTATTAAGGTAATTAACCAAAATCTAAACAAAAACAACCAACCAAAAACAAATCAAAGCAAAAAACACAAAATCATCTCTTTCTTCCAAGCTTGCTCTCGGCTTTTCCCCATTTTCAAGAAGAAGAATTTCAAAATTCAAGTTCCAAGCTTCCTTAATTGGTAAGATAATTATCTAGTACTCCTTATGCATAGATATAGCTATTCCATGAGTTTAAGCTTCAAATTCCTTCACAATCTCTTCCAATAATTCAAGGAAGAAGATGGTGAATAGTAACTTTCAAAAAAATAACTTTAGTTTTCTTGAATTTTATGAAAGTTTAAGGTTATACCAGCAAGGATCAAGGTTCTTTAGGCATTCAAAGCTCTTGTGTTGTGTTAAGAAGCTTCAAGAAGGTATAAACTCCAAACCCTAGCTTTAAGTTTTAAGTATTTAGGAATGGTTATGATTGATATAGTATATGTGAAGCATGAAGCTTGTTTGTTTAGAGTTTGGGTTGGAGTGGTAGTGTAATGAATGTTGAATCTTGTTGATTTGTTAAAAGAATTAAGTATAGTTTAAATTCATGATGAGAATAACATAAATTGGAAGAACTTGAGGTGTTGGGACTGTTGTAGTGTGTTTTGGATGGATGTTGGTTGTATGAATGAATTGGGATTGATTGGTGGTTGAATTGGAATGGTACAAAATTGGGAAATCGCGTAAACATAGCCGTCGTAATGCCCGATTTACTTTAGACTGTTTTTATTCTTAACATTAGGACCCGGGAATTCATTGCTACGTTTTGACCATTTCCATGTTTAGATAGTTCATGTTACGAGCTTCGTTTTGATATGTGGTTCATTTTATTCCGATGTACGGTTTAGGAGAAACGGCCGTTTTAAGTAACGACGTTTTGCGAACGAATCATTTCCCCTCGCCTTACTTTGAAACATAGGTTAAAAACCTTAAAGGACTAATTGGGGTAAGAAACAATTATGTAAAGTGTATTAGGCAGTTGGTAAGGTACTCGCGAAAGAATCGCCTTAAAACCCTTAATGGTTAATTTATTAAAAATGGTGGAGCCGAGGGTACTCGAGCGACTTAAGGAAATCGTTAAGCGCGAAAGCGAACATTAGGACTCTAAATGGTTAAAGTCTAGTTTCTTAAGTGACCGGGGTCTAATTCCGACTTATGTTGTTGTTCATAGGTTATCAGGACCCACTCTAAGCTTAAGTCTATCCGGGAGCACTCAGGCAAGTTTTCTACCCGTATAACTGTTGTTGTGATGTATATGTGTATATGCATGATCTTGCGATAAATGCATATTTGTTATTAGCAAATTCTTGCGATATATTGTAGCATGTGATATGGTATATATGCATGCCTATTTCATATTCTTGATTTATATATCTGTTGGTTCAATGCTTATTAGTTGCATAATACCTATGCTAGAGATAAGCAGTATTTGAGTTTACCCTTAGTATAGGGGATCAAAAGGTGAACATATTTCTAAACCGGGAGTCGATGTTCCCGAGTATATTGTATATATATATTAAATATATATATATATATATGTTGATATAGTTTTCAAAACTACTAATCGAATAAGGTTTATTCGATAACTTTTATTTTATTAAATGAATATTATTTTGAATATTCATTCGAGGACTTATGACTCTGTTTATTATATTTATTGATTATTAATTCAATATTCATTTGAGGATGTATGACTCACTTTATTTTATTTAATGAATATTATTTATAATATTCATTCGAGGTATTATGACTCCGCTTATTATTTAATAATATTCTTTATTTTATTAAAGAATAATGTTTCGATAATCAAACTTATTTTCGATTATTCAAATAAAGATAGTACTTTCGTATAAGTATATCTTTGGTTATTTAATATCCATTTCAAGTATGAGTTTTAAAACTTCTACTTCGAATATTTTAATAAGGATTATCTTTATGAGAATATTATTTAAATAATAATATTCAGATATTTCTAATATATCGGGACTGATTTATTTTAATAAATCAGCAGTACTCCAAACATTCTTAAAAATGTTTTCGAGTCTTCAAAATGATTTTTAAAGTTAGAGTGGACCCCAAAACTCATTTTTATATTTAAGATCTTCCTTTCAAAGGGGATTTAAATACTCGCTCAAAACCTGGGGGATCCAGCTCTGTGGTGTATTTTACATTCGCAACGTGGTTGCTGTTTTGAGAAAACAAATGAATTGATTACTTACCCAACGTTCGGGAAGTAAGCCCATCTAATTGAGTCGGCATAAGCGACAGGCCGGGGTACGGTCTATCAAAGTGTAAGTGGCTGGGTGGCAGTCCATCAACGCGTAAGAGGCCGGGTGGCGGTCCAGCACAAGGTCCTTATGTGGCCAGGGTGATGACCGGTGGGGGATTCATCCATCTACTAGTAGAAAAGGTTACTTATTGGTATCTTTGCCTGATCAGCAAGATATCAGGTTTATGCCAAAATTCTTTCTTTTCCAAATTTATTGGATATTGCAATTCTTTTCATACTTTACATGACAGAGGTTTTCAGGAAACGTATGTATATATATAGGTGTATATATATATCGGGACTTAATGAAGTATCTCGTAACTTCATTATTTATAATGATATTCAAAGATTGAATCTATTCAAATCTTGTCTTGTAGTCTCATCTATGTGATGAACTTTTGAAAGCTCATTATAACTTGAACGGTGGTAGTTCAAGTAGTATTTGGAAAAGATATAAGTATATTGGAGTATCTTGTAACTTCATCTTTTAAACTTATATTTAGTAAATGTTTATCTTATGTATGTCAAAGATTTTCAGAAAAACGTTGAGACAAGGTTAGATATATGAGATCATCTGGCAACGATAGTTTTATACAGTTATAAACTGGAACTCTGTGTATATTATGCATGGAAGAGGACTTCCAAGATTTTGAAAAGTATATATGTATATATACTGAATATTTTGCGACTTCATCGCATTAAGATATCAAACTTGGTTCATTTCTTTTGACCAAGACTTTCATGAGTACTATGAGAAGGCTCATATATTGTTAATCATTATACATATTATTTTGGTGGGCTTGCTGCTCACCCTTTCTTTCTTCTTTCATCACACAACAACAGACAGAAAAGATGAACAGGACCAAGCTCACAATTCGCGAGCGGATAGGAAACGTTCTGCAGTTTCCTATAGGCATTGATGTCGCTGTAGCTGAGGTAGGAACTACCAATATGCTAGGCTTCAACTTTTGATGTACCAGATTTATGTATATTTATCAATTATAATAATGGCAAAGAAATGTAAATTTATTCAGAAACCCTTTTAAGGTGTATTGGCATATAATTGTGGAATAAAACGACTTGTGTTTATTTTTTTGGATATTCATCTCTGAGACTATAACTTGTGGTGTGTGTGTTTATGGTGGGGTCACAGTACAGAATAGTTGATTATTTATTAAGATTGGGTGTTATTAAGGGAAATGGAACTCGTGACAACCCGGATCCCCGACCCCGGATTTGGGGGTGTTACATCAGCGTACCGTTGGGGCATCCTTAAGGTGGTCATTGCCTAGACATGTGTGTGCAATCTACCCAAGCCAGGTGTCCTCCACCTCCAACAACGAACGGCCCTGATCTAAAGGTACCAACCCATAAATCATATCTTTGGGCTATAAATACCCCAAAGGGAAAGGGTTTAGGGGTTAAACACATTTTACAGACACACTCTCTTACACACCAGCATATACACACATATCCACCTCTTGTCCTATCTATCTTCATCTTCCCAAAACAAGCTCTTACTCTCACACCAGAGGCGCCGCAGGGCTCAAACCCCCCTCCAGTGTTATTTTGTAGACGCCCCACAGCAACTACACCTCACTCATCGCAGGAGGGTCCAGGCAGGCGTCGGAAGGAGCTACCCTGCTGACCGTTGTTATCATTTGGTGCTAGAAGGAGGGGCTCTCCATCCTTGGGTCTCGGTGCCCCTGGATTCACCTTCATCCACAAACTCTTAAGAGAGTCCATTTCTAAAACCTGTAATAACACAAGCAACCATACCCTCACTTAACTATGAATGTTCTTTATCTAAGCCACGTTTATGTGTGCTCATTATTTTAAGCCACGTTTGTGTGAGCTATAGATAGTTTTGGTTATTTTCAAACCCCGATCTGCTTTAGCTTGCATATTGTCTTCATGTTTTTGACCCTGCTATACTTGTTCAACGGTATTTTCATCAAAACCCAGAAAGTTTGTTTGGTATTATTCTGAAATTTTTTTGCTATCTACAAAAAGCAACCTTGGATCTACATTTTTAGCTTCAAATCTTGGTCAGTTTTTGTTTGTACACTTGAGATAATGGCAAGAGTAGGAAAGAGTATGGTTGGGAGACCCTCCGCAAGTACCCAGGTCCAAGACCAAGACCACTCTTAGGCACAAGACCTTGGGGGAGATCAAGAGACCTTCCAGGAGAAACCATTGACACAACATACCCCGATCTTGGAGAGGGTAATAATACCTCGGGATGCAAGGAACCTAATTGAGCTCAATTAATACAATTATACCAATATTCCAGTGGCCGAAGAGCATATGGCCAGCCTAACAAGCAATGAACTGGCTGAAGCAATCAGGCTCTATAGAGAGGAGCAAGCCCGGGCTCAGATAAAATATGCACAGGAGGATGACCAAGAAGAGTCTGGGGACTCTCAGTAATCTAGGATATTTGTCTTCGACCGAATCGTAACTAAGGCGAAAAAGAATCAAAAAGAGCAAAGTAAGAAAGAGACAGAAGCAACCAGGAAGAAGAGGTTGGAAGAGATGAGAGAACAGATAAGGAGAGAAGAAGAAGCAAAGCTTGAGCTGAAAATTCAAAAAAGAATACAGTTAGAAGAGGAGAGGATCCTAGCTAAGGCCAAGGGCAAGAGGACCCGGAGGGACCCCACCCCCGAGGTCATTTATGAAGATGATGAGGAGGGGTAGAAGGACCTGAAAGATATGATCTACAAACTTCAAAGAAAAATGGAGAAGGACTCTGGAATGGAGATTGGGGAAACTCTAACACCCTTTAGCCATTCTTTAGAGGCCATTCCCCGGCAGAGAAACCTCAAGCATTATAATTTTGATTATTTTAACGGATTGGGGGATCTAGAAGAACACTAGAATTATTTCGAGCAAATTGCACAAATATACTACTATAATGACTTAACAAAGTCCAGGTTCTTCGCATCGACTCTCAGGGGGGCTTAGAGGTGGTTTAGAAAGATCCCCTCCCGAATCATCCACAGTTGGAAAGACTTTCACGGGGCCTTCCTCAGGAGGTTCCAAGTAAACAAGACACATGAGCTGCACATGTGCCATCTCGAAACTATACACCAGTATGACAACGAAACTCTCTCTGCCTATATGAGGTGCTTCCAGGAGGCAATAAACAAGATCTCAAACTTAGATGAGCGGGACGCACTAAGCATATTCTGAAGGAACCTGGATCCGGAACACAATGAGAGTTACATTATTGAATTGATCAACAAGGAACCACAGAGCCTAGCTATTGCCTACTCTATGGCATCCAGATTCATCAAAGAAACAGATGTGCTCCAGGCTATGAGGATGACCCAGAACGGGGGATCCAGGAATAAGAACTCTGATGACCGACCGAAAGGGGGTTACCATCAGGATAAAAAGTTCAAGCGAAGCCGACAGACCAATATAGTGCAGATCACTCAAATATTTCAGAGAATTGGTCATAAGATAGACTCTAAAAGCGACCCCGGGCCAACTAGGCAAGCTAGGGAGCCTAGGTGGGAGAAGATTGGACCCCGCTGAATAGGACCAGGGAGGAAATACTGAAAGAAATCAAAGACAAGCCATTCTACTACCCCCCCCAAGCCTATGCAGACCCCACCGGAAAGCCGACCTTACAATAGATAATGTGATTATTATAAAATGCATGGGTACAAAACTGAGAATTGTCTATCTCTCAAATACTTCATCGAATAACAAGTTAAGAAGGGTAACCTAAATCAGTATGTCTCCTGAGATACCAATCAGAAAGAAGAAAGATCAAGAAAAGGGAAAAATTGTAGTGAATGTAGTCCTAGGAGGTTCTCATTCACCCCCCGTAACCCGGACTCAGGAGATAAGGTATTCTCTATCCAATCCTTCACGGAGATGGTATTTTCATTCAGTAGCAAGGATTATGAAGGGGTCAATCCTAATCATAATGAAGCTTTGGTAGTAACACTTGATATCTTTGACAACGAGGTGAGAAGGATGTTGATAGACAACGGCTCCTCGGTTAACATCATATTCAAGCACATAGTGGATCATATGAAGCTAGGGAGTGTGCACTCAAATGAATTCCGGGAGGATCCCCTCTATGGGTTCAGGAATAACTTGATCCCGATCCAAGGAACCTTGTACCATCTGGTGATATTCAGGTCAGCTCTAAACCAGGTCACCCATGTGATAACGTTCTATGTGATCAACACTCCCTCTACCTACAACGGAATAATTGGTCGCTAAGCTCTAACTAGGATACAAGCAATCACGTCTATATCACACTTAAAAATCAAATTCCTAACTCCAATGGGGATATGAGAAGTTAAAGGAGACTACGAGGTCACTGAAAGATGGTATAGCCTGGCCCTGGTCATGGCTGAAACTCACCAAGACAACAAAAGGAAGGCCACAGTCCTTTGAAAGCAGCAAAGCATTAAGAAACATCTCCCCCACTCAAGGGATGTTGCAAGAAGAGAAGTCCAGGTTATAGAATCCAACCTGGATCCAAAAGTAACCAAGCTAGGCTCAGAAGAGCCAGAAAGCAACCAAGTCATAGTAGAGGTTGAAATGAACCCAGGTCTCAGACATGGAAATCCTACTATGCAAGCAACCATCCCTGAAACAAATGGAGTAAGGGAAGGAAACCAAGAAAAGATGACAGCCCATGGTCAAATCTATATGAAGAAGAATACTGAAGCCCGGATCTAGCAATTGGTATCAAAACAGGATCAAGCCAAGATCGAAGCTGCAGTAGAAACATAAACAATTCTGATTGATGAGAGCAATTCTTCCAAGAAGGTAAAGATAGGGTCCGAACTTGGACCTATCTTCAGAGAAGACTCGGTTGTAATAACCCCAAAATTTTCAACTTTTTGTAACCCTTGTGAATAGTGTTTTAGCTGAATGAGAAAACTTTTCACGCCACACTATGTAGGGGTTCTGTTATGGATATTCTGGGATATTATTAGTACTCTATGTAGTATATAAGTGTATGTAAAGATCGTCAGAATCCAATTCCGAACACTTTGGTTTTTCCCGGAAATCCACTAGATACGGAGAGAATTGAGTATAAGGTAATAGGATAAAAAGGATTTAAATTAAAGGATTATAATAGAGGATCATAAAAAGGAATATAATGTATTGAGAAAGGTTAAGGGAACCTAAGTAATAAGATCCCGGGTATGATCCTTCAAACGATAAACGAAAACGAAAGTTAAGCGAACCGTATAACAGATCAGCGGTCATTAGGCAAACGATTAGGAAGTTAATCAAAGGGATTAGTGGGAATGATGTCATCCAACCAATAGAAAGGGGACAAGGAGGGAAAGATGACATCACCACATGACACAAGCATGACATGGGAAGGAAGGAGGTGTGGTGGCTTTGTAACCACACAAATTCAAGGGCAAGAAGGTAATTGACTAAATCAAACACAAAAACAAATCAACCAAGCCAAGCAAATTCATTCTTGATCAAAATCAAAAAGAAACCAAGGCCTTGTTCATCTTTGCTCTCGGCTTTTCACTATTCAAAAGGCAAGAAAAATTCAAAAATCAAAGATACAAGCTTCCTAAATTGGTGAGTAAATTCCCTAATCATCTTCATGCTTAGTTAGGGCTATATCATGAGTTTAATCCATTAATTCCTTCTCAATCTTCTTCATTTAATCAAAGAAGAAGACTATGAATAGTGTTTTCAAGTTTTTAACTTGAAGTTTTTCTTGTTTTCCTTGAAGATCCAAGCATTCCTAAGACTTCTCAAAGCTTCTTAAGGCTTCCTAGCTCCTCCCACCACTTCAAGGAAGGTATACCATCTCCAAACCCTAGATTCCTATATATTATAAGATGATTTTGATTAGTAGGGTGCTATTGTAGCTTGTTGTTGTGATTTAGAGTTTGGGATTTGAAATGGTAGTGAAATGGAATGGTAAATGTTGTGGTTTTGATTAAAAGAACTTAAGTATGATTAAAGTTAAGCTTAGGCATAAGTATGAATGATTAAATTGAATTGGTTGGGGTTGTTATGATGTGATAAGGATGGATGTTGGTTGTATGTTGGATTTGAGGTTGATTTGGGATGGTTTTGAATGGTTTAAAATATTGGAAATCGCGTAAACATAGCCGTCGTAACGTCCGATTTTCTTTAGACTGTTTTTGTGCATAACATTAGGACCCGAGAACCCCCTGCTAGATTATGACCATTGCCATGTCTAGATAGCTCATGTTACGAGCTTCGTTTTGATATGTAGTTCGTTCGATTCCGATGCACGGTTTAGGAGAAACGACCGTTTCAAATAACGGCGTTTCGCGAACGAAACTTTTCCCCTCGCCTTACTTTGAAACATAGGTTAAAGACCAAAAAGGGTTAATTAATGTATGAAACATTTATGGTAAGTGTGTTAGGCAGTTGGTAAGACACTCGCGAAGGAATCGCTTTAAAACTCGTAAAGGTTAAATTATTAAAAAATGGTGGAGCCGAGGGTACCCGAGTGACTTAAGCGAACCAGTGAGCGCAAAACAAGCGTTAGAGTCTAAGTTAGTTAAAGTATAGATTTACAAGTGATTTTGGTTTAATCCCAACTTACTTGTTGTTTATAGGTTACCAGACTCGTCCCGAGCCTTTTATCACCCCAAGTCGCTCAGGCAAGTTTTCTACCCGTTATACTGTTGTTGTGATGTATATGTGTATATGCATGATCTTGCGATAAATGCATATTTGTTATTAGCAAGTTCTTGCGATATATTGTAGCATGTGATATGGTATATATGCATGCCTGTTTTATATTCTTGGATTATATATCTGTTGGTTAAAATGCTTATAGTTGCATAATACCTGTGCTAGAGGATAGCGGTAACTTGCATATACCCTTAGTATAGGGACCCAAAGGTGAAAATATTTTCTAAAACCGGGAGTCGAGGATCCCGAGTAGATTTTATATATATATATATATATTTATATATATATATGGTTATAGTTTTCCAAACTATTAATCGAATAAGGTTTATTCGATAACTTTAACTTTATTTTATTATTGAATATTATTTCGAATATTCATCCGAGGACTTATGACTCCTTTATTTTATTATTGAATATTATTTCGAATATTATTCGAGGGCTTATGACTCCTTTATATTATTATTGAATATTACTTGGATATTCAATCGAGGATGTATGACTCCTTTATTTTATGAATATTATTTATAATATTCATTCGAGGTATTATGACTCCGCTTATTACTGAAAATATATTCTTTATTTTATTAAAGAATAAGGTGTCAATAATCAAACTTATTTTCGATTATTCAAATAAAGATAATACTTTCATATAAGTGTATCTTTGGTTATTTAATACTCGTTTCAAGTATAAGTTTTAATACTTCTACTTCAATTATTTTTATAAAGATAATTCTTTGTGGGAATATTATTTAAATAATAATATTCAGATATTTTTTAATATATCGGGACTGATTTATTTCATTAAATCAGTTTTACTCCAAACACTCTTTAAAGTGTTTTCGAGTCTTCAAAATAATTTTTAAAAGTTAGAGCGGATCCCAAAACTCATTTTTATATTTAAGATCTTTCTTTTAAGGGGATTTAAATACTCGCTCAAAACCTGAGGGATCCGACTCTAGGGAGTATTTTATATTCGCAACAAGGTTGCTGTTTTGATAAATGAATTGATTACTTGCCCAATGTTCGGGAAGTAAGCCCATCTAATTGAGTCGGCATAAGCGACAGGCCGGGGTACGGTCTATCAAAGTGTAAGTGGCTGGGTGGCAGTCCATCAACGTGTAAGAGGCCGGGTGGCGGTCGCACAAGGTCCTTATGTGGCCAGGGTGATGACCGGTGGGGGATTCATCCATCTACTAGTAGAAAAGGTTACTTATTGGTATCTTTGCCTGATCAGCAAGATATCTGGTTTATGCCAAAATTCTTTTCCTTTCCAAAATTCATTGGATGTTTCAAACTCTGTCATACTTTACATAACAGAGGTTCCAGGAAATGTTTAAGAGATATATATGTGGATATATATATATCGGGACCAAATAAAGTATCTCGTAACTTTCTTTCATTCAATAATATTTCAAAGATTGAATCTATTCAAGTCTTAACTTGTGGTCTCATCTATGGGATGTTTTTTTTTAAAAACTTATAATACTTTGAACGGTGGTAGTTCAAGTAGCTTTATAAATGATATAAGTGTAGTGAAGTATTGGTAACTTCATTCCTTGTTTTTACTTATATCTAGTAAGTAATTATCTTACACATGATAAAGATTCTAGTAAGTATCCATTTAGATACTTATATTATTGTTATCACTATGTATTATCTTACGAGCTGTAAGGCTCACTCTTGCTTTATTTCTTCATCACACAACAACAGTTAGGGAAGATGGCCAGACTCCAGCAGACCCAGCGCAAGCGCGTGGGAAGCGTCCCGCGTCTTCCCGATGATGTTGTAGCTGCTATAGCTGCAGAGGTAGATCTATTGTAGTTAAGACCATCTACTTTTGAGAATCAAATTATGTATAATTATAACTTGTGGCAGATAATGGCAATTAACTGTAAATTTATCAAGTAATCATTTTGGGTTGTAATAACTTTTAAATGGTGGATTCAAAGACTTATACTTATTTCAATTTCATCTCTGAGACTATAACGGGTTGTGGTGTGTGTTAGTGTGGGGTCACAGCATAAGGTTATTATTATTAATTAAGTGAAGTGATATTGTGGAAAGAAAGACCGTGATGACCCGGATCCCCGACCCCGGATCTGGGGGTGTTACAGAAATGGTATCAGAGCTAAGCGTTATAAACCTCAGAGATGATGCGATGATATAATAATAAACTCACAAAGATAATAAGAACTCTTGCCAAGTTCATGGTCGGACTACTTAAAGTAGTACTGACAGTTAAAACCCTTACGGGAACCCTTATAAGTATCATGATAGTAACTTAGCTCGTTTAATGTGTAGGCGCCTGAGATAGGGGACCCTGAGATGTTCGAGCACGAGCATGATGAGGCACTTCTAGATGTTGAGGATCAGGAGGAGCCTGAGATGGAGGAGGATGAGGAGGACCCCTCAGAGGAGTCAGAGACGGAGGTCATTGCTATTTCAGATGAGGAGGACCCCTCAGAGGAGTCAGAGACAGAGGTTATTGCTATTCCAGATGAGGAGGACCCGGATGAGGTCCCAGTAGCTGAGGAGCGTGTTGGACCTATGGTAGTGTATGCTGGTATCCCTTTACCCACACTCCCGGTGGTCAGAGCTCCTACCCCTCCACCACTATCCTGGATTCCCGATGATGACAGCTCAGAGACCCATACTTCCGAGCCTAGGCAGACCGAGGAGGCACCCTCAGCGGCTCCGGATTCACCACCTCTTGACCATGCCCACAGGCAGTCTTCGTTAGCTCATGGATATGTTCAGGATGTATTGAGGACCCGAGTGGCTGTTGCCGAGGGCCGACTGGATGAGGCCAGGAGGGAGTTGGATGCAGAGAGGGCGGGTAGGCGTACCCGAGCTTATGAGACTAGGGCTTCTATACCCCGATCCTTGAGGAGGGAGCTTACGGGGATAGAGCTCACATCCCGAGCGAGGCTCAGATCGCTCCAGGGGGACAGGCATGGTAGGATCTCCAGGCGGCAGGCCGACTATATCTTCCAGTCATGCGATGGAAAGGGTATGGGAGCTGACCCGCTCCGGTGTGTGATTCAGGATTGATGATGGAATAGTCTAGTTGTCTAGTTAGCCGAGGCCTTAGTAAGAGCCAATTTTCCGGGATAGTTGACTTGTATATAGCATCCCTTTTTCTGACTAGACAGGTAGACTCTTGTGTATCACTTTTGGGACAGATGACTGTAGCACTGTTGTACATTTTGACCAGATCAAACTATGTATTTCTCGCATTATGTATATATTTGTTTCCTTTCGGTTCAGTTCCATAGTGACGGGATCACTGTTTTTATCATTATTATTACTGCACTTCGTATTAGAACTTTCTTAAAATAATAGAATTGCGATATACGTTCTCCCCATTATAAGAGCTGTGCAAGGCACAATGTTGTATATGATTGTGACCTAACGTTGAATTTTCCCAAAAAAAAAAAAAATTTATTATCAGAATCATGCCGCCAAGAAAGATTGGAACTAGGGCGAACCCTGGATCTGAGGACCAGGGAAGCCATAACCAGGATGATAGGAACCAGGAGCACAGTGAAGAGGAAGATGAGGATTATGTGGAACAGGATGACTCCCTGTATGAAGAGGAAGAGGAAACATATGATGTTGAGGGATTTGAGATAGAGGCTGAAGAAGGAGAAACCGAGGTTGAGCAACCAGTACCAAACCCAGGCATGGATCCCATGGGCCAGTTCATGCAACTCCTAAGGCAGAATTTGGAACGTCAACCCAACCCACCCCCTCAAGGAAGTAACAATGCTGTGGCAAACTCTTTCAGGGCTTTTAAGTCCCTTAAGCCCCCTGAGTTCCACGGATCAGCCGACCCAGTTGAGGCAAGGGCATGGTTAAAGGAAATGGAGAAATCTTTTGAGATTTTGAGTACCGAGGAGGCACAGAAGACTGTATTTGCTACCTACCTTCTGAAAGGAGAAGCTAACTACTGGTGGGAGGCCAAGAAAAATATGGAGACAGACGCTATTATAACCTGGGAGAGATTTAGTCAGTTGTTTCTGGGGAAGTATTTCCCGAGGTTTATGGAAAACCAGATGGAGCTCAAGTTCTTGGAGCTAAAGCAGAATAACTTGTCTGTAGCAGAGTACGAAGCGAAATTTACTGAGTTATCAAGGTTTGTGCCAGAGTTTGTGAGCACCGAGGAAAAGAAAGCTAGGAGGTTTCAGCAGGGACTGAAACCGTGGATTCAGAATAGGGTGGCAATCCTTGAGCTTACGGACTATGCCACTCTGGTACAAAAGGCAACGATTGTAGAAGTTGGAAGTGAACAGATGCAGAAGGAAAGAGAGAAGAAAGGAATAAAGAGGAAAAGTATGAGCATGGGTGGAGGTTCCGCAGGAAGGAGCTTCCCAACTAGATTTAATCGAGGAGCAGTGTCCCTACCGGGAAAGAACACTGGGTTTAAGCGGCCAATGAGTGTGAGTGTGAGCCAGGGCGGCCAGAAGTCAAGAATGTCCTATTCCAACCAGTCTCGACCCCCATTGCCAGCCTGTAACATATGTGGAAGGAATCACACTGGGGAGTGTAAAGGAAAGCCAGTAACCTGTTTTAAGTGCGGTCGGGAAGGCCACTACTCAAATAAATGCCCTTCGTCAGCCCCTGCCGTCATTCCAACCACCAATTGTCATCTGTGTGGACGCCCGGGTCATTGGAAGAGGGAATGCCCAATGAACAAACCAGCAGCTTCGGGAGCAAGCAGGGCTGCTTCTAATAAGCCACCTACTGCGAGGACTTTCAACATGACAGTCCAGGATGCTATGAAAGATTCAGATGTGATAGCAGGTACCCTTTCTCTAAATTCAGTCAGTGCAAATGTTTTATTTGATTCGGGAGCAACTAAATCTTTTATATCAAAGGACCTTGCGCGTAAGTTAAGACTTAAGGCTGAACCCTTGATAGAACCCTTACAAGTAGAAATAGCCAATCATGAAATTATTCCTGTTAACCAGATTCACCCCGCCTGTGAGATAGGCATAGGGGAGCAATCTTTCAGTGTTGATCTGATTCCTTTTAAATTAGGGGAGTTTGATGTGATTTTGGGAATGGACTGGCTATCTAGCAACGATGCTCAGATAGACTGTAAAGGGAAGAAAGTTAAGTTAAATATCCCCGGGAAGAAAGAAGTTATATTTAGAGGAAAGAGGCAGGCGCAGAAATTTTTGACCATGGCCCAGGCCAAAAGGATGCTACGAAAAGGAAGTGAGGCTTACCTAGCCTATGTGGTGGACACGCAGAAGGAGGTGCCCAACTTACAAGATATTCCAGTAGTCAACGAATTTGAAGATGTATTCCCACAAGACCTTCCGGGATTACCACCCGATAGAGTGATTGAATTTGCTATTGAGTTGGCCCCAGGGACGGCGCCAGTTTCAAAAGCACCTTACCGGTTAGCCCCGTTAGAAATGAAGGAATTAGCTATCCAATTGCAGGAACTCTTGGATAAGGGTATGATAAGACCCAGTGTGTCTCCGTGGGGAGCACCAGTTTTATTTGTTAAGAAGAAAGATGGGAGCATGAGGTTGTGCATCGACTATCGAGAGTTGAACAAGCTAACCATAAAGAACAGGTACCCATTGCCTAGAATAGACGATCTGTTTGACCAGCTAAAGGATGCTGTTTATTTTTCCAAGATCGACCTGAGAACTGGATATCACCAACTAAAGATTAAACCCGAAGATATTTCCAAGACAGCGTTCCGTACCAGGTATGGGCATTATGAGTTCTTGGTAATGTCCTTTGGATTAACCAACGCCCCAGCGGCTTTCATGGATTTAATGAATAGAGTATTTAAGAAGTACTTGGACAAGTGTGTGATAGTTTTTATCGATGATATTTTGATCTACTCAAGGACTGAGGCAGAACATGCAGAGCATTTGAGGATAGCTCTAGGAATACTCAGAGAGGAGCAGTTATATGCCAAATTCTCGAAGTGTGAATTCTGGCGGAATGAAGTACAGTTTTTAGGACATGTGATCAATAAAGAAGGAGTATTGGTCGACCCCTCCAAGATAGAGGCGGTCTCAAATTGGGAAAGGCCAACCACACCCACAGAGGTAAGGAGTTTCATAGGATTGGCCGGCTACTATCGTAGATTTGTTCAGGACTTTGCGAAGATCGCAGCCCCTTTGACACGACTTACTCGTAAGACAGAGAAGTTTGAATGGACGGAGAAATGCGAGAACAGTTTTCAGGAATTAAAGAAAAGGTTGATAACGGCTCCGGTATTGGCATTGCCGGACGGAAAAGGAGATTTTGTGATATATAGTGACGCGTCGCACAAAGGATTAGGATGTGTGCTTATGCAGCACGGTAAAGTTATTGCGTATGCGTCGAGACAACTGAAGGAATACGAGGTTAGATATCCTACTCATGACCTTGAGCTCGCGGCAATAGTATTTGCTTTAAAAATTTGGAGGCACTACTTGTATGGAGAGAAGTGCGAGATTTTCACAGACCATAAGAGCCTCAAGTACATATTTACGCAGAAAGAGCTCAACATGCGCCAGAGGAGATGGTTAGAACTAATCAAGGACTATGATTGTGAGATTCTCTATCATCCAGGGAAAGCCAATGTGGTGGCTGATGCCCTTAGTAGAAAGGAAAGACTCAGAATGATAACGACTTCGGAAGAGTTGATAAGGGATTTTGAGAGAATGGAAATAGAAGTAATGGTAACCGGAACCGGAACTGAAAAGCTTTTTGAGATCTCAATGCAGCCAGAGTTATTGGAAAAGATCAGATTGTGCCAGGAGAAAATAATGAATGAAGGCAGAGAGTCAATGACTGGAGAGGAGATCCATACCGAGAAAGATGATAAAGGGATAATGAGGTACTCCTACCGAATTTGGGTTCCGAATGTTCAAGAACTTAAAGATGAGATTTTGGATGAAAGCCATAGTTCAAGGTATTCCATTCACCCGGGAAGTACCAAGATGTATAGGGATTTGAAGGAATATTACTGGTGGCCCAACATGAAGAGGGACGTAGCAGAATGGGTAAACAAGTGTTTGACTTGCCAAAGAGTAAAGGCAGAGCACCAGAGACCCAGTGGACTTTTGCGACCCCTGGAGATTCCCGAATGGAAATGGGAACAGATAGCGATGGATTTTGTTGTAGGCTTGCCAAGGACGAAAGCCAATCACGACGCCATTTGGGTAATTATAGACCGACTGACAAAGTCAGCTCATTTCATTCCTATCAATGAGAGATACACAGTCGATAGACTGGTGGACATTTACCTTAAGGAAATAGTGCACGCGGCATGGAGTCCCAGCGTCCATTGTCTCAGACCGAGACCCCAGGTTCAACTCCAGATTTTGGAGGAGCTTTCAGGAATGTGCGGGGACCATGTTAAATATGAGTACCGCGTACCATCCCCAGACGGATGGACAGAGTGAAAGGACCATCCAGACACTAGAGGATATGTTGAGAGTCTGTGCAATAGACCTTAAAGGAAGTTGGGATGATCACTTGCCGTTGATCGAGTTTTCTTATAACAATAGCTTTCATGCTAGCATCGGAATGCCGCCTTATGAGGCCCTGTATGGAAGAAGGTGTCGATCTCCCTTATACTGGGATGAAGTAGGAGAGCGGAAGATGCTCGGACCCGAAGTGGTCCAAAGGACCAAAGATATAGTGGATCTTATCAGAGGGCGACTTGTAGCAGCCCAAGACAGACAGAAGAAATATGCAGACCTAGCCCGAAAGGACAAGGAATATGAAGTAGGGGACTTAGTACTGTTGAAAGTATCCCCTTGGAAGGGATTAATGAGGTTCGGAAAGAAAGGAAAACTAAGCCCAAGATACATTGGACCTTTTGAGATATTAAGACGGATTGGAAAGTTAGCTTACGAGCTAGCCCTACCCCCTAATTTGCAACAAGTTCATAATGTGTTCCATGTGTCAATGCTAAGGAGGTATCATCGGGATGCCAGACACATAGTGGAGTACGAGCAGGTGGATATGCAGCCAGATCTAACTTACGTGGAGAAGCCAGTAAGGATTATGGATAAGAAGGAGCAGGTGCTTCGGAACAAAGTGATCAAGCTAGTCAGAGTACTATGGCAGAATCATAACGTGGAAGAATCAACTTGGGAACTAGAGAGCACAATGCTAGAAAAGTACCCCCATTTGTTTTCTGTTTGATTCCGGGACGGAATCCTTTTAAGGAGGGGAGACTGTAATAACCCCAAAATTTTCAACTTTTTGTAACCCTTGTGAATAGTGTTTTAGCTGAATGAGAAAACTTTTCACGCCACACTATGTAGGGGTTCTGTTATGGATATTCTGGGATATTATTGGTACTCTATGTAGTATATAAGTGTATGTAAAGATCGTCAGAATCCAATTCCGAACACTTTGGTTTTTCCCGGAAATCCACTAGATACGGAGAGAATTGAGTATAAGGTAACAGGATAAAAAGGATTTAAATTAAAGGATTATAATAGAGGATCATAAAAAGGAATATAATGTATTGAGAAAGGTTAAGGAAACCTAAGTAATAAGATCCCGGGTATGATCCTTCAAACGATAAACGAGAACGAAAGTTAAGCGAACCGTATAACAGATCAGCGATCATTAGGCAAACGATTAGGAAGTTAATCAAAGGGATTAGTGGGAATGATGTCATCCAACCAATAGAAAGGGGACAAGGAGGGAAAGATGACATCACCACATGACACAAGCATGACATGGGAAGGAAGGAGGTGTGGTGGCTTTGTAACCACACAAATTCAAGGGCAAGAAGGTAATTGACTAAATCAAACACAAAAACAAATCAACCAAGCCAAGCAAATTCATTCTTGATCAAAATCAAAAAGAAACCAAGGCCTTGTTCATCTTTGCTCTCGGCTTTTCACTATTCAAAAGGCAAGAAAAATTCAAAAATCAAAGATCCAAGCTTCCTAAATTGGTGAGTAAATTCCCTAATCATCTTCATGCTTAGTTAGGGCTATATCATGAGTTTAAGCCATTAATTCCTTCTCAATCTTCTTCATTTAATCAAAGAAGAAGACTATGAATAGTGTTTTCAAGTTTTTAACTTGAAGTTTTTCTTGTTTTCCTTGAAGATCCAAGCATTCCTAAGACTTCTCAAAGCTTCTTAAGGCTTCCTAGCTCCTCCCACCACTTCAAGGAAGGTATACCATCTCCAAACCCTAGATTCCTATATATTATAAGATGATTTTGATTAGTAGGGTGCTATTGTAGCTTGTTGTTGTGATTTAGAGTTTGGGATTTGAAATGGTAGTGAAATGGAATGGTAAATGTTGTGGTTTTGATTAAAAGAACTTAAGTATGATTAAAGTTAAGCTTAGGCATAAGTATGAATGATTAAATTGAATTGGTTGGGGTTTTTATGATGTGATAAGGATGGATGTTGGTTGTATGTTGGATTTGAGGTTGATTTGGGATGGTTTTGAATGGTTTAAAATATTGGAAATCGCGTAAACATAGCCGTCGTAACGTCCGATTTTCTTTAGACTGTTTTTGTGCATAACATTAGGACCCGAGAACCCCCTACTAGATTATGACCATTGCCATGTCTAGATAGCTCATGTTACGAGCTTCGTTTTGATATGTAGTTCGTTCGATTCCGATGCACGGTTTAGGAGAAACGACCGTTTCAAGTAACGGCGTTTCGCGAACGAAACTTTTCCCCTCGCCTTACTTTGAAACATAGGTTAAAGACCAAAAAGGGTTAATTAATGTATGAAACATTTATGGTAAGTGTGTTAGGCAGTTGGTAAGACACTCGCGAAGGAATCGCTTTAAAACTCGTAAAGGTTAAATTATTAAAAATGGTGGAGCCGAGGGTACCCGAGTGACTTAAGCGAATCAGTGAGCGCAAAACAAGCGTTAGAGTCTAAGTTAGTTAAAGTATAGATTTACAAGTGATTTTGGTTTAATCCCAACTTACTTGTTGTTTATAGGTTACCAGACTCGTCCCGAGCCTTTTATCACCCCAAGTCGCTCAGGCAAGTTTTCTACCCGTATAACTGTTGTTGTGATGTATATGTGTATATGCATGATCTTGCGATAAATGCATATTGGTTATTAGCAAATTCTTGCGTTATATTGTAGCATGTGATATGGTATATATGCATGCCTGTCTCATATTCTTGAGTTATATATCTGTTGGTTCAAATGCTTATAGTTGCATAATACCTATGCTAGAGGATAGCGGTAACTTGCATATACCCTTAGTATAGGGACCCAATGGTGAAAATATTTTCTAAAACCGGGAGTCGAGGATCCCGAGTAGATTTTGTATATATGGATATGGATATATATATATATATTTATATATATATATATGGTTATAGTTTTCCAAACTATTAATCGAATAAGGTTTATTTGATAACTTTAACTTTATTTTATTATTGAATGTTATTTCGAATATTCATCCGAGGACTTATGACTCCTTTATTATATTATTGAATATTATTTCGAATATTATTCGAGGGCTTATGACTCCTTTATATTATTATTAAATATTACTTGGATATTCAATCGAGGATGTATGACTCCTTTATTTTATGAATATTATTTATAATATTCATTCGAGGTATTATGACTCCGCTTATTACTGAAATATATTCTTTATTTTATTAAAGAATAAGGTGTCAATAATCAAACTTATTTTCGATTATTCAAATAAAGATAATACTTTCATATAAGTGTATCTTTGGTTATTTAATACTCGTTTCAAGTATAAGTTTTAATACTTCTACTTCAATTATTTTTATAAAGATAATTCTTTGTGGGAATATTATTTAAATAATAATATTCAGATATTTTCTAATATATCGGGACTGATTTATTTCATTAAATCAGTTTTACTCCAAACACTCTTTAAAGTGTTTTCGAGTCTTCAAAATGATTTTTAAAAGTTAGAGCGGATCCCAAAACTCATTTTTATATTTAAGATCTTCCTTTTAAGGGGATCTAAATACTCGCTCAAAACCTGAGGGATCCGGCTCTATGGTGTATTTTATATTCGCAACAAGGTTGCTGTTTTGATAAATGAATTGATTACTTGCCCAATGTTCGGGAAGTAAGCCCATCTAATTGAGTCGGCATAAGCGACAGGCCGGGGTACGGTCTATCAAAGTGTAAGTGGCTGGGTGGCAGTCCATCAACGCGTAAGAGGCCGGGTGGCGGTCCAGCACAAGGTCCTTATGTGGCCAGGGTGATGACCGGTGGGGGATTCATCCATCTACTAGTAGAAAAGGTTACTTATTGGTATCTTTGCCTGATCAGCAAGATATCTGGTTTATGCCAAAATTCTTTTCCTTTCCAAAATTCATTGGATGTTTCAAACTCTGTCATACTTTACATAACAGAGGTTCCAGGAAATGTTTAAGAGATATATATGTGGATATATATATATCGGGACTAAATAAAGTATCTCGTAACTTTATTTCATTCAATAATATTTCAAAGATTGAATCTATTCAAGTCTTAACTTGTGGTCTCATCTATGGGATGTTTTTTTTAAAAAAAAACTTATAATACTTTGAACGGTGGTAGTTCAAGTAGCTTTATAAATGATATAAGTGTAGTGAAGTATTGGTAACTTCATTCCTTGTTTTTACTTATATCTAGTAAGTAATTATCTTACACATGATAAAGATTCTAGTAAATATCCATTTAGATACTTATATTATTGTTATCACTATGTATTATCTTGCGAGCTGTAAGGCTCACTCTTGCTTTATTTCTTCATCACACAACAACAGTTAGGAGAGATGGCCAGACTCCAGCAGACCCAGCGCAAGCGCGTGGGAAGCGTCCCGCGTCTTCCCGATGATGTTGTAGCTGCTATAGCTGCAGAGGTAGATCTATTGTAGTTCAGACCATCTACTTTTGAGAATCAAATTATGTATAATTATAACTTGTGGCAGATAATGGCAATTAACTGTAAATTTATCAAGTAATCATTTTGGGTTGTAATAACTTTTAAATGGTGGATTCAAAGACTTGTACTTATTTCAATTTCATCTCTGAGACTATAACGGGTTGTGGTGTGTGTTAGTGTGGGGTCACAGCATAAGGTTATTATTATTAATTAAGTGAAGTGATATTGTGGAAAGAAAGACCGTGATGACCCGGATCCCCGACCCCGGATCTGGGGGTGTTACAATATTAATATCAGTATGATGCTCCCCAATAGCACCGATTTCAAAAAAAGGACTTTACTATTTGGATTACATCTCCCCCAACTGTTTTCCAAAATTTATGATAAAAGCTCGGGCTCATGCCATCGGGCCCTGGGGACTTATCAGAATGCATATAAAAAATTATTTTCTTTAACTCATGACCTTCAAAAGGTTTTATTAGTGTCGCATTCTTGTTGTTTGAGAGTTACCACTATGTAATTAACCACTATTTTCCAACTAGTTTGAGTTGAAGTAAACAGCTCACTGAAATACTCTTCCATTATCTCTTGTAGACCTCCTTCCCACCCTACCTGTTCACCTCTCTCATTGAATAAAAAAAAGAACCTGGTTGTTTTTTTTCTAGCTCGAGCAGTAGCATGAAAAAATTTACTATTTTTATCCCCCTCGCCGAGCCACAGTTGTTTCGATCTCTGTTTCCAGAATATCTCATGTTAGATAAGAATTTCTGTCAGCTCTTATTTGCGCGCTGGTTTCTTTGTATTGCATCGTTATCTTTGTGTCCCTTTGTGATTCTTATAACCTTCTTATATCTTTCAATTCTCTTCTTGAAATTTCCAGTATGCGCTTGTCCCCATAATGCTACTTCTTCTATACATCAGCTAAAATTTTCTTGGCAAGTCTTCGCCCAGGTTGTTGTCAATAATTAATTTGATATTCTTTCAAATATAATCAAACAATTTATTGAAATTGGTATATACACATTTACACGCTTCACCACATCTAGTCTGATTTATCGACTATAAATGCGTCTTCATAATAATAAGTTTTTTGATAAATATGATCTATAACCTTATAAATGATTATATGTTCTAAGAAATTCTCTGGATGAGCGATAATCGAACACTGGAGCTGAAATAACGATGATAAACTTTTAATCACGTCAGCTATCCAACCGTGCTCCACCAATTAGTTATTTATTTATCTTCGAACCAAAATAACTACTTTTGTATAAATATATATGGATTAATTGAATAATTAATATTACATTATTAAAATCAAAGTATTAAAGATTTGGTAATCTACCAGTTACTCGGTACGATTGTTTTTGGTAACTGATTTTCAATATTTGGCTCTACAAAATCGACACAAAGTATAATATAAACTTTGTAAAACTTTATTTAAATTCATTATAACGAACTTTACTTTGTACAAAACATTTCAACACTTAAATTACATATAATTATTTTATTTAAATACAAAGTAATCACCAAATCTTTTAATAATTATATAAAAATTCATTGTATTTATGACAAAAATAAAATACAAAAGTAAAAAATATATGGAAAAAAGGAAAATATTAAAGTTAATTTGTGCATTGTGCGCAATATATCAATTGGTATTTAATAATTATTAGAGTTGAATTTATCATCAATGTAATAAATGTGATAATACTATACATTTTTTTTTATATTTCCATTATTGCAAAATTATAATGACATAATATGAGTTAAGGATCCTCTGTAGAATTTATACATCACAGAAGCATGGTAAAACAATTTTCTTGATAAAAAATCTAAATAAAGGCATGCAAATCGTGATTAAATCATATGAGATCGATTTCTAACCTTTAAAAGCGATCCAAGAACGAAGAGCGGAGATCCCTAGCAGTTGCTCCTCAAGTGTGAAGCACTCCACCGGTATCCACCAAGAGATCAATGTAATGGAGGAGGAAGAGGTGGGAGAATTAGGGTTTGGTTATTTGGGTTGAGGCAAATAGGGTTTATAATAGTATATTTATAGGCAAAATTTTTAGCTGAAAATTTTCCCATAAAATATTATTATTATTAACCCTTTAATTGATTATTCTTATTAACCAATTAACTAATAATTAAAATACCTTTTAATCATTAATCCCTTTTCTAAACACTTTAGAAAAATAATTCTCTCGCTTGATTTAATTTCCAAAATTAAATTCTTAATTAATAATATTAAGAACTTTTTTTAATTAATTTATAATTAATTAAATTTCATTTAATCAATTATTAAATCTGCTAATTAATTATTTATTTCACAAATAAATAATTACCAACCATTATTAATTAATTCATCCACCATTAAATCATTCTCTTTTATGGTGAAACCCCGTAGGTTCAATATTAAGCCGGTAGTAGAAATAAATAATAATAAAACTATTTTATAATTATTTATATAAATTCTCTAATTTATTAAATATGTTTAATTAATAAATTAATCATATTTATTCTACATCGTGAGGGATACTTCTCAGCAAATCGCGACTATCCGGATAATACGAATTCACTGCTTAGAATACCAAGAACCTATTCAGCGAGTAGTTACCGTACAATCAATTCCTTCTACCCTGCAATGTCACGATTAAATACAAGGCATGGAACTTGTGTTAAGCCTATCTTATTTAATCATTTGCTTTCCCATTCACTATGCTTAGTTCTATTTAATGTAAATTAGAAACTCCTTTCTAATTTCATTCACTCTGGCCAGAGATTCCTGAACTAGCATAAGTGGATCAGCATTGAACATTCTCTTCCTTCACTGGAAGGGGTAGATCCTTTATTGATCATACACTATCTTCGTGTACAAATTCCTACACCCAGTAGAGCCCTTATTATTGTCCCTGGAGACTAAGAACTAAACCAAAGTATAGTTCAGTGTACACAAGATGACTATGATGACCTCAAGTCTAAGGATACTTGTACAACTATCACTATGTGAACATCTGTTGACACGTGAGTGAACTCCATCAGTTGTTCAGTTGTGTGAGTCATGTTCAGTGAACTTATTCTATAATAAGCACCTACATACTAGCTATAGTGTCACCACACAAATGTCTATGAGAACAGACATCCTTCATAATGAAGCAAGCATAGTATGTACCGATCTTTGCGGATTACTAATTACCATTTAGTAATCCTATGACCAGGAAATATTTAAGTTCAGAGTTATCATCTTTTAGGTCTCATTATTATGATCTCGTCATAATCCATAAAAAGCTTTACTCTAAACTATGGTATATCTTATTTAAACACTTAAATAGATAAAGCCCGTAATAAAACCAAAACAAGTCTTTTATTAATATCAATGAAATCAAAACAGATTACATAAAAGTTATTCCTAAATTATCATACACGATTGGACTTAGGACACATCTCTTTCAATCTCCCACTTGTACTAAAGCCAATCACTCTGGTATCTAATACCCATCTTGTCTTTATGACGATCAAAGTGACTATAAGAAAGTGGCTTTGTTAAAGGGTCTGCTATGTTGTTATGTGTGTCAACTCTCTTGACGTTGACATCTCCTCTTTCAACAATCTGCCTAATCAGATGAAAGCGTCGCAAAACATTTCTTATAAGAAGTTTGTCATCCACAAACAATACAAGAAATGTTACCGCGCTCCCACTAACCTTCTTGTAGACACATGGTTCATCTATGTTTTGTATAAAACCAAACTCTTTGATTGTCTCATCAAAACAGATGTTCCATCTACGAGAAGCTTGCTTTAAACCATATATGGTTCGCAATAGCTTACACATTAGGTGTTCATTTCCCTTGGAAAGAAAACCCTCTGGCTGTGTCATATACACTTCCTCTTTAAGTTTCCCATTGAGGAAGGCCATTTTCACGTCCATTTGCCAGATCTCATAGTCATAGTAAGCAGCAATCGCAAGCAAAATCTGAATTGATTTTAACAGGGCTACAGGTGAAAAAGTTTCATCAAAGTCAATCCCTTGCCTTTGTTTGAATCCTTTTGCCACGAGCCTGGCCTTATAGGTCTCCACCTGGCCATCTGCTCCAATTTTTCTTTTGTATACCCATTTTCACTCAATAGGCTTCACACCCTCAGGTGCTTCAACCAAATTCCATACTTGGTTGGTATACATAGATTCCATTTCGGATTTTATGGCACTTTGTCATTTCTCTGAGTCAACACTACTCATAGCCTCATTATAGGTCATAGGGTCATCATCATCAATGATTGACTACTCATTTTCATTCTCAATGACAAGGCCATAATACCTCTCAGGTTGGCGAGACACTCTCCCTGTCCTACGAATGGGTTGTTCCACAGAAGGTTGTTCAGTCTGAATAGGTGTTTCCACTTGAACCGTAGTAGTTTGTGCTTCTTAAACTTCATCAAGTTCAATCTTGCTCCCACTATTTCCTTCAAGGATAAACTGCTTTTCGAAGAAGGTAGCATGTCTGGAGACAAACACCCTATGATCAGTGTAAAAGTAACATCCTAAAGTATCTTTAGGATATCCCACAAAATTACATTTTACGGATCGAGATTCCAGCTTATCTGGGTCAACTTTCTTGACATAAGCTGGACATCCCCAAATCTTAACGTGTTTAAGACTCGGTTTCCTTTCTCTCCATATCTCATATGGAGTTTGAGGAACAGATTTGGAAGGCACCTTATTCAGTAAATATGCTGAGGTTTCCAATGCATAAACCCACAGGAATACTAGAAGATTCGCATAGCTCATCATGGACCGAACGATGTCTAACAAAGTTCGATTTCTCCTTTCAGATACCCCATTCAACTGTGGAGTATATGGAGGAGTCCACTGGGAGACTATACCATTTTCTTTGAGATAAGCTAGAAACTCTCCATTCAAGTATTCACCATCTCGATCTGATCGAAGAGTTATAATACTATGTTTGGTTTGTTTCTCCACTTCATACTTATATTCTTTGAACTTTTCAAAGGCTTCGGACTTGTGATTCATCAAATACACATATCTGAATCTAGATCGATCATCTATGAAAGTATTGAAGTAAGAAAATTCACCCATGGCTTGCGTAGACATTGGTCCACATATATATGTGTGTACCAATCCTAGCAAATCAGCAGCCCTCTCTCCATGTCCACTAAATGGAGATTTAGTCATTTTACCCAATAGACAAGACTCGCATGTAGGATATGATTCAAAATCAAAGGGGTCAAGTAACCCTTCCTTATGTAATATCCGCAGTCTATTTTCACTAATATGATCAAGTCTGCAGTGCCACAAGAAAGTGAGATTTTCATCATCCACTTTTCTTTTATTAGTATGTTCAATTTGTAGTAAATTATGCTCTCACATACATACATACCATTATTTAAAATACCACTTCCATAAAGAACGTTATCTCTAAGAATTGAACATTTATTATTCTGAATAACAAACGAAAATCCAGCCAAGTCTAACATGGGAATAGAAATAATATTCCTCACAATCTTGGGAACAAAACAAAAATTATTTAAAACAATAGTCTTGCCCGTAGGCATATGTAAATGAAATGATCCTACAGCTTCAGAAGCAACTCTTGCTCCATTTCCCATCCGTAGAATCACCTCCTCTTTTTCAAGAGTCCTACTTCTCCTTAGTCCCTGCAACGAATTGCAAATATGAGAACCACAGGCGGTATCTAATACCCAAGTAGAAATTTGATTTAATGACATATTCAATTCAATCATGAACATATCTGAAACAGAAGCGGTAGTCTCACTACCTTTCTTCTTCAATTCTGCAAGGTAAACCTTGCAGTTCCTCTTCCAGTGCCCCACTTTGTTGCAGTGAAAGCAAACAGCTTTGCTCTTGGGGTCTTCAGCTTTTGGTGGAACCGGCTTTTTCTCACCTACTTTCTTCTTCTTGGAAGGGTTCTTCTTCCTTTTCTAAGGATTGGAACCTTCACCAATTAGAAGAACAGAACTCTTCTTAGGGGGAAATTCGATTCCGCAGTCTTCAACATGTTGTGGAGTTCAGGCAGGCTGACATCCAGCTTATTCATGTGAAAGTTCACAACAAACTGCGAGAACAAACCCGGAAGTGATTGCAAGACCAAGTCTTGGCTCAGCTCCCCATCCATGACAAAACCAAGTTGTCCAAGACGTTGAATCATGTTGATCATCTTAAGTACATGGTCATTCACAGATGATCCCTCAGACATCCTACAACCGAACAGCTCCTTCGATATCTCATATCGAGCTATCCTCCCTGCCATATCATACAACTCTTGTAGATGCATAAGGATAGTGTGAGCATCCATATGCTCATGCTGCTTCTGTAGCTCAATGTTCATGGAAGCTAGCATGATGCATTGAGCAACATTTGCATTATCTACCCACTTACGATACACAACATGTTCATCATTATGTGCATCGCTAGCAGGTTCAGTAGGCTTAGGTGAGTCAAGCACATATTCCAGCTTCTCAACCCTGAGAACAATTCTCAAGTTTCGAAGCCAGTCAGAAAAATTAGGACCAGTCAACTTGTGAGCATCTAGTATACTCGGGAGTGATAGTGCAGAAGACATAACGTATATAGTAAATCTGTAATTGATGAACACATAACAACACTTAGCAAATATTCAATTTCATTTCAAAACACTATATGAATTGGGTCTTTATTCATAAGTGGCTCCCACTAGTTTATCTAATTTATATAACCCCCTAAGTGAAAAATTAAGCATTCATAATGCTAGTGGGAATAGAGATCCTACATTCCATCACACAACCTCGGCTGTAGAATGAAACGTCATGTGATGTTCAATAGGCAGACAACTCTTCTTAGTTACATCTTATGTTATTCCCTAATAAAACTTTAGCCTCTTGAATAATTGAGTCACGGCTGTAGCACGACAGACTCAATATTCTAAGTCAAGTCTAACCCAACATTTCGTACAATTGAATCAGTCTCCAATGGCCCACGGCTGCAGCACGTAACGACCTTTAGATTCTAATTCAATGTACACATCTCTATGTAATAGACAAGTATTTCTTATTTCAAAATCAAATCCCTCGGCTGTAGCACGAAATGATAATGATTTCAAAATAAGAACTACTTTCTACCATGTTGGAAGGCTTTGACCGACACAAGCCCGTTGTGTTATTGGCCAATTACTACTTGATATTATTTAATTTTAGAGGGATGATGTTATGTTACAATCATAATCATATTATAAAGAGATTCTTCCTTTTAAATTAAATATTTCAAATCAATAATCGATAATCAGATGATTCCCAGATCGGGGGGAGCATTGTCAAGAGACGTCACTTAATACCCCTTTCTAACAGATAGAAATCTGTTTTTGACAGAATCATCCTTTCTCTCAATATTGAAAATTCATATTTAATTACGTGTTTTATAAACACAAGAATCTCATGATTGTATTCATAATATTATTGTTAAGGCAAGAAACGATTCATATTCTAGATTTTCTAGAGCACGCCTTATATTGATTTAAGTTTACCTAAATCTATCATCGCATGGTAAACATCGGCATATATCTCATATATAAAAATAAATAAACAAGTAAGAATGCAAGCAATATCATGTCACACATTGATATAATGATGTATGAATTTATTATAGCATTTAAAAGCAATTAAAATAATTAAAACATGCTTTAAAACACTTTCGATAATATAAACAGTTCAAAACTTTTATATAAAAAATATTTGACCACTCCATTAGATCCGTCTCGGAAAAATGAATCCAACGATATATTACACGCCCAAAACGGAGTTACGAAACTCCTAGAAAATCAAATTTAATGTGGATAGTCGGGATGTAACGCATTACAGGAACGCGTTACAAGGGCTGTAACGCATTACAGTAATGCGTTACAACACATTTGAGCCTTTAATGCGTGTAACGCATTCCGTAAATGCGCGACACTGTGTAACGTATTCACGGAATGCGCGACACCCCCCCAGTGACTGCCCTACACGCGCTTAGCACAGCAGATCGTTGAAAAACAATTGTCAGCTTGTCTGCCTGCGCGCCTGTCAGCTTCTTTATACCGAACGCCGTGCCAAACCCCATTAACACCAGTACATGCTTTTGAATTTAGCAGGATTCAATATATATATACACATTTTATTACGAATTTTAATTAAAAGAACTTCAAAAAATCATAATAATTAATCCACTCATTAGAAAATTATGAAAAAAATACCCAGACGATCTACAAAACTTGTAGAACACAGATCTACAGTCAAAATAATTTTGAGAAATAATTTCTAATCAATCATAATTAATCCATTATATAACTTCAAAAAATCATAATAAATTCATACAAGATCATAAAATTCTGAAATTTTTATCACAGATCTATATGCATACACCCTATACTCTGATACCATTGTAGGATTTTATACATCACAGAAGCATGGTAAAACAATTTTCTTGATATAAAATCCAAATAAAAGCATACAAATCGTGATTAAATCATATGGGATCGATTTCTAACCTTTAAAAGCGATCCAAGAACGAAGAGCGGAGATCCCTAGCAGCTGCTCCTCAAGTGTGAAGCACTCCACCGGTATCCACCAAGAGATCAATGTAATGGAGGAGGAAGAGGTGGGAGAATTAGGGTTTGGTTATTTGGGTTGAGGCAAATAAGGTTTATAATAATATATTTATAGGCAAAATTTTCAGCTGAAAATTTTCCCATAAAATATTATTATTATTAACCCTTTAATTGATTATTCTTATTAACCAATTAACTAATAATTAAAATACCTTTTAATCATTAATCCCTTTTCTAAACACTTTAGAAAAATAATTCTCTCACTTGATTTAATTTCCAAAATTAAATTCTTAATTAATAATATTAAGAACTTTTCTTAATTAATTTATAATTAATTAAATCTCATTTAATCAATTATTAAATTTGCTAATTATTTATTTATTTCACAAATAAATAATTATCAGCCATTATTAATTAATTCCTCCACCATTAAATCATTCTCTTTTATGGTGTGACCCTGTAGGTTCAATATTAAGCCGATAGTAGAAATAAATAATAATAAAACTATTTTATCATTATTTATATAAATTCTATAATTAATTAAATATGTTTAATTAATTAATCATATTTATTCTACATCGTGAGGGATACTTCTCAGCATATCGCGACTATCCGGATAATACGAATTCACTGCTTAGAATACCAATAACCCATTCAGAGAATAGTTACCGTACAATTAATTCCTTCTACCCTGCAATGTCATGATTAAATACAAGGTATGGAACTCGTGTCAAGCCTATCTTATTTAATTATATGCTTTCCCATTCACTATGCTTAGTTCTAATTAATGTGAATTAGAAACTCCTTTCTAATTTCATTCACTCTGGCCAGAGATTCCTGAACTAGCATAATTGATCAGCATTGAACATTCTCTTTCTTTCACTAGAAGGGGTAGATCCTTTATTGATCATACACTATCTTCGTGTACAAATTCCTACACCCAGTAGAGCCCTAATTATTGTCCCTGAAGACTAAGAACTAAACCAAAGTATAGTTCAGTGTACACAAGATGACTATGATGACCTCAAGTCTAAGGATACTTGTACAACTATCACTATGTGAACATCTGCTGACACGTGAGTGAACTCCATCAGTTGTTCAGCTGTGTTAGTCATGTTCAGTGAACTTATTCTATAATAAGCACCTGCATACTAGCTATAGTGTCACCACACAAATGTCTATGAGAACAGACATCCTTCATAATGAAGCAAGCATAATATGTACCGATCTTTGCGGATTACTAATTACCAGTTAGTAATCCTACGACCAGGAAATATTTAAGTTCAGAGTTATCATCTTTTAGGTCTCATTATTATGATCTCATCATAATCCATAAAAAGCTTACTCTAAACTATGGTATATCTTATTTAAACACTTAAATTGATAAAGCCCGCAATAAAACCAAAACAAGTCTTTTATTAATATCAATAAAATCAAAACAGATTACATAAAAGTTATTCCTAAATCATCATACATGATTGGACTTAGGACACATCTCTTTCATCGTGGACCTTAGGAAACTTGACATGTGTGCACTAAATGATGGATTTTTATTTGGGAGACATGTGTATCGATTTGCGGCTCATATAAATATATGCAAGATCCAGTATTATTATTGTTAAATTTGACACAAGAGTATTTTGGAGAAAAAAATTGGGAATAACCTTTCCATGTGGCAAACTCAATTGTGTCTTTGAAACTAAACCGAAACTAATTTTAAATTAAAAATATATTCTTTGAAACCAAATTTATCTAAATTAAAAATGGAGGAACATATTAGATATTCGAATTAGCTTTCAAAATTGTTTTGCAAATATTTACGTGTAACATACATTTTTTTTACAAAAGCTGAGAGAATTTTATTTAGTACTAGACTCCTTCCGAATACAATCATGAAATTCAATAGGAACGTCACTCCTATTAAAGGTATGATCATGATATTTGTATGATACTCTTGCAAAGCAATGGTAAATAATAGTTGCAGATCGTTTAATAAATAACAAGGAAAAAGTGTTTGAATGTCAGAGCTCCCAACGACAACCTACCACCACCTGGCCAAAACTTGACCTCATCTCCACATTACTTTTGAACTGCTTGCACGGCTTCCAATCAGTTTGATTCTAGAGTCACCTCCTGAAAACCTTGATTTTTGATCTGGGACAAAGCTTCTTTGGTTGCTAACACTTCTGCATACTCTGCAGTCACAACCCCTGGAGGGCACTTCATCTTTCCTGCCACCAAAAACCCATCAGAATCTCGAGCCACCATTCCCAGGCTATACTCCCTTCTATCTGCAAACAGAGCAGCATCAACTGTTACCTTTATTGAGTTCACTTTAGGCCTTACCTAAGTGATAGCTCCATCCTATTTAACGCCAAATTCGGACAGAACACTAGAACAATTTACCTAGGAAAAATTCCATTATAAAAGGTACTACTTTTTTGAAGCTATAACCCTATTCACCTTTAAGTATTGCCTCTCCCAAACCACATCATTTTTGGCCCTCCATAATGCCCAGCACAAATTCACAATATTAGCAAATTTATTCTGATCATATTTTGTAAACATATCGTCCAACCAGTCCCCAAAATCCTGGATCTGAGATGTTTGAATTCCAGGATAAGACCTACTTCAGCAGCTCATCGCAAATGGACATGATACCAAACTATGGAAAATCAATTATTTATCTCCTAAGTAGACAGGGCAAGTAGTATCTACCTCGACACATTTCTAATACAACTGCATTAATATCGGTAGACAGCATATCAGAGCTCTCCAAACTACATTGAGAGCTCGAGGGGGAGCCTTAATTTTCCAAAGTTGCATTAGGACCTTCGACCTTGCATCAGTGTTATATCATCTGTTCATTCTATGAATTAATCTATAGGCACTTTTAACTGTATAAATCCCTGAAAGATTATGTTGCCAGCCAAACAATAGTGTCCTCACTTTCATGCTCATGAATTGGAGTCTCAAAAATACAATTCTGATCTTTCAGATTAAACAAGTCCGTGATCACCTCGTGGTCCCATACATTGCTATCAGTATGCATTAGAGCTTTCACCTTATTATTATGAAAAAATTCAGACACTAATAAAACATACAGGTTGTCACTATTATCAAGACATGGTTAACCTGAAATATCTACTGATTTGCCTAACCCAATCCTCCAACAAGTCCCTGCAAACGCCACTTCCTAACTTCCCTTACACTCGGCCAAGTAAAACTAGGACTCACTCCCAACTTTGAGTTCGAAAAATGCCTATCTCTAAAATATTTCACCTTGTAAACTCTAAAAACTAAGTTGTTTGGATGAGCCAAGAATATCCACCCTTGTTTACCTAGCATAGCTAGGTTAAATCTTCCAAAATCTCTGAAATCTAATTCACCAATTGACTTATGCTTGCAGAGCTTCTCTCAACTAGCCCATTGTATCTTCTTCTTACCTTTTTTAGTCGAATTCCACCAGTATTTGATTAGCATATGTTCGATAATCTTAATCAGCTCTATTGGAAATAAAAAATACTCATCGCATATATAAAAATTGATTGACCCACCAATTTGATTAAGATTTCTTGGCCAGCTTTCGAAACAGGCTTCCTTTCCCATGTTCGAATTTTCTTCATTCTCCTTTGCAGAAATACATACTTACAGATACAATTAGATTACTGATTCATTTAGCTTTCTTATATTACTGTTTATATATTGTGGACTTTCTATTCAAATTATGGCTCACCCTTTTTTTTGTTATTCACCTTTTCATTTTCAGTCAAGAAAGAGAATGAAACCTATTTGAACTCGCGTGGTAAAGAAGCGTGTCAAGCAGTGGGACCCTCTAGCACCAAAGGTGCTGATCCCGATAAAAGAGGAGAGCTTTGAGCCACCTGAACAGGTGTTGTGTAGATAGATGTGGTGTGAGTTTAGAATAAAATGAATTTAATTTAAAACTTGTTTAGATCATGGTTTGTAATAAAGAGAGTTCTATGAGATGTTAAATTTAGGTTTGTAATAAAGATAGTGTGTTGTTCTTATTTTTATACCTCAACCTTAAAAGATCCTGGATAGATATTAAAGGGGTTATATATATGTTTGCATAATTGTTATACAGTTTTGTATTATATTGGAGATTAGCAAGTAACCCACGGATCTAGACCCCGGATTTGGAGGGCGTTACAGTTTGGCATCAGAGCCGTAAGTTTTGGTCCCTTAAACAAGAAAATTAGGATTAAGATAAGATAGGAAGATCACATAATATAGGAATAGGATTGTTAGGGTTTAGATAGCTTTTAAGATTAAGAATTTGTAAGTTCTAGGAATGCTAAGTGACCTTCTCTTGTCTTGTGTTTTGATTATATTATCAGATGGCGTCGTCATCATCCGAGAGGACAGTGACAGGACCAGTAGCTCCGATAGTCCCACCAGTGTCAGTAGAGGCCCCAGTACGGATACCACCAGCACAGATGCCCCAGAAGCCAACTTTACCAGCACCAAAGTAGTTATCGGATCTTGTAGAGATGTTTGATCCGATGGAGTTTTTCGAGCCATTGCTACCACCCCCATTATCCCTGCAGTACCAGTTTATCCCTAAGGCAGAGCCAGAGCTTCCACCAATTACAGCTCCACTTCCTTTACATGTGTATGCTCCAGCCCCAGAGATATTTCAGATGGCCCCGATTGTGGGGATGAGAGAGCACGATATAGGTTTACAGTTGGGATTGCCAAAGCAGGATGTTGCTAGGATACACAGACTTCCGTCTCAGGAGTCAGTTTGTAACACCCCCAAATCTGAGGTCGGGGATCCGGGTTGTCACGAGTTCCATTTCCCTTAATAACACCCAATCTTAATAAACAACCAACTACTACGTACTGTGACCCCACAATAAACACACACACCACAAGTTATAGTCTCAGAGATGAACATCCAAAAATAACACAAGTCATTTTATTCCACAATTATAAGCCATTACACCTCAAAAGGGTTTCTGAATAAATTTACATTTCTTTGCCATTATTATAATTCATAAATATACATAAGTCTGGTACATCAAAAGTTGAAAGCCTAGCCTATTGGTAGTTCCTACCTCAGCTACAGCGACATCAACGCCTATAGGAAACTGCGGAACGTTTCCTATCTGCTCGCGAATTGGGAGCTTGGTCTTATTCATCTTGTCTATCTGATGTTGTGTGATGAGAGAAGAAAGCAAGGGTGAGCAACAAGCCCACCGAAATAATATGCATAATAATTAACAATATATGAGCATTCTCATAGTACTCATGAAAGTCTTGGTCAAGAAGAAATGAACCAAGTTGATATCTTAACGCGACCAAGTCGTAAAATATTCAGTATATATATACATATATACTTTTCACAATCTTTGAAATCCTCTGACATGTATAATATACACAGAGTTCCAGTTTATAACTGTATAAAAATATCGTTGCAAGGTGACCTCATATATCTAACCTTGTCTCAACATTTTTCTGAAATTCTTTGTCATGCATAAGATAATCATTAAATAGATATAAGCTGAAAAGATGAAGTTACAAGATACTCCAATATACTTATATCTTTTCCGAATACTACTTGAACTACCACCATTCAAGTTATAATTAGCTCATCCCATAGATGAAGCTACACGACAAAACTTGTATAGAATCAATCTTTAGAATATCATCAAAATGAAATGAAGTTACGAAATACTTCATTTGATGAAAACATCAATTTAAAAACTCGACCCTGCCAACACTCAACGATCGCCCAGCCGTAGCCTTTCTATCGAAGTGCTCTGGGTAGTGTTGCAGAAATATCCAATTGGATGATGAACTCATTACGGGAGTTTGCCGCACCAGGAAGACCACTTACGATGATCAGTCGCAGTAGTGCAACCCCACCATTTTCTACATGTAGAGGAGAACATGTCAGATTTACTTGTCAACCGAACACTGGACTCCTAAGGAATGGACCGTCTTAGCAGAACTTCCAGGCCATTTGGGCCAATATAATAAGGCTGGGCCGGTGCCACTCGACCACTTACGCCACTCCTAGTTCAGATGAAATCCATGACTCTGAAACGTAAAGCTCGTCCCCCCTTTCCCCAAGTAGAAACTTGTTGATACGGCTCCACCAAGAAGTCGTATCTAGTTGGAAAGGAAAACTCACCGATATTTCCCAGGAGATGCCTGTTAATCGATTAACTTGTTCCAAGAATTTTACTTCCCGAGTGTTGGGTAAGTAATGAAAAACTCTTTTATCAAAATAGCAACCTTGTTGCGAATATAAAACACACCACAGAGCCGGATTCCTCAGGTTTTGAGCGAGTATTTAAATCCCCTTCGAAAGGAGGATCTTAAATATAAAAATGAGTTTTGGGATCCGCCCTAACTTTTAAAATCATTTTGAAGACTCGAAAATATTTTAAAGAATGTTTAGAGTAACGCTGATTTAATAAAATAAATCAGTCCCGATATGTTCGAAAGTATCTGAATATTATTATTTAAATAATATTCCCATAAGGATGATCCTTATAAAAATAATCGAGGTAGGAGTTTTAAAACTCATACTTGAAATGAATACAATAACCAAAAATATACTTATACGAAAGTATGATCTTTATTTGAATAATCGAAAATAAGTTTCATTATCGAAACATTATTCTTTAATAAAATAAAGAATATTATTTAGTAAATAAGCGGAGTCATAAGTCCTCGAATGAATATTCAAAATAATATTCATTAAATAGAATAAACAGAGTCATAAGGCCTCGAATGAATATTCAAAGTAATATTCATTAAATAAAATAAACCGAGTCATAAGTCCTCGAATGAATATTCCAAGTAATATTCATTAAATAAAATAAACCGAGTCATAAATCCTCGAATGAATATTCCAAATAATATTCATTAAATAGAATAAACAGAGTCATAAGGCCTCGAATGAATATTCAAGGTAATATTCATTAAATAAAATAAACCGAGTCATAAGTCCTCGAATGAATATTCAAAGTAATATTCATTAATAAAAATAAAGTTATCGAATAAACCTTATTCGATTAATAGTTTTGAAAACTATATCTATATATATATATAAATATATATAATATACTCGGGAACATCGACTTCCGGTTTTAGAAAATATTCACCTTTGGGTCCCCTATACTAAGGGTATACGCAACTACTGTTTATCTCTAGCATAGGTATTATGCAACTTATAAGCATTTGAATTGATAATAGAATATCAAGATTATAAAACAGGCATGCATATATATATCATATCACATGCTCCAATATATCGCAAGACTTTGCTAATAACAATCATGCACTTATCACAAGATAATGCATATACATATATACATCACAACAACAGTATAACGGGTAGAAAACTTGCTTGAGCGACTGGGGGTGATAAATGGCTTGGGACGAGTCTGGTAACCTATAAACAACATATAAGTTGGAATTAAACCAAAGTCGCTTATGAATCTATACTTTAACCAATTAGACCCTAACGTTCGCTTTTGTGCTTAACGATTCAATTAAGTCGCTCGAGTACCCTCGGCTCCACCATTCTTAATAAATTAACCATTAAGGGTTTTAAGGCGATTCTTTTGCGAGTACCCTACCAACTGCCTAATCCACTTAACATAATTGTTTCATACCCCAATTAGTCATTCAAAGTCCTTAACCAAGGTTTCAAAGTAAGGCGAGGGGTAAGGGTTCGGTCGCGAAAGCCGTTACTTAAAACGGTCGTTACTCCTAAACCGTACATCGGATTCAAGCGAACCACATATCAAAACGAAGCTCGTAACATGAACTATCTAATCATGGTAATGGTCAAAACCTAACAGTGAGTTCATGGGTCCTGATGTTAAGAACAAAAACAGTCTAAAGTAAATCGGGCATTATGACGGCTATGTTTACGCGATTACCAAATTTTATCCTACTCCAAATCAACCACAATTCAATCACAATTCAACCATACAACCAAACTCCATCCATAAATCACTACAACAGCCCCAACACCTCAAGTTTTCCAATTTATATTATTCTCAAACATGAACTAAAACTATTCTTAAGTTCATTAACTAATAACCAAGATTTACAACTCCAAAAACATCACAAAACCAACTAATCTCTACATACTCAATCACCATGCTTCTCATGAACTATCCTACTCATAATAAGCTCTTAATATTCAATAACAATGCTAGGTTAAGAGATTATACATTCGTTGGTGAGTAAGAGTAACTAAGGAGCTTGGAATCACCCTTGAAAGTCCTTACCAAAGCTTAATCTAACCAAAAACACAAGATCAAACAATTTAAATTTCTTGAAAACACTATTCACTCTCTTCTTAAATGATTTAGTGAAAGAGATTGTGAAGCAATTTGGAGCTTAAACTCCTAGGATAGCCATAACTAATCATAAGGAACCTTGGATAATTACCTTGCAATTTAACAATGGTTGGATCTTGGATTTTGAAATTTTCCTCTTTGAAAAAGAAGAAAAGCCGAGAGGAAGAATGAGGGGGGAGAAGAAATGCTTCTTGTTTGGTTGCTTTCCCTTTTTGTTTTGTTAATTACCTTTTACCATGGTAAAAAAAGAATGGCTTAAAATCAATCAACAACACACTTCTTTTTGTCATGCTTAGGTCATCATTCTTATGTCATCTTCCCATGCTTGTCCTCTTCTTATTGGTTTGATGACATCATCATCACTAACCTCTTTGATTAACTCCTAATTACTTACCTAATGACCGCTGATCTGTTATACGGTTCGCTTAACTTTCGTTCTCGTTTATCATTTGAGGGATCATACCCGCGATCTTATTACTTAGGTTCCCTTAACCTTTCTCAATACATTATATTCCTTTTATGATCTCCTCTTATAATCCTTGAATTAAAATCCTTCTAATCCTGTTACCTTATACTCAATTCTTTTGGTATCTGGTGGATTTTCGGGAAAAATCAAAGTGTTCGAATTTGGATTCTGACGATCTTTACATACACTTATATACCATATACAGTGCTAATAAGATCTCAGAATATCAATAAAAGAACCCCTACGTAGTGTGGCATGAAAAGTTTTCTTATTCAGCATAATCAGCAAAAACACTATTCATAAGGGTTTCAAAAATTCCAAAAATTGGGGTTATTACACAGTTGGTCAGGTTAGAGAGCCGCACACTGTGCCTTATCATGAGTATAGTGGCATGAGGGAGGAGGTGCATTATTGGAGATCTCAGTGTCGTGAGATTATGGGACTATTTGACCAGAGGGATAGAGGAACTTTATCAGCACTTCATCCAGATTACTTATTGAAGCAGAGACTTCAGTAGACCGTCTACAGCGCTTCTCTTGAGTTAGATACATTGATTCATGATGGGACTCATACATATACGGAGTTTCATAGAGCCACTCGTCTTGCTCAGTCTGTTCTTGAAACCTTTCGATGGGAGTTGGACCATATTCCGCCAGGTTTCTGATGTACGACAGTTGGACCGGGATTGTGTAGTATATGTGATATATGTAGATAGAGGCAGCTATAGTATGGTGAGGCTAGATATATGTGTAGTACTCAGTTTTGAACAACAGCGGTTATGATGGACTTTTATATCAAGTACTAACATATGATGCTAGTGTCTGTTATATAGAATAAACCTTTTTCAACCATTTTCTTTCATTTACTAAATTTTTAGTCGTTACAGCCTTTACATTTACTTTATTGTTTTACAGTGTTTCCATATCTTTAAATTCTATTTAATTTTTGAAAAGATAAATGAAATGTTTAAAATAATATTGTTTAGTCTATTTATTTAACATTTTAAATTGTTTCAAATGATTTGCTTAAAATCCTAAATTGTTTAAAAATTTTGTTTTAATACAAGTCAACCTGTTTCTTAATTCACTATCAATTGTTTAATAAAATTATTAAAAAAACTGCTTGTTTTATTATCAGAAAAAAGGCACCAAAAAGAAAGAACAAAACTGAGACATCAGACGACAATTCTGAGGAACAAAATAATAATACCATGAACCAAATATTTCTTCTTGTGCAACAACATATGGTAATGATGCAACAACAGATGCAGAAGCAACAACAACAGTTTCAACAACAAATGTTACAACAGCCACCCCGTCCTGAACCACAAATACCACCAGTTATGTATGTTCTTACTTTTAAGCAGTTTCAATCAGTCAAGCCTCCAGAATTTGAAGGCACAGCAGATCCTACTAAGGCTAGAGCCTGGCTAAAAGAGATAGAAAAAGCATTCGCATTAGTGAAAGATGAAGAGGATCAGAAGACTGATTTTGCTAGCTATTTCCTGAAGGGAGAAGCTAATTATTGCTGGGAATCCAAGAAAGCTTTAGAAGGTGAAGACATCGTGACTTGGGATGGGTTTATTGAATTGTTTCCGGAGAAGCATTTCCCTCATTATATGAAGAACCAGATGGAAATCAAGTTCTTGGAATTGAAGCAAGGGAACATGTCAGTGACTGAATATGAAGCCAAGTTTACAGAATTGGCTAGGTTTGTTCCGGAATAGGTGGATACTGATGAGAAACGGGCTAAAAGATTCCAGCAGGGATTGAAGCCATAGATTTGCAGCAGGGTGGCAGTATTTGAACTGACGACATATACGCCCGTGGTTCAGAATACCATGATTATCGAAGGAGAAAGTGAAATGTCCCAAAAAGAAAAGGGACAATGAAATTTCCAGAGTCGTTCTAACAAAAATCTGTGATTTCAAGCTCGGGCAAATATGAATTTTAAAAGAATAGAACAAGGCAATCGGAGAGCAGGTAATCGTTTCCAAGCCCCAAACCAGCAGAGGATTATCAGACCACCACTTCCATACTGCAAGACATGTGGTCAGAAACATACGGGCGTCTGTAACAGGGCAAATGTGACATGTTATAAGTGTAAATAGAAAGGGCACTACTCCAATGAATGCCTAACAAGCAAGGTAGATGTTACATGTTTCCAGTATAGGAGGAAAGAGCATGTTGTCAGGGATTATAGAGGGCCAGCGATGGCGGCTAGTGTTCCGAAATAATTGGCACTACCTTCACCATCACAGCAGAGTCAGCCTAAAGCGATAACTTTTAATATGACAATGAAGGAAGCTGAGCAGAGTCCAAGTGTGATTGCAGGTACGCTTTCTCTGAATTCGGTTAATTCAAAAATATTGATGGATTCTGGAGCACGAGATCTTTTATATCTGAATAATTCATTGATAAGATATGTTGTGAAATGCAATGGTTGGGCGAGATGTTAATTATAAAATTAGCGAATGATGATCAGGTTCATGTAGATCGAGTACGTCCAGAATGTGATATTGAAATATAAGGACACCATTTCTCAATTACCTTGATATCTTTCAAGTTAGGAGAGTTTGATGTTATTCTAGGAATGTATTGGTTAGCCGGTAATAATGCTCATATCGATTGTGCGAATAAAAAAATGAAATTACGAACTGCGGATAATGCAACAGTAATATTTAGAGGTGAGAAACAGCGGAAAAAGTTCATGATGATGATGCAGACTAAACAATTACTATGTCAAGGATGTAAAGCTTATTTGGATTATGTACTGGATACTGAAAAGTTAAGTCCAAAGCCGAAGTTATTCCAAAGACTTCCTTTCATACCAGATATGGACATTATGAATTCCTGGTAATGACATTCGGTTTGACTAATCTACCAGCAGCATTTATGGATTTTATGAACATGGTATTCAAGAGATACTTGGATAATTTTATGATTATATTTATTGATGACATCTTCATCTACTCGAAAACCGAAGAAGAACATACCGAGCATTTAAGAATTGCTTTAGAAATCTTAAGGAAGGAGCAACTTTACGCGAAATTTTCGAAATGTGAATTCTGGTTAAGAGAAGTACAATTTTTAGGCCACATAATCAGTATTGAAGGAATTAAAGTTGATTCAGCAAAGATTGAAGCTGTATTGAATTGGGAAAACCAAAGACACTGACGGAAGTCAGAAGTTTCTTGGGATTAGCTGGTTATTACAGGAGATTTGTTAAGGATTTTGCAAAGATAGCTACGCCCTTAACTACATTGACTCGAAAGAATGAAAAGTTCATCTAGGATGAAAAATGTGAAGAAAGTTTTCAAGAATTGAAGAACAGACTGGTGACCGCACTTGTATTAGTACTACCAGACGAGGAAGGAGACTTTGTCATTTACAGCGATGCTTCCTACCGAGGACTAGGATGCGTATTAATGCAGCATGGTAATGTAATTGCATATGCTTCTCGACAAATGAAATCTTGCGAATAGAAATCCAACATATGATCTGGAATTAGCCGCAATCGTATTCGCACTAAAACTTTGGAGACATTATCTTTATGGCGAAAAGTATGAAATTTACACATATCACAACAGTCTAAAGTATATATCTTTATGCAGAAAGAACTCAATATGAGACAACGACGATGGTTAGAACTGATCAAGGATTATGATGTTACAATCAGCTATCATCCAGGAAACGCAAACGTCATGGAAGATGCGTTAAGCCGAAAAGAAAGATTAAATATTTTAACTTCTTCAGAAGAATTGGTCAGGGAATTTGAGAAATTGGAAATTGAGGTTCCTGTTCCAGGGGAATCCACTGAAATGAATTATGCAATGACATTTCAACCCGAACTATTGGAAAAGATCTGAAGATGTCAAGAGGAGATAATGAGTCAAGAAGACGACAGTCTAACAGGAAAAGAAATTACCAGTCAGAAAGATGACAAGGGAATTCTACGATTTTTATCAAGGGTTTGGGTACCTAATGTACCCGAATTAAAAGAAGAAATCCTACGGGACGCTCATAATTCAAGATATTCCATTCATCCAGGGAGCACAAAAATGTATCGAGATTTGAAGAAAAACTTTTGGTGGCTAGACATGATGAAAGAAATAACGGAATGGGTAAGTAAATGCTATACGTGCCAACGAGTCAAAGCAGAACATCAACGTCCAAGCGGGTTACTACAACCACTGAATATTCCGGAATGGAAATGGGAACATCTAGCAATGGATTTTGTGGTAGGACTTCCAAGAACCAGAGCAAATCATGATGTAATTTGGGTTATCATCGACAGGATAATGAAGTCAACGCATTTTCTTCCAATCAACGAAAGGTTTTCGCTCGACAAGTTAGTGCATTTATATCTCAAGGAAATTGTGATTCGACATGGAATTCCTTTATTCATTGTATCTTTTCGAGATCCACATTTCAATTTAAGGTTCTGGAGATAGTTTCAAGAATGTTTGGGTACTAAACCAAATATTAGTACCGCTTATCGTCCGCAGATGGATGGGAAAAGTGAAAGAACCATTCAAATAATTGAAGATATGCTACGAGTATGTGCATTAGATTTTGAAGGCAGTTGGGACGAACATTTACCACTAGTGGAATTTTCTTACAACAACAGCTATCACGCAAGCATTGGAATGCCACCTTATGAAGCCTTATACGGAAGGAAGTGCAGATCACATGTGTATTGGGATGAAGTTGGTGAACGTAAAATTCTAGGTCCAATATTAATTCAATAAACCAAAGAAAAATTAGAGCTTATCCAGAAGCGACTAAAGGCGGCGCAAAATTGACAATGCAAATATGCAGATCAAACCAGAAAGGATATGGATTACTAGGATGGGGAGCATGTGTTACTAAAAGTATCTTCATGAAAGGGATTGACCAGGTTTGGCAATAAGGGTAAACTGAAGCCACGATACGTAGGTCCATTTAAAATTTTAAAGAAAATCGGGAAAGTCGCGTACGAGTTAGGCTTACCGCCTCATATGCAGCATATTCATAATGTATTCCATGTGTTAATGCTTAGGAGATATAATCCTGATTTGAGGCATGTAATATAATATGATCCGATAGAGATTCAAGCTGATTTGTCTTATATAGGGCAGCCAATAAGAATTTTAGATCGGCAGGAGAGAGTATTGAGAAATAAGTATGTACCTTTAGTACGAGTTTTATGGAGAAACCCTATGGTTGAAGAGTCAGCTTGGAAACTTGAAAGTGAAATGTTAGAAAAGTATCCTCAGTTATTTTCTTAGTGAGATTCTGAGGACAGAATCCTATTAAGGGGAAAATGATGTAACGACTGGGAAATTACGATTGTATTAAATCATAATAAAGATGAATTATGTGTTTTAGTATGTCATTAAGTGTATTTAGTCATAAAAACCCTAGTTGTTATGTGCTATATGTCCTCTGTGTTGTCAGGGTATTTTCTGGGTATTTATCGAAAATTTTATTTTGTGTTAAAAGCTTTCGTATCAAAAGTTATACGACCCGAACTTTGTTTTAATAGCTGATATTTCAAATAAAATAACGGGCCTTATTTTGCCTAGTATGGCTTATACCATATCGTTATTCATAACATCCAGTTATTTTTGGAATTTTCTTGGTTCGCGAAAAATTACTTTTCCGGGCCCTTTCGAGTGTCAAAAACCCCAAAAAAATCATTTTTTTATTTTAAAAAATTATTCATAATTTTTGAGAAATTTTGGCATATATATTGTATATATTTAATATTCAAAATTTAAAAATTAATACTCAAAAATTATTAAAGGGCCAATTAATTTTATTGGATGTAAAATTAGGGCCTTAATTTTAATTAGGAGTATTATTTTACTACTATAAATACCCTAATTTTTATTAATTATTTATAATTAATTAGTAAAAATTCTGAAAATTCTCTAAAATCGGGTCGGATTTTCCAGAAACGGGTCGAAGAATCAAACCATGATTTTGATCAATTTTGAGCACCAAATCTGTTGATGTGAGTACTCAAATCGATGCTCTTGATATGTTCTTTCAATTTCTTGCATCAATTTCATGTTTTGATTCGTTATTTTTCAATTTTAATTTCTAGGGTTTATGTTCGAATAAGGACTTTTTGATTCTAGGGTTATTTGATTGATTTGATGATTGATATAGCTTTGTTTGAATGTTTACAGTTGATTTATGCTATTAATTTCATCAAACGATTCATGTATGAGTAAATTCGATTATTAGGGTTTATACCCAATTTTTTATTTGAACGGTTTTTATTTTCAATGATCTGAGGTTAGTTAGGTGTTAGGGATTTTATTGTACAGTTAATAAGCTTTGATTTGAGATATAGAACGTGAAGTTTCACGTAGAAATTAGTGATTTTGCTAATTGGCCGGAAAATAGTCGGGTTTGATCGGAGGTTGTGATTCCGGGATGATTCTGGTCACGGAATGGTTGATTTGAGATGTTGAATCGATTTGTAATCGATTCCAGCTGAAAAACTGACCAAACGATGTTGGTTTTGGCCTGAATTTGGCTGGTCGGAGTCCGGGAAACTCATCGGAAACTGGGAATTTTCCGGTGAGTTCTTCTTAACCCGATTTATTCTTCAAGACCCGATGGCAACTCGTTTTGCAACCCGGTTTTGATCCATTTTGACCCAGAACCCATTTTCAAAAACTGTTTTTGAATTTTCTTTTTATTTTCTTTTTATAAATTATAAAATCGGTTTTATTTATTTAAATAAATTGATTAATTAATTGATTTATTTTATAAATAAATCTGAAATATTTTGTAAAATTTGAGATTAATTATTATTTAATTATTTATTATTTATTAATTATTGAAAAATGATTGATATTTTTGATAATTAATCAGTTTATCTTCAAAAATTCATTATAAATTCATTTTAATTTCAAAAATTATGGAAAAATTATTTTTAATTCTCATTTTTCCCAAATAATTATTTAAAAATATATTTAAAGTTCAATTATTTTGAATAATTGATTATTTTGAATAATAAATTGATTTATTTCTTTTTATGAAATAATAATTGAACCGTTTATCCGATTTAAAAGAAACGAAACCCCTTAGACTAAGAACAATGATTTGCTTACATTTAAAATAGTTTCAATTCTTAATTTCTTTTGGAAACGAGTCGTCTTTCGATATTTATTTATTTATAGACCCTATTAATCATAGAGACGAGTCCAATAAATTCTGAAAATTAGGATACGAGCCAGAAATTGTCCGATAATGCGAATATTGATCCGATTTTGATTCTAAAAATAATTTTAAACCTAAAATACTATGTGACTTATGTGGATTAATCGAGTCCTAATTGTTAGTAATTATTATACGAGTCAATTGTAAGCTTGCGAGTAGACGATAAGGGCTACGTGAAGTTGGTTTGAGACGCGATTAAGATACAAGTCGACTAAATGAGTATCTTTCTTTGATAGAGACGAAGCTCACAAGGAAAATCGAGCCAGTGTTAGAGAACTGTGATTATATTTGCGGTAAATCGCGTAACAGACAAGTTTTTCCCCTATTCTAAATCCACAATAGTAAATTGCTTTCTTCTATTCAGATTCTTAATCTAGTTAAACACTGATAATTCCCATTCACACACTGATACACACTTATTGTAATTTTGTTTGTATTTCATTTCAATTCCTGATTTCTCTTGATACACTGAATACTCTATTCATATTCCAATAGATTGCATATTATATATATCCTGATATATTCTTATGTTGGGATACATCAAAGCATACCAATTGTTCTGGTTGCTCATCTATGGGCTGGATGGTGATGATGAGGATCAGGTATATACTTGATCCTATGGACCGAGAACTAACCGGATCCATGTTTTGGGCCGTAGAGTCTGGGTACCCGAATGGATCTATACATAGAGGTAAAGATCTGCATTATATTCTGACTGATCAGCAGGATATGGGTGCGAACTTGTGTCTAGTCTAGTTTATTGATAATCGCTTAGAGTGGCCTTCATTCTCCTTTGTAAAATACACAGTTATAGATACAATTAGATTACCGGTTCATTTAGCTTTCTTATATTACTGTTTATATATTGTGAACTTGCTGAGCAAATTATGGCTCACCCTTTTTTGCTATTATTCACCTTGTCTTTTTCAGTCAAGAAAGAGAATAAAACCTATTCGGACTCGGGTGGTAAAGAAGCGTGTCAAGCAGCGGGACCCTCTAGCACCAAAGGTTCTAATCCTGATAAAAGAGGAGAACTTTGAGCCACCTGAATAGGTGTAGTGTAGATAGATGTGGTGTGTGTTTAGAATAAAATGAATTTAGTTTAAAACTTATTTAGATTATGGTTTGTAATAAAGAGAGTTCTATGAGATGTTAAATTTGGGTTTGTAATAAAGATAGTGTGTTCTTGTTTTCATACCTCAACCATAAAAGATCCTGGATATATATTAAAGAGGTTAGATATATGTTCGCATAATTGTTATACAGGTTTGTATTATATTGGAGATTAGCAAGTAACCCTCAGATTTAGACCCCAGATTTAGAGGGCGTTACTGTTTGGCATCAGAGCCGTAGATTTTGGTCCTTAAAATAAGAACATTAAAATTAAGATAAGATAGGAAGATCACATAAGATAGGAATAGGATTATTAGGGTTTAGATAGCTTTTAAGATTAAGATTTTATAAGTTCTAGGAATGCTAAGTAACCATCTCTTGTCTTGTGTTTTAATTATATAATCAGATGGCGTCGTCGTTATCCGAGAGGACAGTGACAGGACCAGTAGCTCCGGTAGTCCCACCAATGTCAGTAGAGGCCCCAGTACAGATACCACCAGCACAGATGCCCAGGAGCCAACATTATCAGCACCAGTGCAGTTATTGGATCTTGTAGAGATGTTTGATCCGATGGAGTTTTTCGAGCCATTGCTACCACCCCCACTACCCCTGCTGTAACACCCCCAAATCCGGGGTCGGGGATCAGGGTTGTCACGAGTTCCATTTCCCTTAATAAGACCCAATCTTAATAAACAATCAACTACTCCGTACTGTGACCCCACAATAAACACACACACCACAAGTTATAGTCTCAGAGATGAATATCCAAAAATAACAAGAGTCATTTTATTCCACAATTATATGCCATTACACCTTAAAAGGGTTTCTGAATAAATTTACATTTCTTTGTCATTATTATAATTCATATAGATACATAAGTCTGGTACATCAAAAGATGAAAGCCTAGCCTATTTGTAGTTCCAACCTCAGCTACAGCGACATCAACGCCTATAGGAAACTGCGGAACATTTCCTATCCGCTCGCGAATTGGGAGCTTGGTCCTGTTCATCTTGTCTATCTGATGTTGTGTGATGAAAGAAGAAAGCAAGGGTGAGCAACAAGCCCACCAAAATAATATGTATAATGATTTATAATATGTGAGCATCCTCATAGTACTCAAGAAAGTCTTGGTCAAAAAGAAATGAACCAAGTTTGTTATCTTAACGCGACCAAGTCGCAAAATATTCAGTATATATATATATTTTTCACAATCTTTGAAATCCTCTGACATGTATAATATACACAGAGTTCCAGTTTATAACTGTATAAAAATATCGTTGCAAGGTGATCTCATATATCTAACCTTGTCTCAACGTTTTTCTGAAAATCTTTGACATGCATAAGATAATCATTTACTAGATATAAGTTTAAAAGATGAAGTTACAAGATACTCCAATATACTTATATCTTTTTTGAATACTACTTGAACTACCACCATTCAAGGTATAATCCGTTTTAAAAGTTCATCACATAGATGAGACTACAAGATAAGATTTGAATAGATTCAATCCTTAAAATATCATTATGAATAATGAAGTTACGAGATACTTCATTAAGTCCCGATATATATATACACCTATATATATATATTTCATACACTCCTTGAAAACCTCTGTTATGAAAATTATAAACATTGTTGTAATATCCAATGAATTTGGAAAGGAGAAAACCTTGGCATAAACCTGATATCTTGCTGATCAGGCAAAGATACCAATAAGTAACCTTTTCTACTAGTAGATGGACAAATTCCCCACTGGTCATCACCCTGGCCGTAATAGGACCTTATGCTAGACTGCCACTCAGCCACTTACGCATTTGATGGACTCCCACTGAGCCACTTACACTTTCATGGATGCCCACTGAGCCCATGTTGCTTATGTCGACTCAATAGATGGACTTATTTCCCGAACGTTGGGTAAGTAATCAATTCATTTATCAAAACAACAACCTTGTTGCGAATATAAATACACCACAGAGCCGGATCCCTTAGGTTTTGAGCGAGTATTTAAATCCCCTTTGAAAGGAAGATCTTAAATATAAAAATGAGTTTTGGGATCCGCTCTAACTTTTAAAATCATTTTGAAGACTCGAAAACACTTTTAAGAATGTTTGGAGTAATGCTGATTTAATAAAATAAATCAGTCTCAATATATTAGAATATATCTGAATATTATTATTTAAATAATATTCCCATAAGGATAATCTCTATATAAATAATTTGAAGTAGAAGTTTTAAAACTCATACTTGAAAGGAATATTAAATAACCAAAGATATACTTATACGAAACTACTATCTTTATTTGAATAATCGAAAATAAGTTTGATTATCGAAATATTATTCTTTAATAAAATAAAGAATAATATTTAGTAAATAAGCGGAGTCATAAGTCCTCAAATGAATATTGAAAAATAAAATTCATTAAATAAAATAAAGGAGTCATAAATCCTCAAATGAATATTCAAAAATAATATTCATTAAATAAAATAACGGAGTCATAAATCCTCGAATGAATATTCAAAATAATATTCATTAAATAAATACAATAAAGTTATCGAATAAACCTTATTCGATTAATAGTTTTGAAAACTATATCAATATATATATATATATATTATACTCGGGAACATCGACTCCCGGTTTAGAAAAATGTTCACCTTTGGGTCCCCTATACTAAGGGTATACGCAACTACTGCTTATCTCTAGCATAGGTATTATGCAACTATAATCATTGAAATCAACAGATAGATAACCAGATTACGAAACAGACATGCATATATATACCATCTCATCATGCTTCAATATATCGCAAAATTTGCTAATTAACCAACATGCATCTATCACAAGAGAATGCATATACATATATACATCACCACAACAGTATAGCAGGTAGAAAACTTGCCTGAGTGCTCCCGGATAGACTTAAGCTTAGAGTGGGTCCGATAACCTATGAACAACAATATATGTTAGAATTAAACCCCGGTCGCTTAAGAAACTAGACTTTAACCAATTGAACCCTAACATTCGCTTATGGTCACTCCTACGCTTAACGAATCACATAAGTCGTTCGAGTACCCTTAGCTCCACCATTTTTAATAAATTAACCGTTACGAATTTTAAGGTGACGCTTTCGCGAATACCCTACCAGCTGCCTAGTCCACTTTACATAATTGTTTCATACTCCAATTAGTCAATTAAGGGCCTTAACCAAGGTTTTAAAGTAAGGCGAGGGGTAATGGTTCGTTCGCGATATGCCGTTACTTAAAACGGTCGTTTTTCCTAAACCGTACATCGGATTCAAGCGAACCACATATCAAAACGAAGCTCGTAACATGAACTATCTAATCATGGCAATGTTCAAAACCTAAAAGTGAGTTCTCGGGTCCTGATGTTAAGAACAAAACAGCCTAAAGTAAATCGGGCATTACGACGACTATGTTTACGCGATTACCAAATTTTATCCTACTCCAAATCAACCACAAATCAACCATACAACCAAACTCCATCCATAAAATACTACAACAGCCCCAACACCTCAAGTTCTCTAATTTATATTATTCTCAAACATGAACTAAAACTATACTTAAGTTCATTAACCAATAATCCAAGATTTACAACTCCAAACTCATTACAATTCCAACCAAACTCTAAATATACAAGAATCATGCTCTCATGAACTATAACAAACAAAACCAAACCTAATACTCAAAGTAAAGTTAGGGTTTGGAGGGGTTATACCTTCCTTAGAGAGTGGAGAATCACTTAGGAAGCCTTAAATAACCACTAACTATCTCTACTAAGCTTGGATCTTGAAGAAAACATAAAAAAACACAAGTTAGTTTCTTGAAACACTATTCACCAAGAACTTTGATGAATTGATTAGCTATGTTAAACATTGAATCTTGAGCTTAAACTTATGGCTCATCTAAGTTATGAATTATGGAAGCTAAAGAAACAAACCTCTTGATTTTTGAAGGTATGTAGCTTGAGTTTTGAAAATTCTCCTTTGTTTTTCATGGAAAAGCCGAGAGCAAGAATGAGGGGGGAGAAGAAATGCTTCTTGTTCGGTTGCCTAGGTATTTGTGTGATGATTTGCTTGTTAATTAGGTTGTTACCATGGTAAAAAAATGTGTGGCTTACAATCATCCAACAATTCCTTCCCTTTTGGTCATGCTTATGCCATCCTCCAATGTGATCCTCCCACACTTGTCCTCTTCTTGTTGGTGTGATGACATCATCATCACTAACCTCTTTGATTAGCTCCTAATTACTTGGCTAATGACCGCTGATCTGTTATACGGTTCGCTTAACTTTCGTTCTCGTTTATCGTTTGAGGGATCATACCCGGGATCTTATTACTTGGGTTCCCCTAAACCTTTCTCCATATTTTATATTCCTTTTATGATCCTCTCTTATAATCCTTGAATTAAATCATTTTAATCATGTTACCTTATACTCAATTCTTTCGGTATCTGGTGGATTTTCGGGAAAAATCAAAGTGTTTGAATTTGGATTCTGACGATCTTTACATACACTTATTTACTTGATGGAATACTAATACGATCTTAGAATTTCCATAACAGTACTCCTATATAGCGTGGTCTGATAATTTTCCTTAATCAGCATCATCAGTAAAAGTTATTATTCATCCGTGTTTCAAAAATTCCAAAAATTGGGGTTATTACAGTCTCCCCTCCTTAAAAGGATTCCGTCCCGGAATTAGATAGAAAATGAATAGGGATACTCTCTTAGCATTGCACTTTCTAACTCTCAAGTATATTTTCCCACATTGTGGTTCTACCATCAAACTCTGACTAGTTTGATAACCCTTCTCCTAAGCACTTGTTCCTTTTCAATCTATAACCCTTCATGGTTGCTCCATATAGGTTACGTCTGGTTGCATGTCTATGTGCTCATATGCCCCTATTTGTCTGGCATCCGAATTACACTTCCTTAACATTGATACGTGGAACACGTTGTGAACTTGCTATAGGTTCGGGGGTAGGGCTAGCTCATATGCTAACTTCCCAATACGTCTTAATTTCTCCAAGGGTCCAACAATTCGTGGGCTTAGCTTTCCTTTCTTTCTAAACCTCATCCATCATTTCCAAGGGAATACCTATAACAGCACTAGGTCCCCCACTTCCTATTCTTTGTCCTTTCGTGTCAAATCAACATACTTTTTATGTCCATCTTGGGCTACTACCAGTCGTCCTCTGATTAAATCTATTATATCCTTGGTCCTTTGGACCACTGCTGGTCTAAGCATCTTGCGCTCTGCAACATCATCATATCATAAGGGAGATCAACATTGTCTTCCCTCAAGGATCTCATAAGGCGAAATCTCGATAATGACATATGATCTATTGTCGTAAGAAAACTCAATCTGTGTTAAGTGATCATTCCAATTTCTTTCAAGTCTATTGCACAGACCCTCCTCATAGCTTCTAGAATTATAGCTTTTGCTTCTCAATACCCACTCTTTTCCAGTTCGTAATCGCTACTATCTTCCATTCCTAATATTATACTGGTTACACCTTTGCTCGTTAGCATTCTATAACCTTTTAATACACGCGTCAACCTTAGCATTACGAATGTGTTAGAATCAGAATACCACCGTACTGATACTACTTCCTTTCTAGCTGCTTCTATCTTCGAAAGCTTGACCAATCATATAGAAGTAATAAGAATTTATTGAGAGATCACTATGATCATGAACACTTGTTATATCGCATAGTTAGTACTGAAGGTGGCCAGCCTTAAGTACTTGACAAGCAATTAAACAACATGTGGTATCCTACTAGGCTTCTATCACACAGATAGATAGTCATTCGGCAATACCTCCCCTTCTGGAAGGGTTGTTCTTCTCAGCTTATACAAAATGAAAAGGAGAGAAAAGAATGAATTGAAGAGAATTATATATATATAAAATATACTGCCACAAAATATCTGGCTTGGAATCTACCTCTGAACTATCGAGGTTTGTCATAGGAGAACAAAACATATACGTATATATATCAACATCAAGTATAATAGCATCTCATTTCACATGCCTAAATATTTTATTTTATTTTTGCTATTCTGTCCATCATTCTATGGACCCATGCTCTTGCTCGAGCTTATACACAATCACCTTTGAAACTCCCTCGACATCGAAAATCGAATCTGGGATTTCATTCTAGACATCATCGTTATTAGAATTCTATGCTTGCACCGCAACCTTCTTCGTATAGTAATACGACTCTCTATTCCTAAGAAGGAATAAATATTCAGTAGGTAGATAATCGACTTAATTAGTCTATCAATGATAACTTATACATCACCACGACCCGATTAGTGGTACTCAATCTCAACATCCATTCTAATACAACTCTTACGGTTGTAATCGACTCATTACTCGCAGAATCATTGCTGTATTACTATGGTCCATCGCTGACCCACTGTAGTCATTCATTTTCCTTGGATCTTAATAGTTAACCATACGGAGTCCATACTTGTCGTATCAAATTCTTCTAAGGAGTTAACATAATCACCATTCATAATTCATGAAGAACACTCCAGATCTTGACGTACTTTCATGACATGAAGCAGATAAAATTGCAGAAGAGTTTCAATCAAAGCAACGATAGCAGGTTAATACCATTCCTAATCATATGCCTTCAATAGAAGACTTAACTCAAAGGTTCGTTTAGTCCTTTTTGAAACATGGTCCTGGATTATTCTCAAGATAGGACCTTCTAAGATAGATAGCCCGCTCATGGCGATTACACGAATTAAACCTTTACCAAACTACTATTACGGTTGGGTATTGCACAGTCATCAGAAGGAACGTCAATCTTTCAAACCATAATACAACCTTCACGGCTTCAACCATTATCACTATATTCCTCTGGCACAAGCGCCTATGATTGTCCTTTTACACTTAAAGTGTCGGCCGCCTCTTTGGCCTTTCCTGATAGTAAAATTTCCTTATAATCAATGTCTTTTAAATGATCTTCAACTAAATTTTCTACATCATTTCCAATCACTACTTGCGTGAAAATGCTCTTCCTTACGCTTTGGTGAAAAAATATATCACCATTTTTTCATAAGTTATTGCCTCAGTCTTTTAGAGGTTAACATTGTCACAACTGACTCTCGATCATACTTAGGACGTCTCTTATCTTGGGCCCTACATGTTTTCACCAATCTCGACCTTCATTGGGTCGATCTATACTTTATTATGGTTCAACACGTGCCCACCTGGCATCATTATAATTATGTCATATTTCCTTTATCAAAATTTCTATTCTTGAGAACTTTGAATATTACTTTTTTTCCTTGTAAAACCTCTTAGGTTATTCTTGAATCGTTCCTCCTGTATTCCCTAGATACAGGGCATATCAAAATACCATTTACTAATACCAGAATCATTGTCTATATACTTCTGAAAAATTTCTCCACTGATCCTTAAAGGTTGTTGTTACCTTAATCCTTTCCAATTCATACTGTCAAACTCATACTATCCCTATTAAGGGTGAAATGCCAACCTTTATGCATTCCCCTAGGATTCATTTTAAGTTACCGATGTTTTATCCTTAATTCCACCTTTAGAAAAAGTACATGCATCCTTCCCTGGATAAATAAAGTCATATATCCCTGATGAGGGTGTCTTATTCAATCATTCCCACCTCGATAGTATATGCCTAATTTTACAATAACATCTGTATTCAAAATGAGGTCAATCAATATGGCCTCCAAAAGATAACAACGGTTATCCGCTTTTCTTTCCTAATTTGGTAATGACAATAGGGATGTCCTGGAAGATATTGGTCATGTTCAACATGAACTTCTTCTTAATAATTCCTTATTTACTCTTGTTGTTTATCTCAACAGTCATCTCAATGTTGGGATATCTCTCATACCTGGCGTCTCCCTTTCTGGGTATCATGCCACCGGTCTTACACTTCACATTCTTGAAGGTCACTTCCTTCATCCAATTTTCCTAATTTCTTACTTTCTTGTCTCTTCAGTCTATCCGCGTCTCATTATTTATCCTTCGAACTATCCCAAGGTTTCCCCGAATCCTTCCAACTTGAAGGGGGTACAACATATATATCTCTTATGCCTTCAACCATCAACTTTAACTCATGGTGAATCATCCTCATCCTGACGATCATATAATTTTCTATTTCTATTACTACGAGTCTTTAGGGATTCCTCATACCCGACTCCCTTATCATTCCTCAAACTCTATTGCCTTTATGCTCCTTTTCACTTCAGTTTCTTTTTATTTTCCTTTCTCTTACAATCATTTTACGTACCCACTAATCATTGACTTCAAACATAACATCGTTCTAGGATTCTTGTCCTCCAGACGAATATTGACAACTTTTATAATCTTAGATTCATAATTCATCATATTCGTCCGCCTTTATTCTGGCTCTTAAAGCTTTTACACTATCTCCATAACCTTGGGAAGTACTTTCCCGAAAACAATTGTCTGAACTTTAATCAATTTATTATAACCTCTGGCTCCGTGCCTTTCTTGGCCTTTCACCAACGGGTGGCCTCTCTCTTAGCAGGGTAAGTGACAAAAACCGTCTTTTGTGATTCGTCAATCATTTAGAATCTCAAATGATTCCTATATTTCCTTTAGCCAGGCTCTTGCCTCGACTGGGTCAACCTCTTCCTTGGAACTCTTAGCGACTTAAAGGTCATGAAAGAATTTCCTACCGCATCGTTTCCTCAAGGTGGTGGTTGGGAATAAAAGTATAAGTTTTGTTTAGGCAGGTCCATGAATTTTCCCATAGGAGTACCGTCCTGGTTCTCCCTATCTTGCTCGACTTCTGTTTTCTCAGTATGAAATGTTTTCTCATCCTCCCCATAATCGGGGTCATCCTTCATGTTTTAAATCCTCATTTTCCACTTCATTATGTTATGGGTTCCTTCTATTTTGATGGCATCCTCCCTGACTATCACATTCAGGGTTTGCCCTAAATCTTATTCCTCGAACTATGACTTTCATCTAAGATCCAGTCCTTAAGCTCTTGAACATTTGGAACCCAAATTCTGTAGGGATACCTCATTATTCTCTCATCATCTTTCTAGGTATTAATCTCTTCTCCGGTCATTGGTTCTCTGCCTCTATTCATCACTTTTTCTTGACACAATATAATCTTCTCCAATAATTCGGGCTGTATTGCAATCTCAAACAGCTTTTCGGTACCGGCTCCGGTTACCTTCACTTCTATATCCATTTTCTCAAAATCTCTTATCAACTCTCCCAAATACATTATCATCTTGAGTCTCTCCTTTACACTAAGGGCATTAGCCACCATTTTGGCTTTCCCTGGATGATAAAGAATCTCATAATCGTAATCCTTGATTAGCTCTAATCACCTCCTCTCGCGCATATTGAGCTCTTCCTGCGTGAAATGTACTAGAGCACTTATGGCTAATGTAAATCTCGCACTTCTCTCCATACAAGTAGTGCCTCAAATCTTTAGCACAAAACTATTGCCACGAGCCCAAGCTCATGGGTGGGGATATCGAATTTTATATTCCCTTAATTGTCTTGACGCGTACGCGATTACCTTGCTGTACTGTATAAGAAGCACCCTAATTCCTTATGCGAAGCGTCACTATAATTCACAAAATCTCTTTTTTCATCTGGCAACACCAACATAGGGGCCGCCACCAACCTTTGCTTTAGTTGTTAAAAGCTTTTCTCGTATTTCTCTGTCCATTCAAACTTCTCAGTCTTACGAGTAAGCCGCGTTAAAGGGGCTACTATCTTTACAAACTTGAACGAACCTCCGGTAGTGACCGACCAATCCTACCTCTGGTAGTTTCCCTAACCATGGTCATCAATTCCTTAGTGGTCCTTTATTCATTCTTGTCAGGATCCTCCACGGGATCCTCCTCAACCACAATCCCTTGTAGGACAACATCCTCAACCGCTACATCCTCAATATGAACATCATCAGGTCCTGCGTTAGGATGCTCTATCGGATCCACAATCCGATCTCCAATTAGTAATAAAACATCATCGCGCTGTTGCTCCTCAACCTCAAGGTTCGGAGTCCCGCTACCATATATGATAACGAACTACGCTTCTCTCACGATATTTATAAGGGTTCCCATAAGGGTTTTAACTGTCAGTACTATGTTAGGTAGTCCGACTATGAACTTGGCAAGAGTTCTTATTTATCTTAGTAAACTTATTATTTTAACGTCACTTCATCTCTGAGATTTATAACGTTTAGCTCTGATACCATTTCTGTAACACCCCAAAATCCGGGGTCGGGGATCAGGGTTGTCACGAGTTCCATTTCCCTTAATAACACACAATCTTAATAAACAATCAACTACTCCGTACTGTGACCCCACAATAAACACACACACCACAAGTTATAGTCTCAGAGATGAATATCCAAAAATAACACGAGTCATTTTATTCCACAATTATATGCCATTACACCTTAAAAGGGTTTCTGAATAAATTTACATTTCTTTGCCATTATTACAATTCATAAAGATACATAAGTCTGGTACATTAAAAGATGAAAGCCTAGCCTATTGGTAGTTCCTACCTCAACTACAGCGACATCAACGCCTATAGGAAACTGCGGAACGTTTCCTATCCACTCACGAATTGGGAGTTTGGTCCTGTTCATCTTGTCTATCTGATGTTGTGTGATAAAAGAAGAAAGCAAGGGTGAGCAACAAGCCCACCAAAATAATATGTATAATGATTTACAATATGTGAGCATCCTCATAGTACTCAAGAAAGTCTTGGTCAAAAAGAAATGAACCAAGTTTGTTATCTTAACGCGACCAAGTCGCAAAATATTCAGTATATATATATATATATATATATTTTTCACAATCTTTGAAATCCTCTAACATGTATAATATACACAGAGTTCCAGTTTATAACTATATAAAAATATCGTTGCAAGGTGATCTCATATATCTAACCTTGTCTCAACGTTTTTCTGAAAATCTTTGACATGCACAAGATAATCATTTACTAGATATAAGTTTAAAAGATGAAGTTACAAGATACTCCAATATACTTATATCTTTTCCGAATACTACTTCAACTACCACCATTCAAGGTATAATCCGTTTCAAAAGTTCATCACATAGATGAGACTACAACATAAGATTTGAATAGATTCAATCCTTGAAATATCATTATAAATAATGAAGTTACGAGATACTTCATTAAGTCCCGATATATATATATACACCTATATATATATATTTCATACACTCCTTGAAAACCTCTGTTATGAAAATTATAAACATTGTTGTAATATCCAATGAATTTGGAAAGGAGAAAACCTTGGCATAAACCTGATATCTTGTTGATCAGGCAAAGATACCAATAAGTAACCTTTTCTACTAGTAGATGGACGAATTCCCCACTGGTCATCACCCTGGCCGTAATAGGACCTTATGCTAGACTGCCACTCAGCCACTTACGCATTTGATGGACTCCCACTGAGCCACTTACACTTTCATGGACGCCCACTGAGCCCATGTTGCTTATGCCGACTCAATAGATGGACTTACTTCCCGAACGTTGGGTAAGTAATCAATTCATTTATCAAAACAGCAACCTTGTTGCGAATATAAATACACCATAGAGCCGGATCCCTCAGGTTTTGAGCGAGAATTTAAATCCTCTTTGAAAGGAAGATCTTAAATATAAAAATGAGTTTTGTGATCCGCTCTAACTTTTAAAATCATTTTGAAGACTCGAAAACACTTTTAAGAATGTTTGGGGTAATGCTGATTTAATAAAATAAATCAGTCTCAATATATTAGAAAATATCTGAATATTATTATTTAAATAATATTCTCATAAGGATAATCTCTATATAAATAATTTGAAGTTGAAGTTTTAAAACTCATACTTGAAAGGAATATTAAATAACCAAAGATATACTTATACAAAACTACTATCTTTATTTGAATAATCGAAAGTAAGTTTGATTATCGAAACATTATTCTTTAATAAAATAAAGAATAATATTTAGTAAATAAGCGGAGTCATAAGTCCTCAAATGAATATTCAAAAATAATATTCATTAAATAAAATAACGGAGTCATAAATCCTCGAATGAATATTCAAAAATAATATTCATTAAATAAAATAACGGAGTCATAAATACTCAAATGAATATTCAAAATAATATTCATTAAATAAATAAAATAAAGTTATCGAATAAACCTTATTCGATTAATAGTTTTGAAAACTATATCAATATATATATATATAAATATATATATATTATACTCGGGAACATCGACTCCCGGTTTAGAAAAATGTTCACCTTTGGGTCCCCTATAATAAGGGTATACGCAACTACTGCTTATCTCTAACATAGGTATTATGCAACTATAAGCATTGAAATCAACAGATAGATAACCAGATTACGAAACAGACATGCATATATATACCATCTCAGCATGCTTCAATATATCGCAAAATTTGCTAATTAACCAACATGCATCTATCACAAGATAATGCATATACATATATACATCACCACAACAGTATAGCAGGTAGAAAACTTGCCTGAGTGCTCCCGGATAGACTTAAGCTTAGAGTGGGTCCGATAACCTATGAACAACAGCATAAGTTGGAATTAAACCCCGGTCGCTTAAGAAACTAGACTTTAACCAATTGAACCCTAACGTTCGCTTATGGTCACTCCTACGCTTAACGAATCACATAAGTCGTTCGAGTACTCTTGGCTCCACCATTTTTAATAAATTAACCGTTACGAATTTTAAGGCGACGCTTTCGCGAATACCCTACCAACTGCCTAGTCCACTTTACATAATTGTTTCATACTCCAATTAGTCATTTAAGGGCCTTAACCAAGGTTTCAAAGTAAGGCGAGGGGTAATGGTTCGTTCACGAAACGCCGTTACTTAAAACGGTCGTTTCTCCTAAACCGTACATCGGATTCAAGCGAACCACATATCAAAATGAAGCTCGTAACATGAAATATCTAATCATGGCAATGGTCAAAAACTAACAGTGAGTCACGGGTCCGCATGTTAAGAACAAAACAGTCTAAAGTAAATCGGGCATTACGACGGCTATGTTTACGCGATTACCAAATTTTATCCTACTCTAAATCAACCACAAATCAACCACAAATCAACCACAAATCAACCACAAATCAACCATACAACCAAACTCCATCCATACAATACTACAACAGCCCCAACACCTCAAGTTCTCCAATTTATATTATTCTCAAACATGAACTAAAACTATACTTAAGTTCATTAACCAATAATCCAAGATTTACAACTCCAAACTCATTACAATTCCAACCAAACTCTAAACATACAAGAATCATGCTCTCATAAACTATAACAAACAAAACCAAACCTAATACTCAAAGTAAAGTTAGGGTTTGGGGGGGTTATACCTTCCTTAGAGAGTGGAAAATCACTTAGGAAGCCTTAAATAACCACTAACTATCTCTACTAAGCTTGGATCTTGAAGAAAACATAAGAAAACACAAGTTAGTTTCTTGAAAACACTATTCACCAAGAACTTTGATGAATTGATTAGCTATGTTAAACATGGAATCTTGAGCTTAAACTTATGGCTCATCTAAGTTATGAATTATGGAAGCTAAAGAAACAAACCTCTTGATTTTTAAAGGTGTGTAGCTTGAGTTTTGAAAATTCTCCTTTGCTTTTCATGGAAAAGCCGAGAGCAAGAATGAGGGGGGAGAAGAAATGCTTCTTGTTTGGTTGCCTAGGTATTTGTGTGATGATTTACTTGTTAATTAGGTTGTTACCATGGTAAAAAATGTGTGGCTCACAATCATCCAACAATTCCTTCTCTTTTGGTCATGCTTATGTCATCCTCCCACACTTGTCCTCTTCTTGTTGGTGTGATGACATCATCATCACTAACCTCTTTGTTTAGCTCCTAATTACTTGGCTAATGATCACTGATCTGTTATACGGTTCGTTTAACTTTCGTTCTCGTTTATCGTTTGAGGGATCATACCCGGGATCTTATTACTTGGGTTCCCCTAAACCTTTTTCCATATTTTATATTCCTTTTATGATCCTCTCTTATAATCCTTGAATTAAATCCTTTTAATCATGTTACCTTATACTCAATTCTTTCGGTATCTGGTGGATTTTCGGGAAAAATCAAAGATTTGAATTCGGATTCTGACGATCTTTACATACACTTATTTACTTTATGGAATACTAATACGATCTTAGAATTTCCATAACAGTACTCCCATATAGTGTGGTCTGATAATTTTCCTTAATCAGCATCATCAGTAAAAGTTATTATTCATCCGTGTTTCAAAAATTCCAAAAATTGGGGTTATTACACCTGCAGTGCCAGTTTATCCCTGAGGCAGAGCCAGAGCTCCACCTGTTGTAGCTCCACTTCCTTTACCTATGTATGTCCAAACCCGGAGATATTTCAGGTGGCCTCTGTTGAGGGGATGGGAGAGCACGATATAAGTTTACAGTTGGGATTGCCACAGCAGGATGTTGCTGGGATACACAGAGTTCCATCTCAGGAGTCAGTTGGTCAGGTTAGATAGCCGCACACTGTGCCTTATCATTGAGTATAGTGGCATGAGGGAGGAGGTGCATTATTGGAGATCCTAGTGTCATGAGATTATGGGACTATTTGACCAGATGGATAGAGGACCTTTATCAGCACTTCATCCAGATTACTTATTGAAGCAAAGACTTTAGCAGACCGTCTACAGCGCTTCTCTTGAGTTAGATGTATTGATTCATGATGAGACTCATACATATGCAGAGTTTCATAGAGCCACTCATCTTGCTCAGTCTGTTCTTGAGATCTTTCGACGGGAGTTAGACCGTATTCCGAAAGGGTTCTGATGTCTGACAGTGGGATCGGGATTGTGTAGTATATGTGATATATGTAGATAGAGGCAGCTATAGTATGGTGAGACTAGATATATGTGTAGTACTCAGTTTTGATCAGTAATGGTTATGATGGACTTTTGTATCAAGCACTAACACATGATGTTGGTGTCTGTTATATAGAATAAACCTTTTTCAACATTTTTCTTCCATTTACTAAAATTTTCAGTCCTTACAGCCTTTACATTTACTTTACTGTTTTACAGTATTTCCATATCTTTAAATTCTGTTTAATTTTGTAAAGATAAATGAAATGTTTAAAATAATGTTATTTAGTCTATTTATTTAACATTTTAAATTGTTTTAAATGATTTGCTTAAAATCCTAAATTGTTTAAAATTTTTGTTTTAATACAAGTCAGCCTATTTCTTTATTCACTATCAACTGTTTAATAAAATTATTAAAAAACTGCTTGTTTTATTATAAGAAAAATGGCACCAAAAAGAAAGACCAAAATAGGGACATCAGACAACAATTCTGAGGAACAGAATAATAATACCATGAACTAAATGTTCCATCTGATGCAACAACAGATGGTAATGATGCAACAGTAGATGAATCAGCAACAACAAAAGTTTCAACCACAAATGTTACAACAGCCACCCCGTCTTGAACCACAAATACCACTAGTTGTGTATGTTTTTACTTTTAAGCAGTTTCAATCAGTCAAGCCTCCAGAATTTGAGGGCACAGCGGATCCTACTAAGGATAGAGCCTGGCTATAAGAGAGAGAAAAAGCATTCACATTAGTGAAAGTTGAAGAGGATCAGAAGACTGATTATTCTAGCTATATCCTGAAAGGAGAAGCCAATTATTGGTGGGAATCCAAGAAAGCTTTAGAAGGTGAAGGCATCGTGACTTGGGATAGTTTCATTGAATTGTTTCTGGAGAAGCATTTCCCTCGTTATATGAATAACCAGATGGAAATCAAGTTTTTGGAATAGAAGCAAGGGAACATGTCAGTGACTGAATATGAAGCCAAGTTTTTACAGAATTGGCTAGGTTTATTCCGGAACTGGTGGATACTGATGAGAAACGGGCTAAGAGATTCCAACAGGGATTGCAGCCATGGATTCACAGCAGGGTGGTAGTATTTGATACTGATCAGAATGCCATGATCATCGAAGGAGAAAGTGAAATGTCCCAAAAGGAAAAGGGACAAGGAAATTTGTAGAGCCGTTCTAACAAAAAGCCGGGATTTCAAGCTCGGGAAAATATGAATTTTAAAAGAATAGAACAAGGCAATCAGAGAGCAGGTAACAGTTTCCAAGCCCCAAACCAGTAGAGGATTATCAGACCACCACTGTCATACGGCAAAACATGTGGTCAGAAACATACGGGCGTATGCGACAAGCCAAATGTGACATGCTAAATGTGTAAATAGAAAGAGAACTAATCCAATGAATGCCCAACAAACAAGGTAGATGATATATGTTTCTAGTACGGGAGGAAAGGGCATGTTGTCAGGGATTGTAGAGGGTCAGCAATGACCGCTAGTATTCCGAAAGTATTGGCACTACCTCGACCACCACAGCAGAGTCAACCTAAATCGAGAACTTTTAATATGACAATGAAGGAATATATGCAATGTACAAGTGTGATTGCATGTACGCTTTCTGTGAATTTGGTTAATTCAAAAGTATTGATTGATTCTGGAGCAACGATATCTTTTATATCTGAAGAATTCATTAATAAGATATGTTGTGAAATGCAACGGTTGCGCGAGACTTTAATTATAAAATTAGCAAATGACGATCAGGTTCATGTAGATCGAGTATGTCCAGAATGTGATATCAAAATAGTAGGACATCATTTCTCAATTGACTTGATATCTTTTAAGTTAGGGGAGTTTGATGTTATTCTAGGAATGGATTGGTTAACCGGTAATAATGCTCAGATCGATTGTGCGAATAAGAAAGTGAAATTACGAACTACGGATAATGCAACGATAATATTTAAAGGTGAGAAACAGCGGAAAAAGTTCCCGACGATGATGCAGACTAAACGATTACTATGTCAAGGATGTAAAGTTTATTTGGCCTATGTACTGGATACTGAAAAGGAAATCCAAGGATTTAAGACATTCCCGTTGTGTGTGAGTTTCCGGATATTTTTTCCAGATGAACTTCCAGGATTACCGCCAAATCGAGAAATCGAATTTACTATTGATTTAGCACCAGGTACGGAAACGGTTTCGAAAACTCTGTATTGGATGGCACCAGTTGAAATAAAAGAGTTGGCACAGCAGTTATAAGATCTTCTGAACAAAGGAATTATAAGACCTACTGTATCCTCATGGGGTGCACCAGTATTATTTGTGAAGAAGAAAGACGGTAGCATACGACTATGTATCGATTATCATGAATTGAATAATCTGACTATCAAAAATAAGTATCCTTTATCGCGGATCGATGATTTGTTTAATCAGCTAAAAGGAGCCGCATAGTTTTCTAAGATAGATTTGAGGTCAGGGTACCATCAATTGAAGATCAAGGCCGAAGATATTCCAAAGACTTCCTTTCATACCAGATATGGACATTATGAATTCCTGGTAATGATATTCGGTTTAACAAATGCACCAGCAGCATTTATGGATTTGATGAACAGGGTATTCAAGAGATACTTGGATAATTTTATGATTGTATTTATTGATGACATCTTGATCTACTTGAAGACCGAAGAAGAACATACCGAGCATTTAAGAATTGCTTCGAAAATCTTAAGGAAGGAGCAACTTTACGCGAAATTTTCGAAATGTGAATTCTGATTAAGAGAAGTACAATTTTTAGGCCACATAATCAATATTGAAGGAATTAAAGTTGATTCATCAAAGATTGAAGTTGTATTGAATTGGGAAAGAACAAAGGCACCGACGGAAGTCAAAAGTTTCTTGGGATTGGTTGGTTATTACAGGAGATTTGTTAAGGATTTTGCAAAGATAGCTACGCCCTTAACTAAATTGACTCGAAAGAATGAAAAGTTCGTATGGGATGAAAAATATGAAAAAAGTTTTCAGGAATTGAAGAACCGACTGGTGACCGCACTTGTATTAATACTACCAGACGAGCAAGGAGACTATGTCACTTACAGCGATGCTTCCTACCGAGGACTAGGATGCATATTAATGCAGTACGGTAATGTAATTGCATATGCTTCTAGACAAATGAAACTTCACGAACAATAATATCTGACACATGATCTGGAATTAGCCGCAATCATATTCACATTAAAGCTTTGGTGACATTATCTTTATGGAGAGAAGTGACAAATTTACACATATCACAACTGTCTAAAGTATATCTTTACGCAAAAAGAACTCAATATGATACAACTGAAAGGAATATGTCCTAAGTCCAATCATGTATTAGGATTTAGGAATATCTTTTATGTAATCTGTTTTGATTTCATTGATATTAATAAAGACTTGTTTTGTTTTTATTACGGGCTTTATCTATTTAAGTGTTTAAATAAGATATACCATAGTTTAGAGTAAAGCTTTTTATGGATTATGATGAGATCATAATAGTGAGACCTAAAAAGATGATAACTCTAAACTTAAATAGTTCCTGGTCATAGGATTACTAACTGGTAATTAATAATCCGCAAAGATCGGTACATACTATGCTTGCTTCATTATGAAGGATGTCTGTTCTCATAGACATTTGTGTGGTGACACTATAGCTAGTATGTAGGTGCTTATTATGGAATAAGTTCACTGAACATGACTCGCCCAGCTGAACAACTGATGGAGTTCACTCACGTGTCAGCAGTTGTTCGCTTAGTGATAGTTGTACAAGTATCCTTAGACTTGATGTCATCATAGTCATCTTGTGTACACTGAACTATGCTTTGGTTTAGTTCTTAGTCTCCAGGGACAATTATTAGGGCTCTTCTGGGTATAGGAATTTGTACACGAAGATAGTGTATGATCAATAAAGGATCTACCCCTTCCAGTGAAGGAAGCGAATGTTCAAGGTTGATCCACTTATGCTAGTTCAGGAATCTCTGGCCAGAGTGAATGAAATTAGAAAGGAGTTTCTAATTTGCATAGAACTACGCATAGTAAATGGTAAGCAAGTGATTGAATTAGATAGGTTTGACACGAGATCCATGCCTTGTATTTAATCGGGACATTGTAGGGTAGAAGGAGTTTATTGTACGGTAACTATTCACTGAATAGGTACTTGGTATTCTAAGCAGTGAATTCATATTATCCGGATAGTCGCGATATGCTGAGAAGTATCCCTCACGATGTAGAATAAATGTGATTAATTAATTAATCATATTTAGTAAATTAGAGAATTTATATAAATAATGATAAAATAGTTTTATTATTATTTATTTCTACTACCGGCTTAATATTGAACCTACAGGGTCACACCATAAAAAGAGAATGATTTAATGGTGGAGGAATTAATTAATAATGGCTAATAATTATTTATTTATGAAATAAATAATTAATTGGCAAATTTAATAATTGATTAAATGAGATTTAATTGATTATAAATTAATTAAGAAAAGTTCTTAATATTATTAATTAAGGATTTAATTTTTGGAAATTAAATCAAGAGAGAGAATTATTTCTAAAGTGTTTAGAAAAAGGATTAATAATTAAAAGGTGTTTTAATTATTAATGAGAATAATAAATGGGATAATAATAATATTATTTATGGGAAAATTTCAGCTGAAAATTTTGCCTATAAATACACTATTATAGACCCTATTTTATTCTAACCCCATCGAACCCGAAAACCCAAAAAGTTTGGAAAACCCAATTCTCTCCACCTCCTTCCTCCTTCTTAACATCGTTTTGTTGGTGGATACCGGTGGAGTGCTTCACACTTGAGGAGCAACTGCTAAGGATCTCTGATCTTTGTCTCCGAATTATTTTTAAAGGTTAGATTCGATCCCTCGAATTTTTATACACGATTTATATGCTTTTATTTGGATTTTGTATGTGTAAAAGTGTTTTACCATGACCCCGCTGCGTTTAAAATCCAACAATGGTATCAGAGCATAGGTTGTATGCATATAGATCTGTGGTAAAAATTTCAGAATTTTATATGCTTTTATGAATTAATTATGATTTTTACAAGTTATATTATGGATTAATTTTATCTGATGAGAAATCGTTTCTCAGAATAATTTTGAATGTTGATCTGGATTCTACAAGTGTTGTAGATCGTCTGGGTATTTTTTTCATAATTTTATGATGTATAGATTTTTTATTATGAATTTTTGAAGTTGTTTCAATTAAAATTCATAATTAAATAATTATATATATATATGAATTGTATGTATGTATGTATATATCTGTCATGTGCCTGTTTAGTTATCTGCTGTTGTATGCTGTCGGGAAAGGTACAAAGTCAGAGAAGTCAGATGCACGGTTTTCTAGGTAGCAGGCCACGGCGGCTGGTGCAGAAAAATAAATAAAATAAATAAATAAATAAATAAAAAATATAGGGGTGTAACGCATTCTGGGAATGCGTTACACCCCTGTGGCGCATTCAGAGAATGCGTTACACCCTTTAATGGCTTAAAAGGGGTGTAACGCATCACCGGAATGCGTTACAGGGCTTGTAACGCGTTCCTGTAATGCGTTACAGCCCGTCTGTTGATTTTAAAATTGATTTTCTGGGAGTTTCGTAACTCCGTTTTAGGCGTGCAATAGACCGTTGGATTCGTTTTTTCGAGACGGATCTAATGGAGTGATCAATTTTAGTTTATATAAAAGTTTTGAACTGTTTATATTTCCATGAAGTGTTTTAAAGCTATTTTTAACTGTTTTAGTTGCTTTTAAATGCTTCATGTGATACATAGGGATGTATAATGCTTAGACTAATGTGCTAGATGATGTAACATGCCTACCTTGATGTTTATTCATGTTGATATATGTGATATATGCTTAGTTTATCATGCGATGATAGATTTAGGTGAACTTAAATAAACATAAGACGTTTGTTAGACAACCTAGTATAGTGAAATTATTTCATAACCTTAATAACAATATTATGAATACAATCATGAGATTCTTGTGTTTGTGAAACACGTAATTGAATATGAATTTTCGATATGAGAGAAAGGATGATTCTGTCAATAACAGATTTCTATCTGTAAGAAAGGGTTATTAAGTGACGCCTCTTGACAATGCTCCACCCGATCTGGGAATCATCTGATTATTGATTATTGATTTGAAATATTTAATTTAAAAGGAAGAATTTCTTTATAATATGATTATGATTGTAACGTAATATAATCCCTCTAAAATTAAATAATATCAAGTAGTAATTGGCCAATGACACAACGGGCTTGTGTCGGTCATAGCCTTCCAATATGATAGAAAAGTAGTTCTTATTTTTGAATCATTGTCGTTTCGTGCCACAGCCGAGGGCTTTGATTTCGAAATAAGAAATACTTGTCTATTACATAGAGATGTGTACATTGAATAAGAATCTAAAGGTCGTTACGTGCCACAGCCGTGGGCCTTTGGGGACTGATTCAATTGTACGGAATGTTGGGTTAGACTTGACTTAGAATATTGAGTTTGTCGTGCCACAGCCGTGACTCAATTATTCAAGAGGCTAAAGTTTGATTAGGGAATAACATTAGATGTAATTGACAAGAGTTGTCTGCCTATTGAACATTACATGGCGTTTTGTGCCACAGCCGGGGTTGTGTAATGGAATGTAGGATCCCTATTCCCACTAGCATTATGAATGCTTAATTTTTCACGTAGGGGGTTGAATAAATTAGGAAAACTAGTGGGAGCCACTTATGAATAAAGACCCGATTCATATAGTGTTTTTTAAATGAAATCGAATATTTGCTAAGTGTTGTTATGTGTTTATCATTTACAGATTTACAATATACATTATGTCTTCTACACTATCACTCAGGAGCATACAAGATGCTCACAAATTGACTGGTCCTAATTATGCTGACTGGCTTCGAAACTTGAGAATTGTTCTCAGGATTGAGAAGCTGGAATACGTGATTGACTCACTGTTAGGAATATATGTGCATTAGTTTGATGATATGTTTAACAAAACACTTAAGTAGAAATCTAGTGTTTGTAGCCTCAACGGATAAGACCATTTTGGCTATCCGTTGATGGTGTAGCTTTACTTAGAAATAAGTCTAGTGTTGTAGCACATTTCAGTCTCTGAATTTGAGATATAAATTCTTAAATGTTGAGGGAAATTATAAGTCATGTTGACTACTAGAGGATATGCAGATAGGAAGGCCAATTGTAAGTATTTCATGCCTTGTAATTTTGTATAAATGAAATGGTGTCAACGGATAACTTAAAGACCTTCAACGGATGAGAAACAAAGCTTCAACGGATGTCTCTAAAGCTTCAACGGATAACATCCTTCAACGGATGAGTGCATCAACGGATAGAGCTTCAACTGCTAACACATCAACGGATAAAGCCATCAACGGATGAAGGCTTCAACGGATGTTCTGTTAAATAGCAGTTGACAAGTGGTAGTTGTACCTACAAACAGAGGTACATGGGTTGACAGAGACAACTGAGATGTGGTAGCCTATTTCAGGAACATCAGAAAAAGCAGCCGTTCTACTCTAGTATAAAGAGGCAATAGTCAACAATGCACTGGAGTAAAATGGAGAAGAAACAAGTGGAGAACTTATTTTATTATTGTACTTTTTATCTTTGTCTTCACTTGTAAACTTGGTGATATATAAACCAAGTAGCAGCTAGTAATTAGATGAGAATTTTTCCAGTGCTGTTTAGAAAAATCTTGAGAGAAAAATTATCTAGTTTGTACTAGGACGCAGCTGTGATCAACTTCTTGAATCACAGATTTTCTGAAATACCATCTCTGGTGGAACAACAATCCACCAGAAAAGTTTTTAAGGTCTGTTGTGTTCTTTACATTAGTGTTTGAATATATATCTGTCAGTATTAGCTTAAAGCAATTCATACACTTGTTTATCTTAAACACATAGCCTTTGAAACTGCTCAAAACTTGAAAAAGTTTTGAGATTTACATTCAACCCCCCTTCTGTAAATCTCATTGTTAGTTCATTAGGAATAACAATTGGTATCAGAGCAGGCTCTTGACACACAAAGAGTTTAAAGTTCTTGGAAACTAACAAAGATGAGTAAGAAGGATATTGGAGTAAAAATCCCAGTTCTTGATAAAGACAGTTATCACCATTGGAAGGTGAAAATGCACCTTCATCTACTCTCCCAAGATGAAGGTTATGTAAACTGCATTGAGAATGGTCCTCACATTCCCCACAAAGTAGCCACAGTTGCTACGGCCACAATTGCTGTTGGTCAATCCATTCCAAAACCTAGAGCAGAATGGACAATGGAAGACACAGAAGAAGTCCACAAGGATAAGAAGGCTATGAACATTTTGTTTAATGGTCTTGACAAGGATATGTTTGATAATGTGATAAATTGCACAACTGCCAAAGAGGTTTGGGACACAGTTCAGCTACTGTGTGAAGGTACAGAACAAGTTAAAGAAAACAAAATGCAGCTTCTCATTCAACAGTATGAGTATTTTCATTTTGAAGAAAATGAATCTTTAAATGACACATTCAATAGATTCCAAAAGCTGTTGAATGGACTGAAGCTGTATGGTAGAGTGTACCAGGTGAAGGATTCAAATCTTAAATTTTTAAGATCTTTGCCAAAGGAATGGAAACCCATGACTGTCTCCTTGAGAAACTCTCAAGATTATAAGGACTTCACTCTTGAAAGATTATATGGAATCTTGAAGACTTATGAACTAGAGCTGGAACAGGATGAGGTATTGGAGAAGGGAAGAAAGAAAGGAGGTTCAGTTGCCTTGGTAGCTGAAAATGAGAAAGAATGCAGACAAGAAACTGTGAGATCTACATCAAACTCCAAAGATGGCAAAAGCAAATCAGAATTAAGCAAGGGTAAGGAGCAAGTTGCTGAGAATGAAGACAACTCCAGCCAAGATGACTCTGATGGTATTGATGAGCATCTTGCATTTCTGTCCAGGAGATTTGCAAAGATGAAATTTAGGAAAAACACTAGAGCCACTAAACCTCATAAGAACATGGTGGACAAATCCAAGTTCAAGTGTTTCAATTGTGGTATAAGTGGACACTTTGCAAGTGAGTGCAGAAAGCCAACTTCTGAAAAGAAGAAATTTGACCAAGTAGATTACAAAAAGAAATATTTTGATCTGCTCAAGCAAAAGGAGAGGGCTTTCATTACTCAGGAAAAAGACTGGGCAGCTGATGGAGAAGAAGAGGATGAAGATGTGGAATATGTCAACTTGGCTCTCATGGCTGATTCTGAGGAAAATGAAGTTAGTTCATCAAGCAACCAGGTAATCACTACTGATTTAACACAGCTTACTAAAGAAGAGTGCAATGATGCTTTTAATGACATGTCTACTGAACTGTATCATTTGCGTGTGTCTCTTAAATCTCTTGCTAAAGAAAATAGTAGGATTAAAGAGAACAATTTGTTTCTAAGTAATAAAAATGCTGTGTTAGAAGATAAGTTGATTGACCTAGAGAAAACTAAGCTACATTGCATATCTGTTGAAAATGAATTAGCTGAATCTGTTAAGAAAGTAGAAATACTTTCTAATCAATTAGAGAGAGAGCAAGAGGTGATTAAAGCCTGGAAGACATCTAGGGATGTTAGTGCTCAAATTGTCAAGGTCCAAGGAATTGAATCATTTTGTGAGACTGCCTGGGATAAAAACAAAAAGAAAATGGAATTAATTGATGGGCTGTCAACGGATGTGGAATCAACGGATGATGAAAATTATCCGTTAAAGGAAGAAAAGGAGCATCCGTTGAAGGTTCCTCAATTAAAACAGGCAGATGTTTCTAAAAGTGAAAATTTAAAGAAACTCAACAAAAAGTTTGGTTCAACTTCCAAGAACTTTGTCAAAGAAGAAGCAAGCACATCCAAAGATTTCAGTAAGGTGAATATAGGACACATGACCTTAGAACAGTTAAAGAATAGGCTCAAAGTGTTTGAGGATAAAAAGGAAACTAAAAGGAAATCTAATAGAAATGGGAAGGTAGGGGTTAACAAACATAACAATTACACACCTGATAAGTATGCTCCTAGAAAAAGCTGTGTGCATTGTAGTAGTGTTAATCATCTATCTGCTAATTGCAAATCTATTAAGAAAACTCCCATACCTGTGCCCTCTTCCATGCCTAATATGTCTGCATCACCTCTACATGCTATGCCTGTTATGTCTCAACAGAATCCTTATGCACATTTTGCAAACATGCCATATTTTAACAATCCTTATCTTGCTGCATGTAGTATGCCTCAATTGCCATACAATATGCCAATATGGAATAACATGCTTGCACAATCCATGCGTTATCAAATTCCAAATGTGCTAAATGATTCTGTGACTAACCCTACACCTCAACCAACTACATCTAAGATCAAGGTTGACTCAAAGTTACCTAAGTCTAAAGATGCAGGAGGAATGAAGTCTAGGAGAAAGGCTAACAAGAATGGACCCAAGGAAACTTGGGTACCAAAATCAACTTGATTGATTTTATGGTGTGCAGGGAAAAAGAAGAAATCTATGGTACTTGGACAGTGGCTGTTCAAGACACATGACAGGAGATTTCTCCCTGCTCACAGAGTTTAAGGAGAGAGCTGGCCCTAGCATAACCTTTGGAGATGACAGCAAAGGGTTTACTATGGGATATGGCTTGATTTCAACAAGGAATGTCATAATTGATGAAGTTGCATTAGTTGATGGTCTCAAGCACAACTTACTGAGCATCAGTCAACTATGTGATAGAGGGAATACAATTTCCTTCAATTCAGAAGCCTGTGTTGTCACCAGTAAGAAAGATAACAAAGTGGTTCTAACTGGAGTTAGAAAAGGAAATGTGTACTTAGCTTACTTCAACTCTATAGATGCAGAATCTATTACTTGTCTCTTTAGCAAAGCAAGTTCAGCTGAAAGTTGGCTATGGCACAAGAAGCTATCCCATTTGAATTTCAAGACAATGAATGATCTAGTCAAAAAGGACTTAGTTAGAGGAATTCCTCTTGTTGAATTCTCAAGGGATGGTTTGTGTGATGCTTGTCAGAAAGGCAAACAAAGGAAAGCATCATTCAAAAAGAAGCTTGAAACAACAATTGATGAACCATTACAGCTGCTACATATGGATTTGTTTGGACCAGTCAATGTATTGTCAATTGCAAGAAAAAGATATTGCTTGGTGATTGTAGATGATTTCTCAAAGTTTTCATGGGTCTATTTTCTTAGATCAAAGGATGAAGCAAGTGAAATCATTATCAATCACATCAGGCAAGTCAATAATCATCCTACCTTGAAGGTTAGGAATATCAGGAGTGACAATGGAACTGAGTTCAAGAATTTGACAATGAGGCTATTCTGTGAAGAAAATGGAATCATGCATGAGTTCTCAGCTCCAAGAACACCTCAGCAAAATGGGGTAGTTGAAAGAAAGAACAGATCTTTAATTGAGGCTGCTAGAACAATGCTTGAAGAATCAAAGTTACCAACATATTTCTGGGTTGAAGCTATTAATTGTGCCTGCTACACTCAGAATATTTCTTTGATCAATCAAGCTAAAGGCATGACTCCTTATCAGTTGTTCAAGAGAAGAAAACCAACTCTAAACTTTCTTCATGTCTTTGGATGTAAATGCTTTATACTGAGAAATTAATCTGACCATAAAGGGAAGTTTGATCCAAAGGCTGATGAAGGGATATTTGTTGGTTACTCAGCTGGAAAATCTTATAGGGTCTACAATCTAAGAACCAACATTGTTATGGAATCTGTGCATGTTGTGTTTGATGATAAAAAGATTGATGGACTAACAGATGAGGGACACCATGAAAGACTCAAATTTGACAACATTGAGATATATTGTGATGATAGTGAAGAGGAGATTAATGGAGATGACACTTCAAAAGGGATTCAAGATATGCCCTTGGATAATGCACAGAATTCTGCATCCGTTGAAAGAGGCAATGCAGTATCCGTTGAAAGACATAGTGCATCATCCGTTGAAGTACATAATGAAGCATCCGTTGATCATAGTTCATCAACGGATAATCGATTTACATCATCAGTTGATAGAACTCCAAGTTTCCTGCAAAGGACCAACAACTCAGGGGGAGTTTCAACTGATCAACACTCTGTCTCACATCACGACAATACTGAGGCCACCTCATCTAGAGCACATCTTCCACCTCAAAGGAAATGGACCAAGAATCATCCCTTTGAACTGATCATTGGTGATGCATCATCTAAAGTGCAAACAAGAAAAGCTACTCAAAATGAATGTCTGTATAGTAGTTTTCTATCTCAGGAGGAACCTAAGAAAGTGGAAGAAGCCTTAATGGATCTAGATTGGATATTAGCTATGCAGGAAGAGCTGAACCAATTTGAGAGAAACAAAGTTTGGAAGCTGGTACCCAAGCCAAAGAACAAGAGTTCCATTGACACAAAATGGGTATTCAGAAACAAGATGGATGAAAATGGCATTGTCATAAGGAATAAAGCCAGATTGGTTGCTAAAGGCTATTCTCAACAAGAGGGAATAGATTTTGATGAAACATTTGCTCCAGTTGCAAGACTTGAAGCCATCAGAATCTTTCTAGCCTATGCAGCTAATGCCAATTTCAAAGTCTATCAGATGGATGTCAAGAGTGCATTTCTAAATGGGGAATTGGAGGAAGAAGTTTATGTAAGCCAACCTCCAGGTTTTGAAGATCAAAATTTTCCAGACCATGTGTATTATCTGTTGAAAGCACTCTATGGACTAAAGCAAGCACCTAGAGCCTGGTATGAGACTTTGTCAAAGTTCCTTCTAGATAATCATTTCACAAGAGGTACTGTTAACAAAACTCTCTTCTTTAGAAATGTTAATGGCTCTAAGATACTTGTACAAATTTATGTAGATGATATTATATTTGGATCTACAGATGATAAGCTTTGTAAAAATTTTGCTAAATTAATGCAAAGTAAATATGAAATGAGCATGATGGGAGAGCTAACTTAATTTCTTGGGTTACAAGTAAAACAAGTTAGTAGTGGAATTTTCATTAGTCAAACTAAATATATTTATGATCTTTTAAAGAAGTTTGACTTAATGGATTGTTCACCTGCAAAAACTCCCATGGCCACTGCCACTAAGCTTGAATTAAACAAGGCTGAAAAGTCTGTGGATATTACAAGTTATAGAGGCATGGTTGGCTCACTTTTATATTTAACTGCTAGTAGACCTGATATAATGTTTTCTACATATCTCTGTGCTAGATTTCAAGCTGACCCTAAAGAATCTCACTTAGTGGCCATTAAAAGAATTTTCAGATATCTCAAGGGGACTCCAAATCTAGGAATTTGGTACCCTAGAGAGTCTGGTTTTGATCTAATTGGCTACTCAGATGCAGACTATGCAGGTTGCAAAATAGACAGGAAAAGCACAACAGGCACCTGTCAATTTCTAGGGAAAAAGCTTGTATCATGGTTCAGCAAGAAGCAGAATTCTGTTTCCACATCAACAGCTGAAGCTGAGTACATTGCAGCTGGTAGTTGCTGTGCACAAATACTATGGATGAGGAACCAGTTATTTGACTATGGTATGACTGTTGACAAAATTCCAATATTTTGTGACAACACAAGTGCCATTGCCATTACTGAAAATCCAGTGCAGCACTCAAAAACCAAGCACATTGATATCAAGTACCACTTCATTAGGGAACATGTGATGAAAGGTACAGTGGAACTTCATTTTGTTCCAAGTGAACAACAAATTGCAGACATATTTACCAAGCCACTTGATGAATCAACATTCACAAGATTGGTAAGTGAGCTAGGTATGCTTAATTACTCTTAAAATTCATGTCCTTATTGCAATTTGAATTGAAGCCTGAAATGTATTAGCTGCAAGAACAAATTTGATTTTTAACACAGATTATTCCATCAACGGATATTCCCTATCCGTTGAAAGTCAAAATTGTTCTGTCAACGGATGTTCATTATCCGTTGAAAGTCATATACATTTCTGGAATTTTTATCCGTCAACGGATAAAACTGAAGTGCTCTTCAACGGATGACAGTTTACCTTATCCGTTGAAATATCACATCAGTCGATTCAAGTGTTTCACAGCCGTTGATTCTATTGTCTTAACCGTTGATACTCATACATACAGCTGTATGTATTTATTTTAAAGGTAGTTTTTAGAATACTTACAGTTTATTCTTAAACGGCTGAAATTCACTTACATATATTTATTGTTTAATCTCTTATTTATGCTTTTTAATTTGAGAAAGTATATAAGCCCTTCTGATTTTTCATTTTTTACTTTACGCTTTCTTGAAATTTCAAAGCTTTTACCATTTTCTCTCTACAAAACCTTCAAGTTATTCTCTGCAAATTCTACTCACAATAATGGCACCAGTAGTAAAGATTATGTCTCAATCCGGATTCATCTATGAGAAGAACAATTTCATAGCTTTGGTAGCAAAGAATGAAGCCCACTCAGATTATCACAAAATGATGGACTTCATCAAAAACTGTAAACTTAGCTATGCAATGCTGGAAGCCCCAACGATTTACTGTGAAGTAGTTGAGGAGATTTGGACAACTGCTGAGTTCAACTCCATAGATATGACCATCTCTTTCACTCTCAAAGGTAAAAATCACTGTGTTAACTGTGATGATTTACTAGCATGTTTTAAATTGCCTGAGAACAATGTCATGACACCACACACTGATAATGATGTATCCAGCATGTTAGATTCCATAGGTTATTCTCTTAACTCTGCTAGTTTAGGGAGTATTAAAAGAAAAGGCATTAGGAAAGAATGGAGTTTTCTTGGGGATGCCTTTATCAAGGTTTTCTCTGGGAAAATTAGCAATTTTGATGCCATAACTTCATCTCTTGTTAATATGCTCTATATGCTTGTTTCTGATAGGTATTTTAATTTTAGCAACTATGTTATGCTAGAATTGGATACTAGATTAGGTAACAAAGCTAATAGATCTAATAACATCTATTATGCTAGATTCTTTATGTTATTGGCTAACCATGTTGCTAAAGGTTTGGTCATAACCAATGAGAATAATAAACTCAAGTGCTGGGCACAAGAGAAAAGAGTTCTTGCAGATTTATTGAGAATGGATCTCAACAGCAGTGTGCCATTGGTATATTTACCAATCATGAATGCACCTCAGGTAAGTGAGGTAATTGCTTCTACAACTCCTACTTCTTCCAACCCCTCTATTTCTTTATCTTCTAGTGTGCCCATGGAATCTGTGACAATGCCCCAACAGATTCCTACCAAGGTCACCAAAACTAAACTTTCAAAATCAAAGATAAAGAAAACCACCTCTGTTGTTTCTCAAAAGACAATAGTTGTAACACCTACCCTTAACCCTGAGGGGGTGAACAGGGTGTGAGTGGTGAGGGGAGGGGTGAACATCAAAGAAACCCCCAGGATAAGGAAGGAGAGATAAGTGTTTCCCAAGCTAGCCAAACCACAGTTTCTCAAAAAGCTGTGGTGGTTGAAAAGGTTACTAGCAAATCCCTAGCTGCATTCTCCCAAAAGGATGTAACTATTGAAAATAGTTCCCAACCAGGAACACAGAACAAACGAGGGAGGGACACTAAAGCCAAACACTCACCAACAAAAACCTTTATTAGAAGAAAGAGAGCAAGAACCCAATCTTCTACACAGGGTGCACACACTGCACAGATACATCCATCTGTATCTATGCCTTCTCAAACTCAGTTTGATGTGGCTCCAACAAATGTGGAGTCACAGCCCCATTCTCTCACAATTAACACACATCAATCACCACACACTTCTTCACCATCTCTAGATGTGGATATGTTATTCCCATCAATTCCTGATTCTCCCTCTTTACAACTCAGGGAGGAGCCCCACTCAAATACAGGTGATCATCATCTTTTAGATGATTTGTTGGATCACCCGCAAATTCTTTCAGATGTAATTGAAGGATCTGTGTCACCAAAACTCATATCAATCTACACAGATTCAACAGTTATATCACTTTCAATTTCTACTTCTTTTCCTTCTTCAACGGATATCACTCATCCGTTGACAAGTGGTTGTTCTTCAACGGATAAGCTTAACAGCAGTTATCCGTTGATACCATCAGTTTCACCTTCAACGGATATTCCTCATCCGTTGATAGTCTCTACACACACAACTGAAACAATTCCAAGTGTAGAAGACTTGATTACTGTACAATCACTTCTAGGACTGAGGGAAGGGAGTGACAATTTGAGTGAGAGGCTGGGTTGCTCCCAGGCAAAAGGAGAGATTGAGAGCTCAAACATGCATGCTATTTTTTCCAGCATGGCAAAAGAAAGTGAGAGGAGTACCACCTTAGTAGGTGAAGGTGAGGGAGTGAGTTGTGTGAGCCAGGGGGAGCCCCTGATGCAAGAACATAGAGAAAATGAGAGAAAGGCAGGTACAACAGAAATAAGGATGGATCCAGCCATTGCTAGTGAGTCAATGATTGTGAATGATGCTGAAAAGGAAAGACAATTTCAGCAACATTACAAAGCTGTTATTGATAACATTTCCTTGGATGCTGACACTTTTACTCATCCTGTTTCAGCCTATCAATTATTGGCTGCACAGGGCAATGTGGAGGCAGAAAAGACACTACATCTAGTACATACAACAGCATCTCTTCAAAGGGACAAAGCTGCTATTAACAAGATGCCTTCAACAGCTGGTGAGTCATTTGAAGAATTTGGAGTAAATTCTGATGATGATGACTTTGTTTCTTCTGATGGAAGCATGAACTTAGGGGGAGATGAAGGCCCTAGTTCTATTCCAAATCTACCTGAATGGGCCTTCACAAAGGAGTCTACAACAGGGCAATTCAATGTCTCCTTAGTCAAACAAATCAGTACTATCAAACAGGCCATTCAGAAAACTTCTCATGCTGGTACAAAGGCTATCCTTACAGCTCACTTGGACTCACTGCATCTCATGAAGTTGCAGCAAGTAAGACAGAATCTGAGTGTGGATGAACTCAGAAAGGATATTGCTGACTTGAAATCCTACAATTCTGAAAAACTGGATTCAGTCATGCCCTATGGTACAATGCAGGACATTTTGTTGAGATTGAAAAAGGAATCACATACTGAAAAGAGGCTGGCCAAATTGGAAGACAGAGTTCAAGTTATTGAAGATTCTGTGGCCACCATTCTTCACAACCAACAATCTCAAACAAATCTACTTATGTAGCTGGCAAAAGCACAGGGCTTGACCCCTCTCCTTGATGATAACAAAAAGGGGGAGAGTAAAAGGGAAGGGGAAGGAGAGCCATCTACAAAAATCCAAATATCTAAAGTGCTAGTTCCTGCCATCACTACTTCTCCAATCATTCAAATCAAAGGAAAGCCTGATGGAATTGATTTAATCCAGCTAGCAACAGCTGAAATTCAAGTGAAAGAGCAAAGGAGGAGAATTGATGAAAGGATGCAACAGCTGTTTGGCTCAACACAAGATAAATCAATATCTGTGAAACATAGCACAAAGGTTGAACCAATCAATATGGAGCACAAGCCAGAAAGGAGAAATAAGGTTGGAGAGACTTCTTTCAAGAATCTAAAACCTATGGTTCTCAAGCCCAACACTAGATCCAGCAAGGACTCCACAAAGAACCCTCTAGACTTTGCTCAGATGAAAGAAGTGGACTTTCCTCTTCCAAAGCCTGATGAAGACAAAGTTTTGGGTACTAGCATCATAAAACACAAGGAGACCATGGATGAGGCAGTAAGGAGAAACATGGCTATTATCTTTAGAGAGGGAAAGAGCATATGTGTGATGCAAGGACATCCCAAATTCTCAATAGCCAAGAGGGAAGAAACCAAAAGGTTAAAGAAAGAAGCTGAAAAACTCAAGGCTGACAAAAGAGCAAAAGCAAAGCTTGAACAAAAGCTAAAGTCAAGTCTAGTTGAAAATGAGAAAGGAATTGAAGTCAGGGGTGAAGACAAGATTGCAAACTTAGATGAGGTTTTTGGGAGTATATTTGGTGAAAGTATGGAGGAAAAAGAGGAATGGCAGAAGGGAAACAGAAGAAAGGCCAAGGCACATAGAAGGAGTGAAGGCAACACTGAAGAAACTAAATCTCTACCTTCCATACCTGAACCCTTTGTTGCTGATCCCACTATAAACATCCATGGTGAACCAATCATCCCAAAAGAGGAACCTATTGATTGGGACACCATCAATTTGCCTACCTTTTTAACCACTCTTCCACTACCAAAGAAACAGAAAAGAAAATCCAAATCTACACCTCCCCTAAACTCTAAGAAATTCACTCAAAAACATAAACCTAACCCTAAGCCACCCATTTCTAAAGATGATTATGTTCACATCTGTGACATAAAAGAAATTTCAGGCATTGAACTCTATCTGGATGAGCTGGAGGATGTAAGGGGAATTGCTGCTTACAGACAGCTACCAGAGAGATTGGTGTTCAGATACAAAGGAGCTGGGGAAAGAACATGGCCTCTCTACAGGATTCTGAATGAAGGCTACTCTACCTTGATCAGAGTCTTTTCAGCCATACAAAAGGATTCTGGCTTTACCAGGACTGCCAAGACTGAAATTCTCAACAAGATTGCCAACATAAGGAAAACTTGGAGGGAGCCCAATGCCTTGCCCAGAACCTTACTCATTCAAGAAAGGGGAACTACAATTCACAAATCACCTCATTGGTTGATGGAATTCAGAGATGATAAAGGAGTCAGAAGATTTTTCAGACTTGAAGACCAACTCAAGATTGCCAGCAATGAAACTCTCAAAGAAATGCAATCTAAGTTGGATATCAGTGATGAAGATGAAGCTGAATTCTTCAGACAACTCCAACTCCAAATTGAGGAAAATGACAAAGGGCTAGGAAAGAAAACCAGGGATCAAAGAAGAAAAAGATGATTTGCTCAGGCTAGAGGAGCATCCTTGGAAATACTGTAAATCTTCAATTACCTTCTAGTACATACACTTTTGCAGCACTTTTGAATTTCTACTTAGTTTCAGTTCATATAATTGTTAAGTGTTTTGTTATCATCAAGTTAACCTTAAATTTATGTCTACAATTCTTATAGACATAAATAGGGGGAGATTGTTAGGAATATATGTGCATTAGTTTGATGATATGTTTAACAAAACACTTAAGTAGAAATCTAGTGTTTGTAGCCTCAACGGATAAGACCATTTTGGCTATCCGTTGATGGTGTAGCTTTACTTAGAAATAAGTCTAGTGTTGTAGCACATTTCAGTCTCTGAATTTGAGATATAAATTCTTAAATGTTGAGGGAAATTATAAGTCATGTTGACTACTAGAGGATATGTAGATAGGAAGGCCAATTGTAAGTATTTCATGCCTTGTAATTTTGTATAAATGAAATGGTGTCAACGGATAACTTAAAGACCTTCAACGGATGAGAAACAAAGCTTCAACGGATGTCTCTAAAGCTTCAACGGATAACATCCTTCAACGGATGAGTGCATCAACGGATAGAGCTTCAACTGCTAACACATCAACGGATAAAGCCATCAACGGATGAAGGCTTCAACGGATGTTCTGTTAAATAGCAGTTGACAAGTGGTAGTTGTACCTACAAACAGAGGCACATGGGTTGACAGAGACAACTGAGATGTGGTAGCCTATTTCAGGAACATCAGAAAAAGCAGCCGTTTTACTCTAGTATAAAGAGGCAATAGTCAACAATGCACTGGAGTAAAATGGAGAAGAAACAAGTGGAGAACTTATTTTATTATTGTACTTTTTATCTTTGTCTTCACTTGTAAACTTGGTGATATATAAACCAAGTAGCAGCTAGTAATTAGATGAGAATTTTTCCAGTGCTGTTCAGAAAAATCTTGAGAGAAAAATTATCTAGTTTGTACTACGACGCAGCTGTGATCAACTTCTTGAATCACAGATTTTCTGAAATACCATCTCTGGTGGAACAACAATCCACCAGAAAAGTTTTTAAGGTCTGTTGTGTTCTTTACATTAGTGTTTGAATATATATCTGTCAGTATTAGCTTAAAGCAATTCATACACTTGTTTATCTTAAACACATAGCCTTTGAAACTGCTCAAAACTTGAAAAAGTTTTGAGATTTACATTCAACCCCCCTTCTGTAAATCTCATTGTTAGTTCATTAGGAATAACACTCACCTAAGCCTACTGAACCTGCTAGTGATGCACATAATGATGAACATGTTGTGTATCGTAAGTGGATAGATGATGCAAATATTGCTCAATGCATCATGCTAGCTTCCATGAACATTGAACTACAGAAGCAATATGAGCATATGGATGCTCACACTATCCTCATGCATCTATAAGAGTTGTATGATGTGGCGGGGAGGACAGCTCGATATGAGATATCGAAGGAGCTGTTCGGTTGTAGGATGTCTGAGGGATCATCTGTGAATGACCATGTACTTAAGATGATCAATTTGATTGAACGTCTTGGACAACTTGGTTTTGCTATGGATGGGGAGCTGAGCCAAGACTTGGTCTTGCAGTCGCTTCCGAGTTCGTTCTCGCAGTTTGTTGTGAACTTTCACATGAATAAGTTGGATGTCAGCCTGCCTGAACTCCACAACATATTGAAGACTGCGGAATCGAATTTTCCCCCTAAGAAGAGTTCTATTCTTCTAATTGGTGAAGGTTCCAATCCTAAGAAAAGGAAGAGGAACTCTTCCAAGAAGAAGAAAGTAGGTGAGAAAACGCCGGTTCCACCAAAAGCTGAAGACCCCAAGAGCAAAGTTGTTTGCTTTCACTGTAACAAGGTGGGGCACTGGAAGAGGAACTGCAAGGTTTACCTTGCAGAATTGAAGAAGAAGAAGGGTAGTGAGACTACCGCTTCTGATTCAGGTATGTTCATGATAGAAATGAATATGTCATTAAATCAAATTTCTACTTGGGTATTAGATACCGCCTGTGGTTCTCAAATCTGCAATTTGTTGCAGGGACCAAGGAGAAGTAGGACTCTTAAGGAAGAGGAGGTGATTCTACTGATGGAAATGGAGCAAGAGTTGCTGCTGAAGATGGAGAATCATTTCATTTACATAGGCCTACGGGCAAGACTATTGTTTGAAATAATTGTTATTTTGTTCCCTCGATTGTGAGGAATATTATTCCCATGTTAGACTTGGCTGGATTTTCATTTATTATTGAGAATAATGAATGTTCTATTCTTAGAGATAATATTCTTTATGGACGTGGTGCTTTAAATAATGGTCTGTATGTATGTGACATAATTTATTTCAGATTGAACAAACTAATAAAAGAAAAGGGATGATGAAAATCTCAATTTATAGTGGCACTGCAGTCTCCATTTAGTAGACATGGAGAGAGGGCTGCAAATTTGCTAGGAATGGTACACACAGATGTATGTGGACCAATGTCTACGCATGCCATGGGTGGATTTTCATACTTCATTACTTTCATAGATGATAGATCTAGATTCAGATATGTGTTTGATGAAACACAAGTCTGAGGCCTTTGAAAAGTTCAAAGAATATAAGTATGAAGTGGAGAAACAACCAAACATAGTATTATAACTCTTCGATTAGATTGAGGTGGTGAATACTTGAACGGAGAGTTTCTGGATTATCTCAAAGTAAATGGTATAGTCTGCCAGTGGACTCCTCTAGATTAGTATCTGAAAGGAGAAATCGAACTTTGTTAGACATAGTTTGGTCCATGATGAGCTATGCAAATTTTCCAGTATTCCTATGGGGTTATGCATTGGAAACCTCAGCATATTTACTAAATAAGGTGCCTTCCAAATCTGTTCCTCAAACTTCATATGAGATATGGAAAGTAAGGAAACCGAGTCTTAAACACGTTAAGATTTGGGGATGTCCAGCTTGTGTCAGGCAAGTTGACCCAGATAAGCTGGAATATCGATCCGTAAAATGTAGTTTTGTGGGATATCCTAAAGAGACTTTAGGGTATTACTTTTGTACCGATCATCGGGTGTTTGTCTCCAGACATGTTACCTTCTTTGAAAAGGAGTTTATCCTTGAAGGAAACAGTGGGAGCAAAATTGAACTTGATGAAGTTCAAGAAGCACAAACTACTATAGATCGAGTGGAAACACCTGTTCTGACTGAACAACGTTTTGTGGAACAGCCCATTCATAGGTCAGGGAGAGTGTCTCGCCAACCTGAGAGGTAATATGGCCTTGTCATTGAGAATGACAATGAGTTGTCGATCATTAATGATGACGACCATGTGACCTATAATGAGGCTATGAGTAGTGTTGACTCAGAGAAATGGCATAGTGCAATGAAATCCAGAATGGAATCTATGTATACGATATACAAAAGATAGATTATAGCAGATGGCCAGGTGGAGACCTTTAAGGCCAGGCTTTTGGGAAAAGGATTCAAACAAAGGCAATGGATTGACTTTGATGAAACCTTTTACCTGTAGCCCTGTTAAAATCAGTTCGGATTTTGCTTGCGAATGCTGCTTACTACGACTATGTGATCTGGCAAATAGCCAGATGGTTTTCTTTCCAAGAGAAATGAAAACCTAGTGTGTAAGCTACTGCGAACCATATGTGGTTTAAAGCAAGCTTCTCGAAAGGTGTAACATTCGTTTTGATGAGACAATCAAAGAGTTTGATTTTATCAAAAATGCAGATGAACCATGCGTCTACAAAAGGGTTAGTGGGAGCGCGGTAACATTTCTTGTATTATATTGAATTAGAGTTGACACACATAACAACATAGCAGACCCACTCACAAAGCTACTTTATGAAAGTCACTTTGATCGTCATGAAGACAAGATGGGTATTAGATACCAGAGTGATTGGCTTTAGTACAAGTGGGAGATTGAAAGGAATATGTCCTAAGTCCAATCATGTATTAGGATTTAGAAATAACTTTTATGTAATCTGTTTTGATTTCATTGATATTAATAAAGACTTGTTTTGTTTTTATTACGGGCTTTATCTATTTAAGTGTTTAAATAAGATATACCATAGTTTAGAGTAAAGCTTTTTATGGATTATGATGAGATCATAATAGTGAGACCTAAAAAGATGATAACTCTAAACTTAAATAGTTCCTGGTCATAGGATTACTAACTGGTAATTAATAATCCGCAAAGATCGGTACATACTATGCTTGCTTCATTATGAAGGATGTCTGTTCTCATAGACATTTGTGCGGTGACACTATAGCTAGTATGTAGGTGCTTATTATGGAATAAGTTCACTGAACATGACTCGCCCAGCTGAACAACTGATGGAGTTCACTCACGTGTCAGCAGTTGTTCGCTTAGTGATAGTTGTACAAGTATCCTTAGACTTGAGGTCATCATAGTCATCTTGTGTACACTGAACTATGCTTTGGTTTAGTTCTTAGTCTGCAGGGACAATTATTAGGGCTCTTCTGGGTATAGGAATTTGTACACGAAGATAGTGTATGATCAATAAAGGATCTACCCCTTCCAGTGAAGGAAGCAAATGTTCAAGGTTGATCCACTTATGCTAGTTCAGGAATCTCTGGCCAGAGTGAATGAAATTAGAAAGGAGTTTCTAATTTGCATAGAATTACGCATAGTAAATGGTAAGCAAGTGATTGAATTAGATAGGCTTGACACGAGATCCATGCCTTGTATTTAATCGGGACATTGTAGGATAGAAGGAGTTTATTGTACGGTAACTATTCACTGAATAGGTTCTTGGTATTCTAAGCAGTGAATTCATATTATCCGGATAGTCGCGATATGCTGAGAAGTATCCCTCACGATGTAGAATAAATGTGATTAATTAATTAATCATATTTAATAAATTAGAGAATTTATATAAATAATGATAAAATAGTTTTATTATTATTTATTTCTACTACCGGCTTAATATTGAACCTACAGGGTCACACCATAAAAAGAGAATGATTTAATGGTGGAGGAATTAATTAATAATGGCTAATAATTATTTATTTATGAAATAAATAATTAATTGGCAAATTTAATAATTGATTAAATGAGATTTAATTGATTATAAATTAATTAAGAAAATTTCTTAATATTATTAATTAAGGATTTAATTTTTGGAAATTAAATCAAGAGAGAGAATTATTTCTAAAGTGTTTAGAAAAAGGATTAATAATTAAAAGGTGTTTTAATTATTAATGAGAATAATAAATGGGATAATAATAATATTATTTATGGGAAAATTTCAGCTGAAAATTTTGCCTATAAATACACTGTTATAGACCCTATTTTATTCTAACCCCATCGAACCCGAAAACCCAAAAAGTTTGGAAAACCCAATTCTCTCCACCTCCTTCCTCCTCCTTAACATCGTTTTCTTGGTGGATACCGGTGGTGTGCTTCACACTTGAGGAGCAACTGCTAAGGATATCTGATCATTGTCTCCGAATTATTTTTAAAGGTTAGATTCGATCCCTCGAATTTTTATTCACGATTTATATGCTTTTATTTGGATTTTGTATGTGTAAAAGTGTTTTACCATGACCCCGCTGCGTTTAAAATCCAACAACAACGACGATGGCTAGAACTGATCAAGGATTATGATGTTACAATCAGCTTACATCTAGGAAAAGCAAATGTCATAACAGATGCGTTAAGCCGAAAAGAAAGATTAAATATGTTAACTTCTTCAGAAGAATTGGTCAGGGAATTTGAGAAATTGGAAATTGAGGTTCGTGCTCTAAGGGAATCCACTGAAATGAATTATGCAATGACATTTCAACCCAAACTATTAGAAAAGATCTGAATATGTCGAGAGGATATAATGAGTCAAGAAGACGACAGTCTAACAGGAGAAGAAATTACCAGTCAGAAAGATGATAAGGGAATTCTATGATTTTCATCAAGGGTCTGGGTACCTAATGTACCAGAATTAAAAGAAGAAATCCTACGGGACGCTCATAATTCGAGATATTCCATTCATCCAGGGAGCACAAAAATATCGAGATTTGAAGGAAAATTTTTTGTGGCCAGACATGAAGAAAGAAATAGCGAAATGGGTAAGTAAATGTTATACGTGCTAACGAGTCAAAGCAGAACATCAACGTCCAAGCGGGTTACTACAACCAGTTGATATTCCGGAATAAAAATGGGAACATCTAGCAATGGATTTTGTGGTAGGACTTTCAAGAACCAGAGCAAATTATGATGCAATTTGGGTTATCATCGACAGACGAACGAAGTCAGCGCATTTTCTTTAAATCAATGAAAGATATTCGCTCGACAAGTTAGTGCATTTATATCTCAAGGAAATTGTGATGTGACATGGAATTCCTGTATCCATTGTATCTGATCGAGATCAACGTTTCAATTCAAGGTTCTGGAGATAGTTTCAAGAATGTCTGGGTACTAAACCAAATATGAGTACCGCTTATCATCCGCAGAAGGACGGGCAAAGTGAAAGAACCATTCAAATAATTGAAGATATGCTACGAGTATGTGCATTAGATTTTGAGGGCAGTTGAGACGAACATTTACCACTAGTAGATATTTCTTACAACAATAGCTATCACGCAAGCATTGGAATGCCATCTTATGAAGCCTTATACAGAAGGAAATGTAGATCATCTGTGTATTGGGATGAAGTTGGTGAACGTAAAATTCTAGTTCCAATATTAATTCAGCAGACCAAAGAAAAAGTAGAGCTTATCCAAAAGCGACTAGTGGCAGCGTAAAATCGACAACGCAAATATGCAGATCAAACCAGAAAGGATATGGATTGCCAGGAAGGGGAGCATGTGTTACTAAAAGTATCGCTATAGAAATGATTGACCAGGTTTGGCAACATGGGTAAACTGAAGCCACGATACGTAGGTCCAATTGAAATTTTAAAGACAATCGGGAAAGTCGCGTATGAGTAAGGCTTACCACCTCATATGCCACATATTCATAATGTATTTCATGTGTCAATGCTTAAGAGATATAATCTTGATTTGAGGCATATAATAGAATATGAGTCGATAAAGATTCAAGTTGATTTGTCTTATATAGAGCAGCCAATAAGAATTTTAGATCAGCAGGAGAGAGTATTGAGAAATAAGTATGTACCTTTAGTACGAGTTTTGTGGAGAAACCCTATGGTTGAAAAGTCAGCTTGGGAACTTGAAAGTGAAATATTAGAAAAGTAACCCCAGTTATTTTCTTAGCGAGATTCTGAGGACAGAATCATATTAAAGGGGGAAGGATGTAACGACTGAGAAATTACGATTGTATTAAATCGTAATAAATATGAATTATGTGTGTTATTATGTCATTAAGTGTATTTAGTCATAAAAACCCTAGCTGTTATGTGTTATATGTGTTCTGTGTTGTTAGGGTATTTTTCAGGTTTTTATCGGATATTTTATTTAGTGTTAAAAGCTTTCGTATCAAAAGTTATATGACCCGAACTTTGTTTTAATAGCTGATATTTCAAATAAAATAATTGGCCTTATTTTTCCTAGTATGGCTTATACCATATCGTTATTCTGAACATCCAGCTGTTTTAGAAATTTTCTCGTTTCTCGAAAAATGACTTTTTCGGGCCCATTCGAGTGTCAAAAACCCCACAAAAATCATATTTTTATTTTTATAGAATTATGGGACTTTCAATTATACCATTTTTTTATATTTTTGAACTATTAAATATTTTGGGAAATTTTGGCATATATATTATATATATTTAATATTAAAAATTTAAAAATTAATACTCAAAAATTATTAATTAAGGGCCAATTAATTTTATTAGATATGAAATTAGGGCCTTAATTTTAATTAGGAGTATTATTTTTACTACTATAAATACCCTAATTTTTATTATTTATTTATAATTAATTACTAAAAATTCTGAATATTCTGAAAATTCTCTGAAATAGTGTCGGACTTTCCAGAAAGGGGTCGAAGAATCAAACCATGATTTTGATCAATTTTGATCAATTCTGAGCACCAAATCTGTTGATGTGATTACTCAAATCGATGCTCTTGATCTGTTCTTTCAGTTTCTTGCATTAATTTCATATTTTGATTCGTTATTTTTCAATTTTAATTTCTAGGGTTTATGTTCGAATTAGGACTTTTTGATTCTAGGGTTATTTGATTAATTTGATGATTAATATAGCTTTGTTTGAATGTTTACAGTCGATTTATGCTATGAATTTCATCAAACGATTCATGTATGAGTGAATTCGATTATTAGGGTTTATACCCAATTTTTGATTTGAACATTTTTTATTTTGAATGATCTGAGGTTAGTTAGGTGTTAGGGGTTCTATTGTACAGTTAATAAGCTTTGATTTGAGATATAGAACGTGAAGTTTCATGTAGAAATCAGTAATTTTGCTAGTTGGCCGCAAAATAGTCGGGTTTGATCTGAGGTTGTGATTCCGGGATGATTCTGGTGATGAAATGGTTGATTTGAGATGTTGAATCGATTTGGAATGATTCCAGCTGAAAAACTGACCAAACGATGTTGGTTTTTGTTAGGCACAAAGAATTCGCTAAATAAATCACGCAAGTATACGTGTTCGCAAGTAATATAGAATGATTTCTAGTTCGTTCCCACAGAGATTCTGATTAATTATATTTAATTAACACATACTAACCAATGTATGATTACTCTTCAGTGTCAAGACAATAACAATTAAGATTGATTAACTAATATTAACTACGAGAATAAAATACTTAAATTAACAATATTAAACACACATGAGATCATAACTTCATTACTACTTCATTCAATAGTTATTGTTATTATCCTTAGCATGTAATGGTGATGATATTAATCGAACAACACGAAACTGATAAACGCCAACTTTCGTTGTACGCATACCATTCTACCAAGCATCCACAATTAAGATAGAAGTTGAATAGGCATCAATTATGTTGAGACCCTATATGTCTACAGAATTTGACAACATAACGATTTAAGCGCAAGTTATTCATTATGATTACAGAGGGCAAGTAAAACGGTTACAGTTACCCACTAATCATGCATATAATACATGAACCTATGCTAGCATGGCAAGTTCTAAATCTCAAGATTCATTGTCGCTTCACAAGAGATTAACAGACTATCTTATATGTTTGTGACGCACATAAGACGAATCAGCACAACCTATGCTAGATCTCATACAATCACCACATACCAAGGTATTAAACAATTAACTAAAGAAATCCATAGTAAATCCGCTATGATCCCATAATCACGATTAGCCCATGATAAAACTCATCATCACCATGGGTTCATATGAAAACATAATAATAACACAACGATATAAACTAATAAAAATACTTAATAAAAACAGAGTACGTCACAAGAGTATTAAGGTACAAAGAGTAAAGAAAACTAGCATCCACTGTTACAACGAATTAAAAGAATCACAAGATAAATGTATGCTTCCTCTTCTTCATTGTTGCTTGCGAAAACGGTCTTCTTGATATTCTCTCCTTGTTACATGTTGTTAAAAACGTCTCCCCAATAGGTTTATATAAGAGTCCACAAGAAACAGCGCCAACAGAAGCCCATTAGAACTTGAATTCTAAAAATCAGATTTTGAAATTACGAACCCAGGCGGCCGCCTCCTCCTTCCAGGCGAGCGCCTGCTACCAGGAGGTCACCTGCTCCTTCCAGGCGGGCGCCTGCAAGCCTTCTGGAAAAATCCAGTTTTTGCTTCTTATTTTGCCGAATTCTTCGCACAACTCCCCGAGACTAACTCCAAGCACATCCTTAGGCTTATTTTGATGAAATCCTCCTATCTAAGCAAGTTATACCCTGAAATGCAAAAACACTCAAAAACGCGTTAAATACACCAAATACTCGAGTTCAAGACATCAATTCAAGACGTTATAAGACACTCTAAGTGGTATAAAATGCCACTCATCACACCCCAAACTTAAATCGATGCTTGTCCTCAAGCAGCACAGACTCAAAAACAAAATAAAAATATGCATGAATGCAAACTATATGAATGCAACGATCCCCATCGCGATGACTAAACCAACCAACACATGACATATCAACAATGCAATTAGGCGACTAGAGATCAATCAAATCACGCAAGCTAACATACAACTAGAAACGTGGTATGTGCGAATGCTTAACAGATATGCTTCGAAACTAGATCAATCATCATAACTTAATTATCCTCAAGGCAATCACAAGAATATATGAAGAATATATTCTAGACACAAAATGACTTATAACACTTCAAGATCATTGGAGTTTATTACGGAATTATGCTTTTATTCAACACATAAATTGAACACATAAACAAATGCCTATTTGATCGTGCAATGACTGAGGTCCACAAAAAACTTATGCAATGGTATCCATTTAGCGAGCGTTAGGTTAGCGGATCCCAGACTATAAAAGCCTTAGGTCACTAGGCACAAAGTCCCCTAAGAACTTAATAATTTGAATACCAAAGAGCTCACTCGTGACCAATTATGCATTAAACCATATATTTCTTTTCTTTTCTTTTTCTTTTCTTTTTTTCTTTTTCTTTTTTTTCAATTTCTGAGCAAGTATGTTACGCTCCATCTTGCTCAACCCTAGACTACTCGTATACAATACGAGCCGGCTACTAGCCAATTGATGCTTAGCCACAACTAGCAATGAATTTCAATTTTTACTCCAATTTTATCTTTTCATGCCTTTTATCATTAAGAGCCTATCATACATTCTAAGAATAAGCAATAGATTAACCTCAAAAACCATCAAACCATGACAAAAATCTAGTCCTTAAGCATACTCTAAGACTTAGTGAAATTACAAGTGTTTCTAGCATGCATGCCAACCTAACAAGATTCAAAATCACTCTAGTGCCATCACTACACTCGTATCAATATCACATATCAATCGGTAAAGCAACACAAAAGGGATCATGGTATATGCATGAGCTATATGACATGATAAATAAAGCTATAAACTAAAAAAAAACTATATAAAAAACTATATGGAAAAAATATGTGTAACGCCCCCAAATCCGGGGTCAGAGGATTTGGTCGTCACTATAAAACTTCAATCCAAAATTAACCTGTTAAATCAAATAATAAATGCCAGCGGAAGATATTTATCATTTATGACCCCAACTAATTCAAGATCTTTTAAGGTTACAGTTCTAGAAACAAGAATTCCAAATTCCACAAATAAATTTTTCACTTTCTTTTAAATCTCTTTTCAGTAAATTCCAACTCAAAACTAAACCCACTAGTATAACTTCGAAATGAAGTATACTAGGCCCAAATAAAATATACAACTATAATATAATATAATATAATATAAACAACTTTACACAATAAAACTTACACTAGTCCGCAAACCCTGGACCAACCACCTTCGAAAAGCTTCTTCTTTGCTTCCTCGAATTACACGGCTAAACAGCAAGCTAATCCTCACTGGAGGTTAAATTTAAAAACAGGCAAGTATGAGCGAAAGAAATGCTCAGCAAGTTCATTATAGTAAATATCAGGTCATTTTGATAAAAAAAAACTAACATCTGCATCAGTGCAGATCATTTAGAAATCATAATTGCTGAATCATAAAATTTTAGTTGAGGAATCCCAGAATTGATTCCTTAATTGTATTCAAAAACCCTTTTTTATATTTTCCAGCGACGTGCTTCAGCAATACTTTGAATCATAACGAGAATAAAACTCGTAAAACAGTGTTTACGGAAATATCGTAAACCACAATAACATGAAACAATGATTATGGATTGAATCATAAACTTTATTCAAAACCGAACTCTGGAAATTAATACTTATTTTGCTGTCATATCAAATTAGATATCAATACGAACTTTGATGCTCACAACATTCCATACTGAAGTTAACATCAATCATCTATACTAATACCACCTTTGATATTTAACAACAACATAAGTATCAGCATAAATCAGAATCTGAATCAAAACCGCAATTCACTTTTAATCCAAAATAGAATCAGTACTTTTAATCCAAAACAGAATCAGTTGATAAATTATTCCTTATAAGATTATCAAAAGCAATATAATAATATCGATTTGAACCAAATTATGCACTATGTTGTTCCTGATGATCAGTCATGAAACAACACCGGTATCCCGCAGCCATACCGTTAATATAGGTACTACCCGTATCCCGAAGACATACGGTACCTATAGGGCGCCAGAAAAAGGCATAACTAGCCTTGTAAGATATTACACTTCTGTATTGCACTTCCGTATAATAGCTCATGCTGGACCGGTGCCTCGGCCTCTTACGCTACCAGTAACCATCAAATCTCAAAACCTTTTATTGAAAAGGGGTCATAATACTCGACACCCGAAATAATTTTATTCCCCCATTAACTTGGGTAGGAATATTCACAACCAAATCACTTTTCTCAAAATCCAAAACATTTATAAATCCAGTAATTGGATAAGTAAAATCACTTGACTATTTTGAACATAGAATAGCAGATAAGTATTTGCATAATTAAAATTATTTAATTCAGCGATATGTAAAACATTTATCTATTCCGAACTTAGAATAGGGAAAGCAATACTTGCATGATATAATTCGAAATAAACGTCACTTGAATGATAAGTGAAGCCAGGGGTACTTGCCTTTGGATTTTAGCAGTTAGTCACACTCGCAATGACGCATCTATTCTGACATTCTATCTCAATACATCACTGTCCTTCTTTTCAACACTTGACTGATATGCTGCTCCTGCGATTGCTAGAAGCCAGATACCCAATACCATTCCATCTCATTCCTTATCCAACGTCTTGTCCCGATCAGCTCGAGGGATCCGCATCTATAATTAAAAGATATAACTTTAATTGTCTAAACGATAACCACTCGACGAACTACGCGTCAAAAGCCTATCGTCTACCCATACGATAACCCGCACATAAAAGAAACAGTCCAACACAAGATTCTTATGACCCTCACATAAATATAATAGACAAACATAGGACCCTTGATCCACATACACACCTAATTCACATAACACATAAGCACATAACTCATATATCACATAATTCATATCACATATGACTCGGTTCATCAAAAGGGTCGACTCGATACGTTTAAAACGGAAATCAGGTCAAAAATATGATTTATCGATGAATAATCGACTCAGAATAACTTGTAAAACAAACGACCTTTCGAAACAAAAAGAATTTGGGTCTCGAAAGTATTTTTAATGAAAGCGGAATATTTTTCTGAGTCTGTACGCGTTTGTTTCGTATTAAACAGACGAACGGTTGATTTATTATGAATTTTTGAACATTTTTTGGAATAAAAACGATCTCCGAATCATTTAATAATTAAATAATAGGGCTCAAACACCCTAAAATAATTTTATAAGATTTATCGAGCCTGGAAAATAATTTAAAATAATATTTTAAAGCTCAAAACTATTTTTCAGAAATTTTTAAATGAAAATAAATAATTAAATCTAATTAAATAATCAATTAAAATTAATTAATAACTAATTAAATTAATTAATCAATTAATATTTAAATTAATTTACTAATTAAATAATTAATTATTAACTAAAATTAATTAACTAAATAATTTGGATTTATTTTGAATTAAAAATAAATTTTCAGAATTAAAATAAAGATTTTTAGAATAAAAGAAAATAATTTTTAAAACTAAAAACAGAATTTTGATTTATATTTAAAAGGAAAATCTGCAAAAACAGATTTGAAATTGGGGCTAGGGTTTAGGAAGATCGAACCCGGGTCAGGATTAAACCCAACCGGGTCGAGCAAACAAAAATTCGGGTTGCCAAGAACTGTTCACCAGAAAACGAAGAAGATAACCGGAAACTTATCCGGCCGCCGCCTGTTCGTTTCCGGCGAGTCCTCTGCAGTTAACAACGGGGTTGTTTTTCCCGGTTTTTCAGCTTGTACGGTCTAGAAACCTTCCAGAAATCCAAAACACACCTCAATAACAACCATTATCTAACAGAACTTCAACTCCGATCAAACACCATTAAAACCGGCGGGTTTTCTCGGAATTTCTGGCAAAAACTTGACTCTGTTAAATCCTTAACCAAATACGATGATTCCAATGCCAAAATGACGCCAAAAACGATTACAATCTACTCAGGTCATCACAAACAATCAAAACCCACTAAATCATAAACCCCCAAAAATTCAAATATTAACCCTAGAATCGATTTTAAAATTTAACCACTGTTGGAACGATTTGATGATATAAAATGATAGAGAATCATCTGTGATTCATTTTGGTTATTCACACTTGTGATTTGGTGTTCAATAACGCCTTCAAAATTGACTTTGATTTTCAGAATTTTTCAAGAACACCAAGAACACATATTCAAGAAATTTTCAGAAAATTAAAACTCAATTTCTATATGATATTGAACTCAGTTTTTGACGTATAATATACCAAATTGACCAGAAAAACATGCTCTACAACATGGAAGCATCAAATCACATCAACCACATCCAAAACAAATTTTCATAATTTAATTATCAAATAATTCGAATATAAATAAATAAATAAGAAAATTACCATGATTTCTGGGAAGAAACTGATGATTGATTCAGAAAGAGGATTTCGAGAGCTTCGTTTTGATATGCTGCACGCCCGAATCGGAGTTCGATAACGCCTTCGTTCGTGTGTTTGATTCTCGGAAACGTATCGGTTTCTCGGGTTTTTCTCTGTATTTACGGTGTTTTAACTGGTTGCAAATGAATAAACGGAATAAAAGAAATAAGAAATAGGCTATTTATATTTATGGAATATTGGATCGTTCTGGATCGTTTTGGATCGTTAAATTAGTTACTTAGCCACTAAGTAACTACAAAAACGATACAATTCAATACCAGAATTGGATAATTATCAAAACCGAGCTTTTTATAAAACACTATATACGAGAATAACGTAAAAATATCCCGTCTCTCGAGAATACGGGTTTTATTGATTACCGAAATAATTATCGTATCGAAAATATTGCGCCGGGCCGCGCACGGGTCAAACCGTAATCCGGATCGAAAAAGTCAAAACACGGAAAATGTCCGGAATTACCAGATTAGGTTAGGAAGGAGTTTTCGGAAAAGTTTCGGGTTGTAAAAACGTAAAAACGGTTGAAGTCGGACGATTCCCGGCTTTATAAAATAATTTTGGTAATTATTCATAAAATAATTAATAATTCATAAATTAATATAAAATCATCTAACAGTCCAAAAATTACCAGAAAAATATCACAATTATCTATATTTTATTCTGGACATATAAAAATTCAAATACTCAAATAATATCACATCTAAACACCCATATATCAATTTCACTTATCAGATAATTCACCAAAATTCACATAAAATCACATAAATAATTCCAAATAATTATAATAATAATATTTGAAAATATGGGATATTACAATCTACCCTCCTTATAAGGATTCCGTCCTCGGAATCAGCAGAAGAAAGCACTAAGGGATTTCTAACCAACTTTCCGTCACACCGCCTTACTTTGACTTGACCAGGATACTCAACTTAACTTGATTAGCATACCTTCGAATATTTGGAATGATAAAATCATAGAAAAGAAAAGAATTTCATATCATAGCAGGATAGAATCTGAATTGGAGAAAAATATTGTTGAAATAAAAGAATAACTGAGAGATCAATATGATCAAACGAACTTGGTATTGCGTGCCCAAATTAAGACACTACTAAAGGTTGTTAACCTTCATGTATTCACAACACACACAAGTGATGGCGTCCCATCCAACTCCTATCACACAGACAGGTATACCTTGTGTCCCCTATAATTAGGGTTGTTCATCTCAGTCAGAATAAAAGAATATGAAAGAAATTGAAAATCAACTGAATAAAGCTGACAAGATTTCAAAGCTGATATTTCTGAAGGAAATGAAATCCAGAGAACAAAATTATGTCACCAAATGAGCAAATGGTGTCACATCATCAAGAAACCATCCACCAAATAAGAAAAGTGGAAGTTAAATTATCATAACTTGGCAGAGCTATCAAAACCTGAAAAATAGGCTTCATGACAGCCTTTGACACATTTAAAACACAGATAGGATTGAAAATGAGTGTTAGGGAATATATCCTCTAACAATCACTTCTTTTGAGAGATGTCAAAAGGAATTATAGAAAGAAAAGGTATTACCAAAGTCTTAATATTTATTTTCAATTTGAACTCTCCAGTTGACTCGCCATCTGATTCTAGACGCTTCTTCATGTTCCAAGGATATCGATAATCTTCATCGTCGTCGAATCGTAGTAGCCTCGGAAGATTCCACAATAGAAGTTTGCAGCTTCCCGGAGTTCCGTCCAGCTCAACACAACCATCTCGAACGAATGCGCCTATCTTAACTTACTCGTTGGCACTATATCTGATAGTCCAACAGGAACTCGATATGAGCTCAAACGTCCTCACATAGCTATACACACTCCTACACACTCTCGTTTCTAGTTTACTATAACCTCAGCTCTGATACCAACCTGTAACGCCCCCAAATCCGGGGTCAGAGGATTTGGTCGTCACTATAAAACTTCAATCCAAAATTAACCTGTTAAATCAAATAATAAATGCCAGCGGAAGATATTTATCATTTATGACCCCAACTAATCCAAGATCTTTTAAGGTTACAGTTCTAGAAACAAGAATTCCAAATTCCACAAATAAATTTTTCACTTTCTTTTAAATCTCTTTTCAATAAATTCCAACTCAAAACTAAACCCACTAGTATAACTTCGAAATGAAGTATACTAGGCCCAAATAAAATATACAACTATAATATAATATAATATAATATAAACAACTTTACACAATAAAACTTACACTAGTCCGCAAACCCTGGACCAACCACCTTCGAAAAGCTTCTTCTTTGCTTCCTCGAATTACACGGCTAAACAGCAAGCTAATCCTCACTGGAGGTTAAATTTAAAAACAGGCAAGTATGAGCGAAAGAAATGCTCAGCAAGTTCATTATAGTAAATATCGGGTCATTTTGATAAAAAAAAACTAACATCTGCATCAGTGCAGATCATTTAGAAATCATAATTGCTGAATCATAAAATTTTAGTTGAGTAATCCCAGAATTGATTCCTTAATTGTATTCAAAAACCCTTTTTTATATTTTCCAGCGACGTGCTTCAGCAATACTTTGAATCATAACGAGAATAAAACTCGTAAAACAGTGTTTACGGAAATATCGTAAACCACAATAACATGAAACAATGATTATGGATTGAATCATAAACTTTATTCAAAACCGAACTCTGGAAATTAATACTTATTTTGCTGTCATATCAAATTAGATATCAATACGAACTTTGATCCTCACAACATTCCATACTGAAGTTAACATCAATCATCTATACTAATACCACCTTTGATATTTAACAACAACGTAAGTATCAGCATAAATCAGAATCTGAATCAAAACCGCAATTCACTTTTAATCCAAAATAGAATCAGTACTTTTAATCCAAAACAGAATCAGTTGATAAATTATTCCTTATAAGATTATCAAAAGCAATATAATAATATCGATTTGAACCAAATTATGCACTATGTTGTTCCTGATGATCAGTCATGAAACAACACCGGTATCCCGCAGCCATACCGTTAATATAGGTACTACCCGTATCCCGAAGACATACGGTACCTATAGGGCGCCAGAAAAAGGCATAACTAGCCTTGTAAGATATTACACTTCTGTATTGCACTTCCGTATAATAGCTCACGCTGGACCGGTGCCTCGGCCTCTTACGCTACCAGTAACCATCAAATCTCAAAACCTTTTATTGAAAAGGGGTCATAATACTCGACACCCGAAATAATTTTATTCCCCCATTAACTTGGGTAGGAATATTCACAACCAAATCACTTTTCTCAAAATCCAAAACATTTATAAATCCAGTAATTGGATAAGTAAAATCACTTGACTATTTTGAACATAGAATAGCAGATAAGTATTTGTATAATTAGAATTATTTAATTCAGCGATATGTAAAACATTTATCTATTCCGAACTGAGAATACGGAAAGCAATACTTGCATGATATAATTCGAAATAAACGTCACTTGAATGATAAGTGAAGTCAGGGGTACTTGCCTTTGGATTTTAGCAGTTAGTCACACTCGCAATGACGCATCTATTCTGACATTCTATCTCAATACATCACTGTCCTTCTTTTCAACACTTGACTGATATGCTGCTCCTGCGATTGCTAGAAGCCAGATACCCAATACCATTCCATCTCATTCCTTATCCAACGTCTTGTCCCGATCAGCTCGAGGGATCCGCATCTATAATTAAAAGATATAACCTTAATTGTCTAAACGATAACCACTCGACGAACTACGCGTCAAAAGCCTATCGTCTACCCATACGATAATCCGCACATAAAAGAAACAGTCCAACACAAGATTCTTATGACCCTCACATAAATATAATAGACAAACATAGGACCCTTGATCCACATACACACCTAATTCACATAACACATAAGCACATAACTCATATATCACATAATTCATATCACATATGACTCGGTTCATCAAAAGGGTCGACTCGATACGTTTAAAACGGAAATCAGGTCAAAAATATGATTTATCGATGAATAATCGACTCAGAATAACTTGTAAAACAAACGACCTTTCGAAACAAAAAGGATTTGGGTCTCGAAAGTATTTTTAATGAAAGCGGAATATTTTTCTGAGTCTGTACGCGTTTGTTTCGTATTAAACAGACGAACGGTTGATTTATTATGAATTTTTGAACATTTTTCGGAATAAAAACGATCTCCGAATCATTTAATAATTAAATAATAGGGCTCAAACACCCTAAAATAATTTTATAAGATTTATCGAGCCTGGAAAATAATTTAAAATAATATTTTAAAGCTCAAAACTATTTTTCAGAAATTTTTAAATCAAAATAAATAATTAAATCTAATTAAATAATCAATTAAAATTAATTAATAACTAATTAAATTAATTAATCAATTAATATTTAAATTAATTGACTAATTAAATAATTAATTATTAACTAAAATTAATTAACTAAATAATTTGGATTTATTTTGAATTAAAAATAAATTTTCAGAATTAAAATAAAGATTTTTAGAATAAAAGAAAATAATTTTTAAAACTAAAAACAGAATTTTGATTTATATTTAAAAGGAAAATCTGCAAAAACAGATTTGAAATTGGGGCTAGGGTTTAGGAAGATCGAACCCGGGTCAGGATTAAACCCAACCGGGTCGAGCAAACAAAAATTCGGGTTGCCAAGAACTGTTCACCAGAAAACGAAGAAGATAACCGGAAACTTATCCGGCCGCCGCCTGTTCGTTTCCGGCGAGTCCTCTGCAGTTAACAACGGGGTTGTTTTTCCCGGTTTTTCAGCTTGTACGGTCTAGAAACCTTCCAGAAATCCAAAACACACCTCAATAACAACCATTATCTAACAGAACTTCAACTCCGATCAAACACCATTAAAACCGGCGGGTTTTCTCGGAATTTCTGGCAAAAACTTGACTCTGTTAAATCCTTAACCAAATACGATGATTCCAATGCCAAAATGACGCCAAAAACGATTACAATCTACTCAGGTCATCACAAACAATCAAAACCCACTAAATCATAAACCCCCAAAAATTCAAATATTAACCCTAGAATCGATTTTAAAATTTAACCACTGTTGGAACGATTTGATGATATAAAATGATAGAGAATCATCTGTGATTCATTTTGGTTATTCACACTTGTGATTTGGTGTTCAATAACGCCTTCAAAATTGACTTTGATTTTCAGAATTTTTCAAGAACACCAAGAACACATATTCAAGAAATTTTCAGAAAATTAAAACTCAATTTCTATATGATATTGAACTCAGTTTTTGACGTATAATATACCAAATTGACCAGAAAAACATGCTCTACAACATGGAAGCATCAAATCACATCAACCACATCCAAAACAAATTTTCATAATTTAATTATCAAATAATTCGAATATAAATAAATAAATAAGAAAATTACCATGATTTCTGGGAAGAAACTGATGATTGATTCAGAAAGAGGATTTCGAGAGCTTCGTTTTGATATGCTGCACGCCCGAATCGGAGTTCGATAACGCCTTCGTTCGTGTGTTTGATTCTCGGAAACGTATCGGTTTCTCGGGTTTTTCTCTGTATTTACGGTGTTTTAACTGGTTGCAAATGAATAAACGGAATAAAAGAAATAAGAAATAGGCTATTTATATTTATGGAATATTGGATCGTTCTGGATCGTTTTGGATCGTTAAATTAGTTACTTAGCCACTAAGTAACTACAAAAACGATACAATTCAATACCAGAATTGGATAATTATCAAAACCGAGCTTTTTATAAAACACTATATACGAGAATAACGTAAAAATATCCCGTCTCTCGAGAATACGGGTTTTATTGATTACCGAAATAATTATCGTATCGAAAATATTGCGCCGGGCCGCGCACGGGTCAAACCGTAATCCGGATCGAAAAAGTCAAAACACGGAAAATGTCCGGAATTACCAGATTAGGTTAGGAAGGAGTTTTCGGAAAAGTTTCGGGTTGTAAAAACGTAAAAACGGTTGAAGTCGGACGATTCCCAGCTTTATAAAATAATTTTGGTAATTATTCATAAAATAATTAATAATTCAAAAATTAATATAAAATCATCTAACAGTCCAAAAATTACCAGAAAAATATCACAATTATCTATATTTTATTCTGGACATATAAAAATTCAAATACTCAAATAATATCACATCTAAACACCCATATATCAATTTCACTTATCAGATAATTCACCAAAATTCACATAAAATCACATAAATAATTCCAAATAATTATAATAATAATATTTGAAAATATGGGATATTACAATATGCAATTATATGAACTAAACTAACATGAAAATGCAACTACATGACACACACACAAATATGTTCCTTAACTACCACCCCCAAACTTAAAATCTTTACTGTCCCCAGTGAAGGTAATAGAAAGGAACACAGGGTATACCTGCTCAGAATCATCATCATCATCATCACCCTCAGAGGGTGGAGTGTCAGGAGGTGGATAAGCAGAATCCTCACCAAAAACAAGCCACTGGATGTCAGCTCCAAGGCCTCTAAATGTAGTCCTAAGCGCTAGGGTGAGCTCCTGCGCAAACCTACTCTGCGACTCATACATCACATCCATCCTCCTGGAAAGCCTCATGTACTGGACATCAGCCAATCCCGAACCATCACCTCCCTGGGCTCTGGAAGAACCTGCCTCCCCCTGGCTAGACCTAGCCATGTAGCCCCAGCTGCTAGACGTCCTCCTGGGAGATGATATCCCAAACCATGTGACTCGGGCTCTCCACCCGTCCACTCCTGCATCGCATTCAACAGTGCTGAATCAGTAGGAGCGGCCGGCATCTGTAACTGCTCATAAGAAGGCCACTGGACTCCAACTGCCTTGCACAGCTTAGTGACAATAGAGGCATACGGGATATTGTATTGCAACTTCCCCCTTACAAACTTCAAAATCCCTTGGTAGATGAACTCACCAAGGTCCACATAATACTCCTCATTCAGAATCCCCCACAACAACCTGGCTCTCTCAATTGTAACCTCATGTGCATGCGAAGAAGGAAGAATATTAGCACAAATAAATGCATTCCAAGCACGAGCATACGTGCTCATCGCGACAGCAGGGAAAAAACGATAATCGTTGGATCCCCTCTCAAACTTCCACACTGTACCCGGCTGACAGAGAGTAGCAATAATCAAGTGTGAGTTAAAATCTTCAGGGGCCTTTTCATTCCAATTCTCCTCATGTGGTTTCCTTTGTCGCTGCCCAATAACCCGGCGAATCGCCTCGGGCTGATAATCAACAGTAAGCCCACGAACAACAGAAAACCCATTCTTGTCGGCCTTGGCATTCGCATAGAACTCGCACACAACACTCAGCGGGACAGCCTCAGGTGACTCGCAGAAGGTCATCCATCCCTTTTCTGCAATCATCGGTAACAACTCACCATCCCTCCCCGATGTCAAAAACCCCCTCTGCTTCATAATCGGCTTAGTAAACAGCTTGGCATACTCCTCTTCAGCAGCCCTATCCAACAATCGGGGCCTCGCAGCAGTACTCCTTGAAGAATCAATAGCAGTCGGATTGGTGTTGCTGCTACCCATAGTTCTCGATCTCTTTGGTGCCATGAAAACTGAAAATAAGGGCTTGAGAGTTTGTGTGTGTAGGAGAGAGTTTGAGAGTTAAAAGTATATGAGATCTGTAATATGAGTATGTATATATAGGGTAGGCTTAGGGTTAGAAATTGATTTGGAGTGGATTGTGGCTAATTTGTAGGAAGAAAATCATGGGTAATGGGGATTGTGGTCTGTGGTTTTTTTGTTTTTTTTATAGGCTGAAAACCGATTTTTTCAAAATTCAGGTCCGCAGGCGGTTGCCTGGCATCAGCAGGCGGCCGTCTGGTCCTAGCAGGCGGGCGCCTGCTAAGTCTCTTGGAAAAAATATATTCTGCCACATTTTTCTGATTTTTTTGGGTTTTTGGATAAAGTACTATATTTTAAGGGTTCCTATGGTCTCATATCTTGGGTTGCCTCCCAAGAAGCGCTTCTTTTACATCATTAGCTTGACGTAGAGTAATGCGATCAAGTTGACAATAAAACGGCACTAACCACTTCCCAGTTTGCCGTATCCCCATAATAGTGTTTCAATCTCTGACCATTTACTTTGAATGCTTGGCCCGGATCGTTCTCAAAAATCTCCACCGCTCCATGTGGAAACACAGTTTTGACGATAAATGGTCGAGACCACCTTGATTTCAACTTCCTAGGAAAAAGTTCGAGACGAGAGTTAAATTGAAGAACTTGTTGCCCCGGCACAAATGACTTAGGAGATAGCTTCCTGTCATGCCACCTTTTACTTTTTCATTGTATATTTTGTTGTTTTCGTACGCTTGAAGTCAAAATTCATCAAGTTCATTTAACTAAAGCATTCGCTTCTTCCCAGCTGCATCTAGATCAAGGTTTAACTTCTTCAATGCCAAATAAGCCTTATGCTCAAGCTCCGCAGGTAAATGGCATCCCTTACCATAGATAAGTTAAAACGGGGACATCCCAAGTGGAGTCTTATATGCTATTCTATAAGCCCAAACAGCTTCATCGAGCTTCAAAGACCAATCTTTCCTTGACGGACAAACGACTTTCTCTAGAATGCGCTTGATCTCTCTATTCGACACTTCAGCTTGACCATTAGTTTGCGGATGATAGGCACTAGCAATGCGATGATTCACATTGTAGCGTTGCATCATAGAAGTGAACTTATGATTAAAGAAATGCAACCCTTCATCACTTATGATAACTCATGGTGTTCCAAACCTTGTGAATATCTGCTTATGAAGAAAACTCAACATTACCTTTGCATCATTAGTTGGTAGAGCCTTGACTTCTACCCATTTCGAGACATAATCGACTGCCAGCAAGATGTACTGATTATTGCAGGATGAGATAAATGATCCCATGAAATCGATTCCCCAAACATCAAAGACCTCAACTTCAAGCATCACATTTAAAGGCATCTCATCCTTTCTAGTAAGATTTCCAACTCTTTGGCAACGATCACACCTTAAAACGAACTGATGTGCATCCTTAAACAACGTAAGCCAGAAAAAACCTGTCTGAAGAATACGAGTTGTTGTCTTTTTACCACCATAATGTCCACCATAAACTGTGGAATGACAGTCTCTTAATATCCCCTCCGTCTCACAGAATGAGATACATCTCCTGATGATCTGCTCAGCTCCTTGTCTTAACAAATATGGTTCATCCCACATGTACCACTTCACCTCATGCAGAAACTTCTTCTTTTGAGTCGCATTCATGTTAGGAGGCATTATATTGCTAACAAGATAGTTCACAATGTCTGCGAACCATGGCTCTTCCTCTTGAATGCGAACAACTGCTCATCCGGAAAAGATTCATTGATCAATGTCTTATCATGTGAAGTAGAATCAGGATTCTCCAATCTAGAGAGATGGTCGGCTACTTGATTTTCAGTACCTTTTCGATCCTTGATCTCTAACTCAAATTCCTGTAGCAAGAGCACCCAATGAATAAGTCTAAGCTTCGAATCCTTTTTTGAGACCAGATAGCGGATGGCAGCGTGATCAGTGAATACTGTCACCTTTGTCCCAAGTAGATAAGATCGAAATTTCTCGAAACCAAAAACCATAGCCAAGAGCTCCTTCTCAGTAGTGGTGTAGTTCAATTGTGCTCCATTTAGTGTCTTACTAGCATAGTAGACCACATGAAAGATATTAGACTTCCGCTGCCCAAGAATTGCTCCCACTGCATAATCACTTGTATCACACATCATCTCAAAAGGTTCTCTCCAATCAGGTGCCGTAATAACCGGTGCAGTGATCAAACTCTTCTTGAGAGTCTCGAATGCTTCCAAGCATTCATCATCAAATTTGAAGGGCACATCTTTCTCGAGCAAGTTGCACAGGGCACATCTTTCTCGAGCAAGTTGCACAACGGCTTAGATATCTTAGAGAATTCCTTGATGAAACGCCGATAAAAACCCGCATGACCAAGAAAACTACGGATTCCTTTCACAGAAATAGGTGGCGGAAGATTTTCAATGACTCCCACCTTGGCCTTATCCACCTCCAGACCCTTACTAGAGACCTTATGCCCAAGAATGATGCCTTGTTGCACCATGAAGTGACATTTTTCCCAATTGAGCACCAGATTGGTTTCCACACACCTTTTGAGCACCAAACGAAGATTATTCAAGCATTCATCATACGAATGTCCAAAGATGGAGAAGTCATCCATGAAAATTTTGACATTATTTCCAATCATATCAGAGAATATAGCCATCATGCATCTCTGAAAAGTGGTAGGTGCACCACATAAGCCAAAAGAAACTCTACGGAAAGCAAACGTGCCGAATGGACAAGTGAAAGTAGTCTTCTCTTGATCTTCTGGTACAATGCAAATCTAATTGTAGCCCGAATAGCCATCCAGAAGACAATAATACTCATGACCAGCCAACCTATCAAGTATCTGATCAATAAATGGAAGAGGGAAGTGATCCTTTCTTGTGGCTTTATTCAACTTTCTGTAATCCATGTATACCCTCCACCCTGTGACTGTTCGAGTGGGGATGAGCTCGTTCTTCTCATTTGCTACCATAATAATACCTCCTTTCTTAGGTACACATTGCACGGGGCTCACCCAAGAACTGTCAGAAATAGGATATATGATTCCAGCATTCAGCCACTTTAGAATTTCTTTCTTCACCACTTATTTCATGATAGGATTAAGCCTTCGTTGTTGCTCAACCATTGGCTTGCTACCTTCCTCTAGCAGAATTTTATGCATGCAGTACGAAGGGCTGATCCCTTTTATATTTGCTATAGTCCATCCGATGGCCGATTTGAATTCTCTCAAAATCCTCAAGAGCTTGTCCTCATCACTACCTGAAAGGTTAGATGCAATAATAACAGGTAAAGTAGATGCATCACCTAAAAAATCATACCTCAAGTGTTCAGGCAGTGGTTTAAGCTCCAAAGTAGGTGCTTCCTCAATAGATGGTTTGAGCTTTCCCTCGGCATTCTTCAGATCAGTATTACCAAGATATTCAAATGGCATGTCTAGCTTTCGTTTCCAAGGAGAAGCATTTAGATATTGTAACTGCTCATTGCCTTCCTCATCATCACTGTCAAATTCCCCCAATAAAGCTTTTTCTAAGGCATCAGACCTTAGCACATGATCAAGTTCTGAAGTATCTGCAGAATCAATCAAATCCACCTTGAAGCACTCATCATCTTCCGTAGGGAATTTCATTGCATTGAACACATTGAATGTCACATCCTGATCTTGCACCCTCATAGTAAGTTCACCTTTTTGCACATCTATCAAGGTACGGCTTGTAGCCAAGAAAGGTCTTCCCAAGATTATGAGAATCTTCTTATCTTCCTCAAAATCCAGAATGACAAAGTCTGCAGGAAAGATGAGCTTGTCTACCTTTACTAGCACGTCCTCCACGATGCCTCGTGGGTATGTAATAGAACGATCAGCCAATTGTAGAGATATGTAGGTGGGCTTCGGATCAGGCAAATTCAGCTTTTTGAAGATAGACAACGGCGTCTAATTGATGCTTGCTCCCAAATCGCAAAGGCACTTGACGAATGACAACTTGCCAATGGTGCAAGGAATGGTGAAGCTATCTGGATCCTTAAGCTTTGGAGGTAACTTTTGTTGCAGCACGACACTGCACTCTTCCGTTAAAGCAACGGTATCAAGATCATCCAGTTTCACCTTCCTTGAAAGAATACCTTTCATGATTTCGCATAACTAGGCATTTGCTCCAGAGCCTCAGCGAAAGGTATGTTGATGTGAAGTTTCTTGAACAACTCCAGAAACTTACCAAATTGCTTGTCCAGATTTTGTTTTTGCAATCTCTTAGGAAAAGGTGGTGGAGGATAGAGCTGTTTCTCCCATGTATTACCCTCAGGCAGAGTGTGTTCAACAGTATTCTTCCTTGGTTCCCCCTTTTTCTCCTTTTGCTTTTCTTCTTCATCTACAACTTCAGCTTCTCCATCTTTTGCTTTTTCAGCATCAATAACTTTTCCAGACCTTAAGGTGACAGCTTTAACTTGCTTCTTAGCTTCCTTCCTGCCTGGCACTTCAGTATCGCTGGGAAGTGTTCCAGGTTGACGATTAAGCAAGGCATTGGCTATTTGTCCAATTTGATTTTCCAAGGTCTTGATAGAAACAGCTTGACTTTTGCACAACAGCTTTAACTCCTCGAAATCAGCACTAGAAGGTGGAGCAGCACCTCCTTGTTGAGGATATGACTGCCTTTGAGCATATTGCTGAGGTTGCTGGAATCCTGGTGGATTAAACTGTTTACTTGCAGCTTGCTGATATGGTTGCTGAACAACATTCTGATTATTGCTCCAGCTGAAATTGGGATGATTTATGTTATTAGGATGATAAGTAGCGGGCACAGGCTGCTGCGATCTCTGAAAATTGTTCACATACTGAACAGATTCATTAACAAGAGAACACTGATCAATAGCATGAGAGCCTGCATAAAGCTCACAGAAAATAGCTATTTGATTGACTTTATAGTTTGCTAAATAATCGACCTTCATATACAACGCTTGGAGCTGCGCTGCAATAGTTGTAGCTGCATCAACTTCCAGAATACCTGCTACCTTCACAGGCATCATCCTTTGAGTTAGGTTTTGATACTCGTTTACAGCCACAGTTTCAATGAGATTATAAGCCTCAGTATAGCTTTTGGCCCATAAAGCGCCTCCATAAGCTGCATCGAGCATGGGCCGAGATTGGGCCCCCAAACCATTATAGAACCCAGTGATCACCATCCAGTCAGGCATACCATGATGTGGACACTTTCTCAACATATCCTTGTAGCGCTCCCAAGCTTCGCACATAGATTCTCCTTGTTGCTGCGCAAACTGAGTAAGAGCATTCCTCATAGCTGCAGTCTTGGCCATTGGATAGAACTTCACCAGAAACTTTTGCGCGAGATCTTCCCAAGTAGTGATGGACCCAGCTGGTAAAGAATGTAACCAGTCCTTAGCTTTATCCCTCAGAGAGAATGGGAAAAGCCTCAGCTTGATAGCCTCATCGGTAACACCATTATATTTGAAAGTACTACAGATCTTGATAAAATTCCTGATATGCATGTTGGGATCTTCAGTCGCAGCACCTCCAAAACAAACAGAATTCTGCACCATCTGAATAGTGCTCGACTTCATTTCAAAAGTATTGGCCTGAATAGCCGGATGAATGATGCTTGACTGAATGTCATCAATTTTAGCCCGAGAAAAGTCCATAAGAGCTGGATCAGCTGGAACTATACGATCACCCATTGTTACAAGTTCTTTCTTTTCACTCTCTATATCCGAATCTTCAAAAACTATCTTCTCCGGAAAGTCAAGAGTTGTATCTCTCTCCTCAGCCGTATCTAGATTTCTCTTGTTGGTGCGAGAACGTGTTTGCATAAACGCTCGCTAGAGTACCTGAAACACAACCGGAAGTAGTAAGTAACAAGTCTTAATCAATGAATCCTAATGACCACTGATGGAAAGTACATAAACTAAACAAATTAACACCGAGTCCCCGGCAGCGGCGCCAAAAACTTGTTAGGCATAAAGCATGCGCTAAATAAATCACACAAGTATACACGTTCGCAAGTAATATAGAATGATTTCTAGTTCGTTCCCACAGGGACTCTGATTAATTATATTTAATTAAAACTTACTCACCAATGTATGATTACTCTTCAATGTCAAGATAATAACAATTGAGATTGATTAACTAATATTAACTACGAGAATAAAATACTTAAATTAACAATATTAAACACACATGAGATCATAATTTCATTACTACTTCATTCAATACTTATTTTTATTATCCTTAGCATGTAATGGTGATGATATTAATCGAACAACACGAAAATGATAAACGCCAACTTTCGTTGTACGCATACTATTCTACCAAGCATCCACAATTAAGATAGAAATTGAATAGGCATCAATTATGTTGAGATCCTATATGTCTACAGAATTTGACAACATAATGATTTAAGCGCAAGCTATTCATTATGATTACACAGGGCAAGTAAAACGGTTAGAGTTACCCACTAATCATGCATACAATACATGACCTATGCTAGCATGGCAAGTTCTAAATCTCAAGATTCACTATCGCTTCACAAGAGATTAACAGACTATCTTACATGTTCGCGACGCACATAAGACGAATAAGTACAACTTATGCAAGATATCATACAATCACCACATACCAAGGTATTAAACAATTAACTAAAGAAATCCATAGTAAATCCGCTATGATCCCTTGATCACGATTAGCCCATGATAGAACTCATCGTCACCATGGGTTCATATGAAAACATGATAATAACACAACGATATAAACTAATAAAAATACTTAATAAAAACTGAGTACGTCACAAGAGTATTAAGGTTCAAAGAGTAAAGAAAACTAGCATCCACTGTTACAACGAATTAAAAGAATCACAAGATAAACATATGCTTCTTCTTCTTCGTTGTTGCGTGCTAAAACGGTCTTCTTAATCTTCTCTCCTTATTACTTGTTGTTAAAAATGTCTCCCCAATAGGTTTATATAAGATTCCACAAGAAACAGCGCCACAGAAGCCCATTAGAAATTAAATTCTAAAAATCAGATTCTGAAATTACGAACCCAGGCGGCCGCCTCCTCCTTTCAGGCGGGCGCCTGCTACCAGGCGGTCGCCTGCTCCTTCCAGGCGGGCGACTGCAAGCCTTCTGGAAAAATCCAATTTTTGCTTCTGATTTTGCTGAATTCTTCGCACAACTCCCCGAGACTAACTCCAAGCACATCCTTAGACTTATTTTGATGAAATCCTCCTATCTAAGCAAGTTATACCATGAAATGCAAAAACACTCGAAAACGCGTTAAATACACCAAATACTCGAGTTCAAGATATCAATTCAAGCCGTTATAAGACGCTCTAACTGGTATTAAATGCCACTTATCAGTTTTGGCCTGAATTTGGCTGTCGGAGTCCGGGAAACCCACCGGAAACTAGGAATTTTCCCTTGAGTTCTTCCTGACCCGATTTGTTCTTCAAGACCCGATTGCAACCTGTTTTGCAACCGAGTTTTGATCCGTTTTGACCCAGAATCCATTTACAAAAAATATTTTTAAATTTTCTTTTTATTTTATTTTTATAAATTATAAAATCAGTTTTATTTATTTAAATAAATTGATTAATTAATTAATTTAATTAATTGATTTATTTATAAATAAATCTGAAATATTTTCTAAAATTTGAGATTAATTATTATTTAATTATTCATTATTTATTTTTTATTTATTGATTATTTAAAAATGATTAATTATTTTGATAATTAATTAGTCTATTTTCAATAATTCATTATAAATTTATTTTAATTCCAAAAATTATGAAAAAAATATTTTTAATTCTGATTTTTCCCAAATATTTATTTAAAAATATATTTAAAGTTCAATTATTTTGAATAATTGATTATTTTAAATAATAAATTGATTTATTCCTATTTATTGAATAATAATTTAACCATTTATCCGATTTAAACGAAACGATAGCTCTTAGACTCAGAACAGTGATTTGTTTACATTTAAAATAGTTTCAATTCTTAATTTCTTTTGGAAATGAGGCGGCTTTTGATATTTATTTATTTATAGACCCCATTAATCATAGAAACGAGTTCAATAAATTCCGAAAATTAGGAAACGAGCCAGAAATTGTCCGATAATGCGAATATTGATCCGATTTTGATTCTAAAAATATTTTTAAACCTAGAATGGCTATGTGACTGACGTGCTATGTGAATTATGTAGATTAATCGAGTCCTAATTGTTAGTAATTATTAGACGAGTCAGTTGTAAGCGTGCGGGTAGAAGATAAGGGCTATGTGAAGTTGGTTTGAGACGCGATTAATATACAAGTCGACTAAATGAGTATCTTTTTTTATAGAGACGAAGCCCACAAGGCGGACCGAGTCAGTGTTAGAGAATTGTGATATATTTGCGGAAAATCGTGTAACAGACAAGTTTTTCCCTTATTCTAAATCCAAAATAGTATATTGCTTTCTCCTATTCAGATTCTCAATTCGATTAAATACTGATAATTCCCATTCACATACACTGATACACAATTATTGTTCTTTTGTTTGTATTTCATTTCAATTCCTTATTTCTCTTGATACACTGAATACTCTATTCATATTCCAATAGATTATACATTATATATATCCTGATATATTCTGATGTTGGGATACATCAAAGCATACTGATTATTCCGGTTGCTCATCTGTGAACTGGATGGTGATGATGAGGATCAGGTATACACTTGATCCCATGGACCGGGAACTAACCGGATCCATGTTTTGGGTCGTAGAGCCTGTTGGATTTTAATCGCAGCGGAGGCATGGTAAAAGCACTTTTACACATATAAAATCCAAATAAAAGCATATAAATCGTGGTTAAAACATAGGGATCGATTACTAACCTTTAATATGTGATCTAAAAGCAACGATCGGAGATCCTTAGCAGTTGCTCCTCAAACGTGAAGCACTCCACCGGTATCCACCAAGAAAACGACGTTAAGGAGGAGGAGGTGGAGAGAATTAGGTTTTATAAAATTTTGGGGTTAGAATAAAAATAGGGTTTATAATAGTATATTTATAGGCAAAATATTCAGCTAAAATTTTCCATAAAATATTATTATTATTAACCCATTTTTTATTCTTATTAATAATTAAAACCCCTTTTAATTATTAATCCTTTTTCTAAACACTTTAGAAATAATTCTCTCTCTTGATTTAATTTCCAAAAATTAAATCCTTTAATTAATAATATTAAGAACTTTTCTTAATTAATTTATAATCAATTATTAAATTTGCCAATTAATTTTTTATTTCATAAATAAATAATTATTAGCCATTATTAATTAATTCCTCCACCATTAAATCATTCTCTTTTTATGGTGTGACCCTGTAGGTTCAATATTAAGCCGGTAGTAGAAATAAATAATAATAAAACTATTTTATCATTATTTATATAAATTCTCTAATTTATTAAATATGATTAATTAATTAATCACATTTATTCTACATCGTGAGGGATACTTCTCAGCATATCGCGACTATCCGGATAATATGAATTCACTGCTTAGAATACCAAGAACCTATTCAGTGAATAGTTACCGTACAATAAACTCCTTCTACCCTACAATGTCCCGATTAAATACAAGGCATGGATCTCGTGTCAAGCCTATCTAATTTAATCACTTGCTTACCATTTACTATGCTCGGTTCTATGTAAATTAGAAACTCCTTTCTAATTTTATTCACTCTGGCCAGAGATTCCTGAACTAGCATAAGTGGATCAGCCTTGAACATTCGCTTCCTTCACTGGAAGAGGTAGATCCTTTATTGATCATACACTATCTTCGTGTACAAATTCCTATACCGAGTAGAGCCCTAATAATTGTCCCTGGAGACTAAAAACTAAACCAAAGCATAGTTCAGTGTACACAAGATGACTATGATGACCTCAAGTCTAAGGATACTTGTACAACTATCAATATGTGAACAACTGCTGACACGTGAGTGAACTCCATCAGTTGTTCAGCTGGGCGAGTCATGTTCAGTGAACTTATTCTATAATAAGCACCTATATACTAGCTATAGTGTCACCACATAAATGTCTATGAGAACAGACATCCTTCATAATGAAGCAAGCATAGTATGTACCGATCTTTGCGGATTATTAATTATCAGTTAGTAATCCTATGACCAGGAACTATTTAAGTTTAGAGTTATCATCTTTTAGGTCTCACTATTATGATCTCATCGTAATCCATAAAAAGCTTTACTCTAAAGTATGGTATATCTTATTTAAACACTTAAATAGATAAAGCCCGTAATAAAAACAAAACTAGTTTTTATTAATATCAATGAAATCAAAACAGATTACACAGGAAGTTATTCCTAAATCCTAATACATGATTGGACTTAGGACATATTCCTTTCAATCTCCCACTTGTACTAAAGTCAATCACTCTGGTATCTAATACCCATCTAGTCTTTATGACGATCAAAGTGACTTTCATAAAGTAGCGTTATGAGTGGGTCTTTTATGTTGTTATGTGTGTCAACTCTAATTGAATACAATACAAGAAATGTAACTGCGCTCCCACTAACCCTTTTGTAGACGCATGGTTCATCTATGTTTTTGATAAAATCAAACTCTTTGATTGTCTCATCAAAACGGATGTTCCATCTACGAGAAGTTTGCTTTAAACCACATATGGTTCGCAGCAGCTTACACACTAGGTTTTCATTTCTCTGGGAAAGAAAACCATCTGGCTATTTGCCGGATCTCATAGTCGTAGTAAGCAGCATTCGCTAGCTAAATCCGAACTGATTATAACAGGGCTACAGGTAAAAGGTTTCATCAAAGTCAATCCATTGCCTTTGTTTGAATCCTTTTACCACAAGCCTGGCCTTATAGGTCTCCACCTGGCAATCTGATATAATCTATCTTTTGTATACCATATACATAGATTTCATTCTAGATTTCATGGCACTATGCCATTTCTCTGAGTCAACACTACTCATAGCCTCATTATAGGTCACAGGGTCGTCATCATCAATGATCGACAACTCATTGTCATTCTCAATGACAAGGCCATATTACCTCTCAGGTTGGCGAGACACTCTCCCTGACCTATGAATGGGCTGTTCCATAAAAGGTTGTTCAGTCAGAACAGGTGTTTCCACTTGATCCGTAGCAGTTTGTGCTTCTTGAACTTCATCAAGTTCAATTTTGCTCCCACTGTTTCCTTCAAGGATAAACTCCTTTTCCAAGAAGGTAGTATGTCTGGAGACAAACACCCGATGATCGGTGTAAAAGTAATACCCTAAAGTCTCTTTAGGATATCCCACAAAACTACATTTTACGGATCGATATTCCGGCGTATCTGGGTCAACTTACTTGACATAAGCTGGACATCCCCAAATCTTAACGTGTTTAAGATCCTTTCTTTCCATATCTCATACGGAGTTTGAGGAACAGATTTGGAAAGCACCTTATTCAGTAAATATGCTGAGGTTTCCAATGCGTAACCCCATAGGAATACTGGAAGATTCTCATAGCTCATAATGGACCGAACTATGTCTAACAAAGTTCGATTTCTCCTTTCAGATACCAATCTGGAGGAGTCCACTGGGAGACTATACCATTTACTTTGAGATAATCTAGAAACACTCCTTTAAAGTATTCACCACCTCGATCTGATCGAAGAGTTATAATACTATGTTTGGTTGTTTCTCCATTTCATACTTATACTCTTTGAACTTTTCAAAGGCTTCAGACTTGTGTTTCATCAAACACATATCCGAATCTAGATCTATTATCCATGAAAGTAATGAAGTATGAAAATCCACCCATGGCTTGCTTAGACATTGGTCCACATACATCTGTGTGTACCATTCCTAGCAAATTTACAGTCCTTTTTCCATGTCTACTAAATGGAGACTGCAGTGCCACAATAAAGTGAGATTTTCATCATCCCTTTTCTTTTATTAGTTTGTTCAATCTGAAGTAAATTATGTCACATATATACAAACCATTATTTAAAGCACCACGTCCATAAAGAATATTATCTCTAAGAATAGAACATTCATTATTCTCAATAATAAATGAAAATCCAGCCAAGTCTAACATGGAAATAATATTCCTCACAATCGAGGGAACAAAATAACAATTATTTAAAATAATAGTCTTGCCCGTAGGCATATGTAAATGAAATGATTCTACATCTACAGCAACAACTCTTGCTCCATTTCCCATCAGTAGAATCACCTCCTCTTCTTCAAGACTCGTACTTCTCCTTAGTCCCTGCAACAAATTGCAGATTTGAGAACCACAAGAGGTATCTAATACCCAAGTAGAAATTTGATTTAATGATATATTCACTTCTATCATGAACATACCTGAATCAGAAGCGGTAGTCTCACTACCCTTCTTCTTCTTCAATTCTGCAAGGTAAACCTTGCAGTTCCTCTTCCAGTGCCCCACCTTGTTACAGTGAAAGCAAACAACTTTGCTCTTAGGGTCTTCAGCTTTTGGTGGAACCGGCGTTTTCTCACCTACTTTCTTCTTCTTGGAAGGGTTCCTCTTCCTTTTCTTAGGATTGGAACATTCACCAATTAGAAGAACAGAACTCTTCTTAGGGGGAAAATTCGATTCCGCAGTCTTCAACATGTTGTGGAGTTCAGGCAGCCTGACATCCAACTTATTTATGTGAAAGTTCACAACAAACTGCGAGAACAAACTCGGAAGCGATTGCAAGACCAAGTCTTGGCTCAGCTCCCCATCCATGGCAAAACCAAGTTGTCCAAGACGTTCAATCAAATTGATCATCTTAAGTACATGGACATTCACAGATGATCCCTCAGACATCCTACAACCGAATAACTCCTTGGATATCTCATATCGAGCTGTCCTCCCCGCCATATCATACAACTCTTGTAGATGCATGAGGATAGTGTGAGCATCCATATGCTCATGTTGCTTCTGTAGCTCAATGTTCATGGAAGCTAGCATGATTCATTGAGCAACATTTGCATCATCTATCCACTTACGATACACAACATGTTCATCATTATGCGCATCGCTAGCAGGTTCAGTAGGCTTAGGTGAGTCAATCACGTATTCCAGCTTCTCAATCCTGAGAACAATTCTCAAGTTTCGAAGCCAGTCAGCATAATTAGGACCAGTCAACTTGTGAGCATCTAGTATGCTCCTGAGTGATAGTGCAGAAGACATAATGTATATTGTAAATCTGTAAATTATAAACACATAACAATACTTAGCAAATATTCGATATCATTTTAAAAACACTATACGAATCGGGTCTTTATTCATAAGTGGCTCCCACTAGTTTATCTAATTTATTCAACCCCCTACGTGAAAAAATTAAGCATTCATAATGCTAGTGGGAATAGGGATCCTACATTCCATTACACAACCCCGGCTGTGGCACGAACCGCCATGTAATGTTCAATAGGCAGACAACTCTTGTCAATTACATCTAATGTTATTCCCTAATCAAACTTTAGCCTCTTGAATAATTGAGTCACGGTTGTGGCACGACAAACTCAATATTCTAAGTCAAGTCTAACCCAACATTCCGTACAATTGAATCAGTCCCCAAAGGCCCACGGCTGTGGCACGTACCGACCTTTAGATTCTTATTCAATGTACACATCTCTATGTAATAGACAAGTATTTCTTATTTCGAAATCAAAGCCCTCGGCTGTAGCACGAACCGACAATGATTCAAAAATAAGAACTACTTTTCTATCATGTTGGAAGGCTATGACCGACACAAGCCCGTTGTGTCATTGGCCAATTACTACTTGATATTATTTAATTTTAGAGGGATTATATTACGTTACAATCATAATCATATTATAAAGAAATTCTACCTTTTAAATTAAATATTTCAAATCAATAATCGATAATCAGATGATTCCCAGATCGGGTGGAGCATTGTCAAGAGGCGTCACTTAATAACCCTTTCTTACAGATAGAAATATGTTGTTGACAGAATCATCGTTTCTCTCATATCGAAAATTAATATTCAATTACGTGTTTCATAAACACAAGAATCTCATGATTGTATTCATAATATTGTTTTTAAGGTTATGAAATAATTTCACTATACTAGGTTGTCTAACAAACGCCTTATGTTCATTTAAGTTCACCTAAATATATCATCGCATGATAAACTAAGCATATATCACATATATAAACATGAATAAACATCAAGGTAGGCATGTTATATCGTCTAGTATATTAGTCTAAGCAATATACATCTCTATGTATCACATGAAGCACTTAAAAGCAATTCAAACGATCAAAAACAGCTTTAAAACACTTCTATTAGCTATAAACAGTTCGAAACAATTTCATAAAATATCATATAATATACCATTAGAAGCGTCTCGAAAAGACGAATCCAACGGCACCAAAATCGCCCAAATCTGAGCTAGCACGCGCCCTCACGCGCCGAAACAAGGTCCCCCACGCGCGGCCACGCGCACACGCGCTGTCAGGCGCGTGTCAGAACTCCGTCCACGCGCTTCACGCGCCCACGCGCTTCACGCGCCCAGAACCCTACGCTGACATCAGCATGACGTCACCAGCGCGTGTCTACCACGCGCCGCGCGTGACACGCCAGCGCGTGAGCCCCACGCGCGCATGGTCGACGCGCGGTCCTCCCCCTTTCTGCGATTCGTCGTCTTTTCTCGCACGGATTTCCATGCAGCAGTCAACAGGTAATAGCAGCAGCACAACAGATGTACAAATATATATACATACTTACAATTCATATATATATATATCTTTATTTAATTACGAATTTAATTACAACAACTTCAAAAATTCATAATAAAAAATCTATACATCATAAAATTATGAAAAAAATACCCAGACGATCTACAACACTTGTAGAACCCAGATCAACATTCAAAATTATTCTGAGAAACGATTTCTCATCAGAAAAAATTAATCCATGATATAACTTGTAAAAATCATAATTAATTTATACAAGCATATAAAATTCTGAAATTTTTACCACAGATCTATATGCGTACAACCTATGCTCTGATACCATTGTTGGATTTTAATCGCAGCGGAGGCATGGTAAAAGCACTTTTACACATATAAAATCCAAATAAAAGCATATAAATCGTGGTTAAAATATAGGGATCGATTACTAACCTTTAATATGCGATCCAAAAGCAACGATCGGAGATCCTTAGCAGTTGCTCCTCAAACGTGAAGCACTCCACCGGTATCCACCAAGAAAACGACGTTAAGGAGGAGGAGGTGGAGAGAATTAGGTTTTATAAAATTTTGGGGTTAGAATAAAAATAGGGTTTATAATAGTATATTTATAGGCAAAATATTCAGCTGAAATTTTCCATAAAATATTATTATTATTAACCCATTTATTATTCTTATTAATAATTAAAACACCTTTTAATTATTAATCCTTTTTCTAAACACTTTAGAAATAATTCTCTCTCTTGATTTAATTTCCAAAAATTAAATCCTTTAATTAATAATATTAAGAACTTTTCTTAATTAATTTATAATCAATTAAATCTCATTTAATCAATTATTAAATTTTCCAATTAATTATTTATTTCACAAATAAATAATTATTAGCCATTATTAATTAATTCCTCCACCATTAAATCATTCTCTTTTTATGGTGTGACCCTGTAGGTTCAATATTAAGCCGGTAGTAGAAATAAATAATAATAAAACTATTTTATCATTATTTATATAAATTCTCTAATTTATTAAATATGATTAATTAATTAATCACATTTATTCTACATCGTGAGGGATACTTCTTAGCATATCGCGACTATCCGGATAATATGAATTCACTGCTTAGAATACCAAGAACCTATTCAGTGAATAGTTACCGTACAATAAACTCCTTCTACCCTACAATGTCCCGATTAAATACAAGGCATGGATCTCGTGTCAAGCCTATCTAATTTAATCACTTGCTTACCATTTACTATGCTCAGTTCTATGTAAATTAGAAACTCCTTTCTAATTTCATTCACTCTGGCCAGAGATTCTTGAACTAGCATAAGTGGATCAGCCTTGAACATTCGCTTCCTTCACTGGAAGGGGTAGATCCTTTATTGATCATACACTATCTTCGTGTACAAATTCCTATACCCGGTAGAGCCCTAATAATTGTCCCTGGAGACTAAGAACTAAACCAAAGCATAGTTCAGTGTACACAAGATGACTATGATGATCTCAAGTCTAAGGATACTTGTACAACTATCACTATGTGAATAACTGCTGACACGTGAGTGAACTCCATCAGTTGTTCAGCTGGGCGAGTCATGTTCAGTGAACTTATTCTATAATAAGCACCTACATACTAGCTATAGTGTCACCACACAAATGTCTATGAGAACAGACATCCTTCATAATGAAGCAAGCATAGTATGTACCGATCTTTGCGGATTATTAATTACTAGTTAGTAATCCTATGACCAGGAACTATTTAAGTTTAGAGTTATCATCTTTTAGGTCTCACTATTATGACCTCATCATAATCCATAAAAAGCTTTACTCTAAAGTATGGTATATCTTATTTAAACATTTAAATAGATAAAGCCCGTAATAAAAACAAAACTAGTCTTTTATTAATATCAATGAAATCAAAACAGATTACACAGGAAGTTATTCCTAAATCCTAATACATGATTGGACTTAGGACATATTCCTTTCAGAGCTTGGGTACCCGAATTGATCTATACATAGAGGTATAGATCTGCACTGTATTCTAACTGATTAGCAGGATATGGGTGCGAACTTGTGTCCAGTCTAGTTTATTGATAATCGATGATAGTAGCTTTCATTCTCCTTTACAGAAATACATAGTTACAGATAAAATTAGATTATCGGTTCATTTAGCTTTTTTATATTATTGTTTATATATTGTGGACTTGTTGAGTAAATTATGGCTCACCCCTTTTTGTTGCTATTCACCTTGTCTTTTTCAGTCAAGAAAGAGAATGAAACCGTGTCAAGCAGCGGGACCCTCTAGCACCAAAGGTACTGATCCCGATAAAAAAAGGAGAGTTTTGAGCCACCTGAATAGGTGTAGTGTAGATAGACGTGGAGTGTGTTTTGAATAAAATAAATTTAATTTAAAACTTGTTTAGATAATGGTTTGTAATAAAGAGAGTTCTATGAGATGTTAAATTGGGTTTGTAATAAAGATAGTGTGTTGTTCTTGTTTTATACCTCAACCTTAAAAGATCCTGGATAGATATTAAAGGGGTTAGATATATGTTTGCATAATTGTTATACATGTTTGTATTATATTGGAGATTAGCAAGTAACCCCCAGATCTAGACCCCAGATTTGGAGGGCGTTACAAATATAATATTGGGTTTCTTTTGGATCGTTTAAAAATTATAAAGCCCAAGCCCGTGACAATTCCAACTAAAGGTTGTCATAATCCTAGATGGGCCTGATATTCGAACCCGCCCCACAGGCGTTTTTTGGCCCAATATCAATTTCATCTTGATCCATACTTTTGTTTTCTGACTCGTGGCCAATTTCCGTATTTGTCCACATGATTTCCTCTCCTTCACAATTTGTTCTCCTTTTTTCCGAAAATAATGCTCTTGACACCTGCAATATTTTCCCTCCTTCAATCATATCACCAAAATTTAAATTTCCTGAATTTTTGCCCATCATATCATTCTCTTGAGTATCATTCCCTGATTTTTGACCATCCTTATCTTTTACCGATATTTCAGGGGCTGATGGTTCTGATCTAACAACTTTCTCCGGTGCCTGAATTCTCCACCATTTCTCAACCATTTTGAGCCTATCAAATTATTTTATCTTCTTGTTTGGGGTCTCATCCACGCACCGTATGGTCTAATTATTTATTCTCTGGTGTATCAAATAACTTATTGCACAACTTATCCACATGCCCAAAAATTCCACATATAAAACAGAACATTGGAACATTTTCGTATATGAAAGTAATCCAAGTCCATTCATTACCATCCTGACGGACTTTCATTCTCCTTCTTAATGGTTTTGTAATGTCAATGGTAACTCTCATACATATGTATTCTCCCCGGACGCCTTTAAAGTTGCTTGAACATGAGCACACACATCTGCCTACTTGGTTCCCGATCTTCTGCATGACATTCTCATACATGAATCCTGGTTGCATGTCATGCACCTGTACCCACAGTTCGATTGTATTCAGAGGGACACATCGAGGTGTTAACAATATACAGCTACACAAGACTGTGAAGAAAGAGAAGTCTTGTTTCATAATACAATACCAAGTAGTACACAGGGGTGATAGCAACAGTGGTCATGTATGTAGCCTAGTGTCCAGGTGTCAAGTCTAAACAACAAGATACAGTTGTCATACAAGTTAGTTAGAATCAGTAGTATATAATAGAAGAATGTAAAGCGGATCAATAAAATAAACACAACTTATCCTCTATCTCTTTTTTTCTCTAAATATACAGTTTTATATTTCTGCAGCAATCTGTTTGACATGGTATTAGAGCCATTGTGCTCATTCTCAGATCTTCACGATCTTTCATTCTTCCGCACTTATTAACAGTTTACAAATCCTTGATTAAACAATCTGATTGAAGCTGTACAAGTTTCAATTTTGTTAACTGTGAATTCTAGGGTTTGTTATATCATTTATGTGAGATTCATCTTGTCCATACAATAACGGCATCAACACCTGGAATTGATGTCAATCATCCCTACTATCTATCATCATCTGATAATCCTGGAATGAGTCTAACTACGATCATTCTCAACGAACAAAATTACTCGCAATGAAGTAGATCAATGGAAATTGCTTTGTCCTCGAAGATGAAACTCAGATTTGTTGATGGATCCAATGTTAAACCAGCAGCATCTTCAGCTCTTGCAGGACACTGGAATCGCTGCAATCATATGGTAATATCGTGGCTTCTTAACTCCGTTTCTGCCGATATTCGTAACAGTATTATTTACATGGATTCTGCTCATCTAATCTGGAAAGAGTTAGCAATTAGATATGCACAGAGCAATCTTCCTAAGTTGTTTAATCTGAGAAAAGAAATTGCTCAGTTATCTCAAGGATCCATGAGTGTCACTACCTACTATACAAAGTATAAAACTCTTATTGATGAATTGGATAGTTTAACTGCTAGACCTAAGTGTGATTGTAACAAGTGTTCATGTGAAATTAATAACATCCTTAGTGTCTATGACTTGAACATTCAATTGATGCAATTTCTTATGGGATTGAGTGATGGATTTGCTTCAATTCGAGGTCAGATCTTACTAATGAGTCATATACCTACACTAAGCCAGTGTTATGCTATGCTTTTGCAAGAGGAGAACCAACGAGATATACATACTTTGACTGGTTTTAATACTGAAAATGTTGCTCTCAATATTTGAAGTAGTTCTCAAGGGCGTTTCTCAACTAGGCCTTCAACTGGTAATCAAAATACTGGTAATTATGTGAAGAAACCAATTGCAGATTCTTCAATTATCTGTGAGTATTGTCAGATGTCTGGTCATTTAAAGGATAAGTGCTTTTGTGTTGTTGGTTATCCCTCATGGCATCGACTTTATGGTAAACCAAAACCAAAGCCAAGGTTTGGAAATACTCAACGAGCAAGTGCAGCTCAAGTTGGTTTAGTGATATATCTGTGACATCTGATAGTTCGAGTGCTCCTTCAAGTGCATCTTCTCATGGTCTTTCAGATAGTCAATTTAAGAATCTGGTTCAACTGCTACAGACCAGCTTAAAAACCGAGGCAACTACATCCACTTGGCCATCTGCTAACACTGTTCATCTAGCAGGTACTTATTTTACTGCAAATGTCTATCATGTTAAGAGTTAATGGATTATTGACTCAGGAGCAACTGATCATATCACTGCTAGCTTAGAAAATCTGACTAATCCTGATCAATGTTCAGCAGGCTTCCATTTACCTAATAATACTACCATTGGTGTTACTCATATTGGTGATGTCAAATTTCAATCTGGTCTTATTCTACATCATGTTCTATGTGTTCCGAGATTTACTCACAATCTTCTTTCTATCTCCAAACTTCTTAAAGATTCTAATCTTACTGCTACTTTCTCTACTTCCTCCTATTATATACAAGCCCCTACTAGGAAGAGGGAGTTAGAGATTGGTAAAAGCAAAGATGGTCTTTACTTGCTCAACTCTGCATCCCTGGATTTCTCTGCGTCTACTAGTCCTATTAATCTACCCAGTACTAATGTTTTTGATTCGAGTTGTAATCACATTACTACTGCTTCTTGTGATATCTGGCATGCCAGATTAGGGCATGTCCCTGCATCTATTTTACAACAATTATCCGTAAAATGTACTTCTGATTTTAAAGATTGTGATTCCTGTCATTCTGCAAAGCAGTCTATTTTACCTTTTCCTCATAGTACTGCATGTTCCACTGAACTGTTTCAATTAGTTCATGCTGACATATGAGGTCCGTATACTAAACTTACCCATGATAATTGCAATCAGTTTTTGACTCTCTTAGAAGATAAATCTAGAACAACCTGGGTATTTTTATTATCTAGTAAATCTCAGGTTCCTTCTATTATAAAAGATTTTCTTGTCTACGTGTAAAATCAGTTTGCCACTACAGTTAAAGTGCTTCGTACAAACAATGGATCTGAATTTTTAAATAAAGAACTGTCTCATACATTGACATCTTTGGGGATCATTCACCAGACCCGTTGTGTATAAACCCCGCAACAAAATGGTAGTGTAGAACGGAGACATCGTCATTTGTTAAACATAGCTCGAGCCTTACGCTTTCATGCTCATTTACCAATTCATTTTTGGGGTGATAGTTTACTGACAGCTACTTAAATTTTAAACCGTCTTCCTACTGCTGTGTTGAATGGTAAATCTCCGTATCATATATTGTTTAATGAATCTCCGGATTATAGTATCATTCGGGTTTTTGGCTCTCTCTGTTATGCTTCAGTAGCTCCCCGACCTGCAGATAAATTTGCATCACGGGCTATTAAAGGTATTATGTTAGGATATCCTTATGGTCAAAAAGGTTATCGTGTCTTAAACTTGGAAACTAAGAAAGTTTTTGTCTCACAAAATGTTCAATTTGTTGAACATATTTTTCCTTTTCGAGATATTCCTTCTGTTGAACCTCAGATTTTATTTCACTCTCCTTCCATTATTCCGGATGACCCTTTGGGTACTGATCTTCCTTCGTCTTCTCTTCTGAATGTTTCACATACTCCATCATATACTAATGACACACCTGTGGATATTCACCCTGATTCTTCATCATCACATTCTTTCCATGACACTTCATCTCATCATATTCCTACTAGACCTATTCGTAATAAAACCGTTCCTTCCAAATATATGGACTATATTGGTTTATCTCAGCATTTTGTATCAAAAGCAAATAATGCTTTTGTTGTACCAGATAGCTTACACTATGATACTTTCAGCCCACAATACACTCATTTTTTGGCTAATATTACCAAGATTCTCGAGCCTTGCTCTTACAAACAGGTTGTTCACTACCCTGAGTGGTGTACAGTAATGGCTACAGAATTAGCTGCACTAGAGGCCAATGATACGTGGGATGTCGTTCCCCTTCCTGCCAATCAAAAACTTGTTGGTTGCAAGTGGATTTTTAAAGTGAAGTATCTTCCTAATGGTCAGGTCGAACGTTATAAAGCTCGTTTGGTGGCTAAGGGATTTACACAAACAAAGGGTATTGATTACTTTGAGACATTCGCTTCGGTAGCTAAAATGTCATCTTTTCGAACTCTGTTATCTGTTGCTGCAGCTAAGAATTGGACAATTGATCAGTTGGATGTGACAAATGCGTTTTTGCACAGAGATTTAGAGGAAGATGTTTACATGGTTTTACCCCCTGGTTATCAACCTTCTTCTGACATTCAAGCTCAATATCCTGGACAGGTTCTTGTTTGTAAACTTAAGAAATCACTTTATGGGCTTAAACAGGCACCTCGTCAATGGTTTCTCAAGTTGTATACTGCTTGTGACGACCTCAATCTTGGGGTTAGGAAATGAGGACTCACACACCTCTAATCTACTAATTAAATATGCATAAACCTCGATTAACTACTAACAGGATCAACAGGATAAAGTATGAGACAAGATTACAACTACCAATCACCGAATATAACTTACAAACCCTAAAATATTATTAAATAATCAGTATCGATTCCGGCTGGGAACCGACAGATAACCCATTGTATCTTTAAACACCTTTTACTAGGCGCGAGCTCACTCATAACCTGTACTACCTGCTCTGGCAAATGGAAGCCCTCAACGCGGTAGGGACCACCAGGTACGCTCTTACGAGCAGTGCGCCTAAGCCTGGCCATCTTCTTGCTTAACTGTCATGGTTAGATTAAGACAAAACAATGAGTATAAATCTCAGCAAGTAACTAAATAGCAGTTCTACAATAACAATTCTCAATATGCTTTGAACAAACTAGGGCATTCTATTTTAGCTACTCTAGGTGGCAGATTTCCATATATTCATTTTTGTTTTCTTTGAGATAAGGAAAGGTATCCGAAGAATAGCTGGGCTTTCAAGAAACAAGGCTCGAAACAGGATGAAAGCCGACATTCAACACAAATCATTATAGGATCAAAATAGATCTTTCGGTAGAGAAAAACAACAGTATTTCAAGATATAGAATCATTCATATGATCAACAATTTCAGGAATCAGGGTTCTGAGCTCTAAGCTCCACAATAACATAATCAACTCTTTTCAAAACAGTATAAACCATTTTCATTTCCAAAAATCAATTTACTGAATAAAAGTTTCAGTTCTTTTTCTTAAATAATCATTTAGAACCCTTGATTGGATCACTTATCTTTCCATTTCATTATATACGGGTGATCAGCCCGTATCGACCTCCATTCCGGTCTTTAAGGTACCATTCGGCATAATTTCAGCCTTAAATTGGACTAGTCCCACTAGCCTCTTACCATGACTGGACTAGTCCCACTAGCCTCTTACGTCTCAATCCAATCCATCAGGAATTCATTTGGAAAACCTTGAGTTGGAAAACAATAGGTTTTCTAAAATTCATTTTATCATTACCAAGCCTTTGAAATCATTCGGACTCTTTCAAGTCGAAACTCATTCTTAATTCAGATTTTAAAGAAACAAAGTTCAGGGAGTGAATCAAAGATACGCAAGGAACAATTCTCAAGGATTCTGCATCAAAGATAATAAGGTACTAAATTTGAAGGATCACTAATAACTTAGGGATCATTTGGGCGATCAAGAGAAACAGGGTATCATTAACAGAGTTATCCAAGATAATTTTAAGGTTCAATATGATCATGGCATTATAGGAAACTTAAACAGAAAGGCAGATTATCAATGGGTGAAATCAATAGGATTATCAATAACAGGTTATCAAGAACAAAGGGTACTTCAAATCAATATCAGGGTTTCATAAAGCAAGGGTTTCATACTTTAACAGTTCAATACTCTACATGGTATGAACAACATTTCCTTTACAATCATTTATACAAGTAATCAGAGTTACTTGCCTGAAATTGCTTTCCTGAGGGTTGAACTACTGCCACCTAGTATACTTTTCCCTTTCCTAGCCCGAATGCCCTCACGCTCCGAATCTACAATAAAACCAGAAATCTTAATTAGATTCCCAACTCTCATTCCCGGAACGATCACTCTATACGATAACTCGATTATATTCTTGACTCGAACTATACGAGTATAGCTTATACAAATAAGCACACAGCACATAGCACATAGCATAATTCTTTCTCATAGTTTTCATATCCTTATATACCTAGCAATCAAAGCGTACTCGCTTGACCTAGGCTATTTCTCAAATCAAACTAACACGACTCTTTTACGAGTACTAGACACATTCACAACCAAACATTTACGCGCATACTATCACTTATATCAATCGACTTAATTCCCTTTTCTTTTATTCCTTAATTCGAATCAAAACAACAATCCAATCAAGCAAAATCAAAGATTTTCACATATCACACTCAATCATTCCAAAATCAAGTTTTGACCTTTATTTCTTATGGCCTATTCGGCCTTAACACTTATCACAATCAAGAATCAAACATGCAAAAATAGATTTTGACATGCAAGGTTATATACCACATTTCTTTCTTATTTTAATCCCCTATTAAATCATTCCATTCATTAAGTCACCAAACCATGCACTACTTAGTGATTTCAACTCAATCAATCCATCAAATCAACATGCATACACTTAATCACCAAGTTATCCCCTTTTTATCTTGTTTTCATTCGGCAAGAACATAATTTTCAACTCAAAGACTAATTACTAGCATGCACTCATTGATCTCCTTTAAAACTATCATGCAATTGATTTTAAATCATACAACCTTAGTGTTTACCAAGATTATCTCACCAAATTCAATTTCCTTTCTTATTAACTCAAAAATTCGAACCTAAACTTAGCATGCAACAATAATTCATTCCTTATTAGTCTAATCACCATCCATGTCACACCCCCAACTTAAATAGCAAAATAATTATAGCTATTACATCATTTTAATGAGTATTACACAACCAAAATCCAAGATCTTACAGTTTAGGGTTTGGAACAGCCCAACACTACCAACTATTACATCTGATTACAAATACCGAGTCCTCACACAACTATTATTACTTATTCTACCTGAGCTCGAACATAAGCGTCAGCATCACAGGTCTTACGGGCAGTCTGCTTGAATCTAACCATGGCTGCTAGCTGTAATATCAGGGTAAAGCAAGAAGTGAGCCAAAAGCTCAACAAGTGTTAACAATACAACGCAAAGCATAAATCGAGATATACCTTTAGGAATGACAATGGAATGACATAATCAATGATAATCGAGAGATAAAACTTATGTGAGTTGGCATCATTTTGCTTGCATCAAAACAAATTTTAAAACCATTCTTAATCAAAATCATTTTATGACGCTACGGATTACAGCCGGTGATCAGCCGCGAAGTAATCCCGAACCTCGCTGGGTTCTAAAACATTATTGGGAATCCCTAGGCAACTTTTAAGCCTAATATAAGTGTGGAAAGGACTCGCGTCTCAGTCCAGATCCACCATTCAAGAAAACATTTGTCCCCCTTTGGGACTGAAAAATCCACGTTTTAATCATTTTAAAAACTGATGCCGATTTATGACAAAATCTCTTTCGACTGTAATTATTTTTATCAAGGGATTATAGATTAACTTGAAACACTGGAAATATGACACTAAATCTCAGGGCCATGATCTACTAGAATTTACTATATTAGGGTAATTGAGAGGTTTCCATAAACAAGAACTTAGACAAGGAAATTAAGCCAGGCTATTGGATAAGATGAAAGAGTAATGCCAAACTAGGCTTAAAGCAATGGTTGTAGACAAGGTATAGGTATTGGAACATCAAGAAGATAGGCATCACTGGTACAAATAGGATAAAGGTGTTAAAATATAAAGAAAGCGATCATCAGCTCAGTGTATAACAGGGTATCAAGCTTTAGGGTAAGGATAGGGTTATCAAACAATCATGAATGTATTTAAGAAATGATTGGCTTTTAGGTATCAAGATAAAATTTCTATCGAGGTTATTTCAAGAGTTGAATCAAAGCATCAGGGTGCAACATCAAGATTTCTCAGGGATCAATAGCATGATAAACAAAAGGATCAATAAAGTATTATAACAAATCTCTATTTTATCATGACATTAAACTATCATGAAAGACTTTTGAACTACTTGCAATACATACTCGAGGGTTCATGGCATCTCTTTGTAACTCAAAGATAAACAAAAGATACGCTTGATCAAAATGACTCAGGATAATTGCATCGATATATATATGAACTGTTTACAGTAAATACGAAGGTCAAGTTGAATCACTTGCCTTGAGATAGACTGGTCTGGTCTGACTGGTAGGAGCAACAACTGGAGCTTCACTCGACTTTTATGGCAAGTTTTCCCTCGTCTCGAGATCCTACATCAATAATAATAATCCTTATTATAATATATTCTTTCCATCTTAACCTATTTACAACCCGAAATTAAACATGGGTGGCACTTAGGCCTATACACACTTAATTCATATCCAACATTTATATTTTTAAATGTACACACGTAGCCACATAATCACATATCGTATATTAATACCAAATAACATCATATACACCATAATGCCACACTAGGCTTGGATGATCTCGACTCACCACTTAAGTTACTTGGTCGCTAACTAAACGAAGTCTTCGAATTTGGGCTTCCTAACTCAATGTGCCTTTCCTAAATTATCCAAAACCTATTGACCCTCACTTGTGCCTTTTGCTCTACTGACCCTATACTATCTTACAACTATGGTGGTCAACCTAATACTCACTTCTAAGTGTCCTAAAACTATGTGATAAGTGAAAGTGCTCACTGGTGCAAATTTCAGAATGGTAACTAAGGTTTCTTGAGTGCATTAGACACTCTTAAACTACAAGTTTTTCTTCAAAATTTTTACACAAGACTCTCCTGACCTAAGGGCATCTCACAAGCTTGATGTGGCTCAAAGGCCTGGCTTGGGCCTTCTTGGGCCTAAGCTAAAAGTCCAAGGTTCCCCTGTTTTTCTGGGCAGAAAATGCCCTGACTTGAGTTAACTTGTGACACATGGTTCTAGCTCATATCCTATGAACTATGGTTGGAAAAACTTCTCTGACATACCCTCTAACTAAGGCCCAATTGGGCCTAATGAGGGCCTACCCATGACATGGCCAAATCTCCCTATTTCTAAGTTGCAACAAAACTGTCCCCTGCTGGACAGATTTTGTTATTCTACTTGTGCACCTAACCAAATGACATGCAAACCTCCAACCAACTCCTAAAACCTATTATATACTCCCCATACTAACTTCTGGTGGCTTGGGCCTCAAAGTGCACATCAATGACATGGTCAAAACTCACTCTAAACTCAGGGTACTAAACTGATTTTTCTGCAGAAACTATAACTCTCATTTTCCAAGGTTTTGACTTGACAAACCCAATTATCAACAACTAAATACTTAAACCAAGACCTATACTTGGTGTTCTACTGAACTAACTCCCTTTTTCTCAAAATACCCTTGGTGAGATCATCCTTACCTATGGTGCAACTATGGCAAAATAAAAGAGACTACTCTTAACAAATCATAAACCTTTATGCTTTTGAAACAACAAGATATATATTTTTATAAAAGATAACCACAAATTATTACCATGCAACAAGAAGCATAAATCCATATTATCACATTATTCCTACTGAAATTAAGGCTCACTAACAAAATCTTTTCCAAATGGTCAAAATCTTACAACAAACTAAGAGAATTCCACATGCATGCATGCCTTCGGGTTTTTCAAACCAAAACAACATATTTTCTACATATATTCCATCTTAAAATTGACATGCAAGCCTAGCCTAAGGTATACCTAGATGATCACTTAGCATGCAAGGAGTTTTATCAAATTTTCACCACCAAATTCAAGTCATTATCACATAAACATGCAAAAATTGATCAAAACTACAAGAATGATTTCAAGGACCATTCATTCGGCTCCCATATGGTCATGGCCGAATGAAATGGATGGAAATGGCCATTAAATCATCAAGATTTTCCTTCTCATGACTTGGCACTTATCCATTCATTGTAGTCCTCTCAAAAACAACCTTAAATCCATAAGAATCAAGATTGTATTTTGAGTTTCACTAAAACCTTTACATGCAACCCTTAAACTTAAACTTTCTACTCAAAACTCTTTGAAATATGAATGATCATGGTATGGGAGATAACATTTACTTGTATAAAGAGTAGAAGCTTGGTGGAGAAATGAAGAAAAATGGGGAGGGGGGGTTCTCGGTCTAAAAACCCGAGAATGAGAGAGAGAGCCGAGAGTGAGGGAGAAGGGGAGGGAGGAGAGAGTGAGTGTGGTGTGGGTGATGAGTAAAATGATCATGACTTTGCTTGTCTTATGGTTTTTGTATTGGCAAAAGTGAGTGGAATTAGGAATTGTCATGATTAACCTTCCACTTAAACTTGGTTGAATTTGCATGCAAGGGTAAAGAAGGTATTTGGCTAGGAAATAAGAGTTAGTGGGGTGGTTATTGACTCTTTAGCCCTTTTGGAATGTATGGAAGGAATTTGCATGCAAGGATAACTATGTAATTTGCTAATTATATTTATAAAGATTTATTTTTATAAAATAAAACACAAGTTCAAAAATTATAAAATTTATACCATAAAATAACTTGGATTTTTAGAGATTTTATAAAATCACTTTCAAAATTTGTGAACAAAATATCTTTTAAAAGAAAATTTCTCCAAGGCTTAGAATATTCCTTATAAATCAAAAATAAAGAAATTAAGTAAACTTTTGCTTTGAAAAATCATATACTACACAAAGCAAATTTATAGTGCAGAAATTTTTACTCACACTAGCGCACAATCATTGAATATATTTTTATTTAACTTAATATTATTCACAAATAATATTACATAAAATGCCGGTCGTAACATCCTCTCCCCCTTAAGGGATTCTGTCCCCAGAATCTAAGAGAACAGATGAGGATACCGGGAACGCATATCAGACTCTAACTCCCAAGTCGACTCTTCGACCTTAGGGTTCCTCCAAAGTACTTTTACTAACTTTACTGATTTATTTCTAAGACTCTTTACTTGCCAGTCGAGTACTTTAACCGGTTGCTCCACAAATGACAGGTCTGCCTGAATTTCTACAGGTTCATATTCTATCACATGGCTAGCGTCAGGATTGTACTTCTTAAGCAACGACACATGGAACACATTATGCACATGCTGATACTGAGGTGGTAAGGCCAACTCGTAGGCCACCTTTCCTACTTGACTCAAAATCTCAAAAGGACCTACGTATCTAGGTGCTAACTTTCCTTTCTTGCCAAATCTTATCAACCCTTTCCTAGGTGACACTTTTAGTAACACAGCTTCGCCAATTTGGAATTGAACATCCTTACGCGCTGGATCTGCATACTTCCTCTGTCTATCTTGAGCAGCAAGCAACCTTTTCTGAATTAACTTGACTGAGTCATGCAACTGTTGTACCAATTCTGAGCCGAGAATTCTTCCTTCTCCTACTTCATCCCAACTTGTTGGTGATCTACATTTTCGCCCGTACAAAGCTTCATATGGTGGCATGCCGATACTGGAATGATAGCTGTTGTTATATGAAAATTCAATCAATGGCAGGTGGTCGTCCCAACTTCCAGCAAAATCGATTGCACAACTGCGCAACATGTCTTCAATTGTTTGAATTGTTCTTTCACTCTGGCCATCAGTCTGCGGGTGATACGCCGTGCTCATATTCAACTTCGTGCCAAGACATTCCTGGAATTGCTTCCAGAATCTTGAGTTAAATCGGGGATCTCTGTCTGAAACTATTGATACAGGTACTCCATGCCTTAATACGATTTCGTGCACATACAGATGAACCAACTTGTCCAGTGACGACTTCTCATTTATTGGAAGGAAATGCGCCGACTTCGTAAGACGATCAATTATAACCCATATTGCGTCATGTCCGGACTTTGTTCGCGGTAGTCCTACTATAAAGTCCATAGCGATGTTTTCCCATTTCCATTCTGGAATCTTCAGGGGCTGAATTAATCCGCTTGGTCGTTGATGTTCTGCCTTTACTTTCTGACAGGTATAGCACTTCGCAACCCATTCTGCCACGTCTCTTTTCATATTTGGCCACCAAAAGTTCTTCTTTAAGTCTTGATACATCTTGGTGCTTCCCGGGTGGATTGAAAATTTCGAATGGTGGGCTTCATGGAGGATCTCATTCTTTAATTCAGATACATGGGGAATCCATATTCTGGATGAAAACCTTAGTATTCCTTGCTCATCCCTTTTAGTATTAATCTCTTCTCCAGATAACTGATTTTTCTCTTTTTCCATTACTTCCTCTTGATACTTCTTTATCTTTTCCAGTAGTGTTGGCTGAAAGGTCATTGCATGACAAACTTCTTTGACTTTCCCATAAGCACAAAGTTCCAATTCAAATTTTCCGATTTCTTCAGATAACTCTTTTGATGTTATCTTTGCATTCAATCTTTCCTTCCGACTCAGCGCATCGGCCACTACGTTCGCCTTTCCAGGATGGTAATTTATCGAACAGTCATAGTCCTTAATCAATTCCAGCCATCTCCTCTGCCTCAGATTGAGCTCTTTCTGAGTAAAAATGTATTTTAAACTCTTGTGATCCGTGTAGATTTCACACTTTTCTCCATAGAGATAGTGTCTCCAAATCTTGAGTGCGAACACTATGGCGGCTAGTTCCAAGTCATGCGTCGGATACTTTAACTCGTGCGGCTTCAACTGTCTTGACGCATATGCTATTACCTTGCTGTGTTGCATCAACACACAACCCAAACCCTTATGTGAGGCATCGCTGAATATTACAAAATTCCCTTGATCATCTGGAAGTACTAACACCGGAGCTGTTACCAACTTCTGTTTTAACTCTTGAAAGCTATTTTCACATTCTGCACTCCATTCAAACTTTTGATTCTTTCTGGTTAACTTGGTCAATGGTGTGGCGATCTTCGAGAAATCCTTGACGAATCTTCTATAGTATCCGGCCAATCCTAGAAAACTTCGCACTTCCGTAGGAGTCCTTGGCCTCTCCCAACTCATAACTGCCTCAATCTTCGCCGGATCCACTTTAATTCCATCATTTCCAATAACATGCCCCAAAAATTGAACTTCCTTTAACCAAAACTCACATTTGGTAAACTTGGCATACAACTTCTCTTGTCGGAGTATCTCCAATGCTATCCAGAGGTGCTGCATATGTTCTTCTTCCGATTTAGAATAAATAAGGATGTCATCAATAAATACCACGACAAATTTATCCAAATACTTCTTAAATACTCGATTCATCAGATCCATGAATGCGGCCGGGGCGTTGGTCAATCCAAACGGCATTACTAGGAATTCATAATGCCCATATCTGGTCCTAAATGCGGTCTTGGGAATATCTTCTTCCTTGATCTTTAATTGATGGTATCCCGATCTCAAGTCAATCTTCGAAAAACATTTTGCTCCCTTTAACTGATCAAAAAGGTCATCTATCCTTGGTAGCGGGTAGCGGTTCTTGATCGTTACTTTATTCAACTCCCGGTAATCTATGCATAGACGCATACTCCCATCTTTCTTCTTCACAAAGAGAACAGGTGCTCCCCATGGCGACGTACTTGGTCGTATCACTCCCTTATCCAATAATTCTTGTAGCTGGCTCGCCAACTCTTTCATTTCTGCTGGTGCCATCCTATACGGAGCCTTTGAAACTGGTTCCGTGCCTGGAGCAAGGTTGATCTCGAACTCAATTTGTCGATCTGGTGGTAAGCCTGGTAGTTCGTCGGGAAACACATCGGGGAACTCATTAACTACAGGAATATCCTCCATGCCGGGGCTGCCTCTCTCTGAATCCACTACATATGCTAGGAACGACTCACAACCTTTTCTAAGTAACTTCTTAGCCTGAATAATTGTAAGAAATAGTCGCTCTTGCCTCTGTCCCTTAAATACTACCTTCTCTCCACTCTTCGTCTTTAAATTCACTCTCTTGGTCTTACAATTTATCTGCGCGCTATTCTCTCCTAACCAATCCATTCCTAAGATTATGTCAAACTCTCCCAGCTTGAAGAGTATCAAGTCGGCCGAGAACTTATATCCCGAAATATCAATCTCACATTTTGGACAAAATTGATTCACAGGAATCTTCTCTTGGTTCGCAATTACCACATTTACTACCTCACTCATAACCGTTTTATCACATTGGATCTTATCAACAAAAGATTCTGATATGAAAGATCTTGTGGCTCCCGAATCAATCAATACTTTGGCTTTGACATTATTGAGTAAAAGTGTACCTGCTATCACCTCAGAATTCTGAACAGCATCTTTCATCTTTAGATCAAATGTCCTTGCTGTTGCTTGCGGGGTTGGTGCGGGTGGTGGAGGTAATGCCAATACCTCAGCTGGCACGCTTGCACTGGTACTTGCCACGTTCATCAGAGCTCTGACTGGTCCTGTTGCCTTACACTCCCTAGCCATGTGTCCAGTCTTCCCACACTTGTAACACGTAACTCCTGGCCTCGGCATCTTGCACTCATTTGCCAAATGTCCCTTCTGATTGCACCTATAACAGGTCATACTCAGCTTATTGCATACTCCGGGGTGCCTTCTTCCACAGTGCTTGCATTCTGGCCTCTGGAACCTGTTTTCTCCAACTTGCCCTTGGCTTGCCTGATTGTTCCCTTTTGATTCTTGCCTTTTGCCCAAATTTCCTTTCCTTTGAAAATTTCCGCCCTTCTGGAAACCAATCCTCTTTACATTCCGATCTTGCGAACTTCCAGCTTCAGACTTTTCTCCATAAAATGGAACCTTCCTCTTCTTGTTATCCCTCTCTTTCCTTGACTGCATCCCATTATTCTCAATTAGAGCAGCTTTCTGTACTACTCCCACATAAGTCTCAAGCTCAAACATAGCCACCCTATCTCTGATCCAAGGCTCCAACCCTTGCTGAAATTTCTTTGCTTTTTCTTCCTCAGTGCTAGTATACTTTGTCACAAACCTTGACAACTCAGTGAACTTCTTCTCATATTCCAGTACAGTCATGTTCCCTTGCTTTAACTCAAGAAATTTTAGCTCCATCTGATTCTGCATGTACTTAGGGTAATACTTGTCCAGAAATAACTTCTTAAATCTCTCCCAAGAAATCTGCTGAGTGACTTCCATAGCTTTTACTGATTCCCACCAATAAATGACTTCTCCCTTCAAGAAGTAAGTGGCATACAGCGTCTTCTGATCGTCCCCTAACTGTACCAACTCAAAAGCCCTTTCCATCTCCTTGATCCATGTGTTTGCTATCACTGGATCAGTGGTATCATGAAATACAGGTGGATTCACATTCTGAAAAGCCTTGAAAGTGACAATTTGTCTTGGTGGTACTGGTGGTTCAGGTGGTTGGTATGGCTCACGGTTATCTTGGTTTTCAATTCGTTGTTGAAGGGTTAGTTGTTGTTGAGCTATAGCATTGGTTTGCTGTTGCAAGGTTTCCAGTAGTTGAAGAATATTTGGGTCTGTGGTGAAGGTGGTTGTTGGATTCTTCTTTTTGGGAGGCATGATCCTGAAATAAGAGTTGTGTTATAACAAATATGAATGATAAAATGATTCGAGGGTCTCGCATGGCATTCTTGTTTACATATGGGGTCAAATTTCCAGATATGATGACAAAACATAAAATAACAGTTGAGAGCAGATGGAACAATAGCACATAATTATTGAAATTTTAAAGGTCACAGTACATAGGATTGGGACATAGTCTGATTCTAGAAATAACAGGCTTATTTAAAGGAAAGACGGAAACAACTGGGGATTCCATAGAGTCTGATAGTACAACAACATGAAAGGTAAATGGAAAGAACTAAGGCTCCACTCCATCTGAACGGGGCTTGGTAGACTTTTCCTCTCGAAGCGTCTTCGCAATGCTCTGGAGCTCATCCGCCACCATCTGAATGACATACTGGCTGGTACGGTCCCGGTGTACTGGCATCTCCTCAAGCTTAGTGTTGACGTACCCAACCAAGGTCTCAAGTCTCGCAATCATCTGCTCCTTGGGCTTCCCTTCGTAGTTTCGGCTGTCCGGATACACGTTCTTCAGTCGGTCTATCAGTCGGTCGTACTTGCCCTGAAGCATATCGAACTCGCGCCTCAACTCAGCATACACGGAGAAAGCAATAGTGTCGTCCGACCCAGAGGATGACGAGGAATGCGCCCTTTGCTGACAACCAATAATAGGAGTATTAATAATAATTTACTTTACCTACTCTCTCGCATAGTATCTATAACCTACTCACAAGTCCTATAACCTATTTGGGCTGTCCAGGGACTCTAAACCGTAGCTCTGATACCAAAACCTGTCACACCCCCAACTTAAATAGCAAAATAATTATAGCTATTACATCATTTTAATGAGTATTACACAACCAAAATCCAAGATCTTACAGTTTAGGGTTTGGAACAGCCCAACACTACCAACTATTACATCTGATTACAAATACCGAGTCCTCACACAACTATTATTACTTATTCTACCTGAGCTCGAACATAAGCGTCAGCATCACAGGTCTTACGGGCAGTCTGCTTGAATCTAACCATGGCTGCTAGCTGTAATATCAGGGTAAAGCAAGAAGTGAGCCAAAAGCTCAACAAGTGTTAACAATACAACGCAAAGCATAAATCGAGATATACCTTTAGGAATGACAATGGAATGACATAATCAATGATAATCGAGAGATAAAACTTATGTGAGTTGGCATCATTTTGCTTGCATCAAAACAAATTTTAAAACCATTCTTAATCAAAATCATTTTATGACGCTACGGATTACAGCCGGTGATCAGCCGCGAAGTAATCCCGAACCTCGCTGGGTTCTAAAACATTATTGGGAATCCCTAGGCAACTTTTAAGCCTAATATAAGTGTGGAAAGGACTCGCGTCTCAGTCCAGATCCACCATTCAAGAAAACATTTGTCCCCCTTTGGGACTGAAAAATCCACGTTTTAATCATTTTAAAAACTGATGCCGATTTATGACAAAATCTCTTTCGACTGTAATTATTTTTATCAAGGGATTATAGATTAACTTGAAACACTGGAAATATGACACTAAATCTCAGGGCCATGATCTACTAGAATTTACTATATTAGGGTAATTGAGAGGTTTCCATAAACAAGAACTTAGACAAGGAAATTAAGCCAGGCTATTGGATAAGATGAAAGAGTAATGCCAAACTAGGCTTAAAGCAATGGTTGTAGACAAGGTATAGGTATTGGAACATCAAGAAGATAGGCATCACTGGTACAAATAGGATAAAGGTGTTAAAATATAAAGAAAGCGATCATCAGCTCAGTGTATAACAGGGTATCAAGCTTTAGGGTAAGGATAGGGTTATCAAACAATCATGAATGTATTTAAGAAATGATTGGCTTTTAGGTATCAAGATAAAATTTCTATCGAGGTTATTTCAAGAGTTGAATCAAAGCATCAGGGTGCAACATCAAGATTTCTCAGGGATCAATAGCATGATAAACAAAAGGATCAATAAAGTATTATAACAAATCTCTATTTTATCATGACATTAAACTATCATGAAAGACTTTTGAACTACTTGCAATACATACTCGAGGGTTCATGGCATCTCTTTGTAACTCAAAGATAAACAAAAGATACGCTTGATCAAAATGACTCAGGATAATTGCATCGATATATATATGAACTGTTTACAGTAAATACGAAGGTCAAGTTGAATCACTTGCCTTGAGATAGACTGGTCTGGTCTGACTGGTAGGAGCAACAACTGGAGCTTCACTCGACTTTTATGGCAAGTTTTCCCTCGTCTCGAGATCCTACATCAATAATAATAATCCTTATTATAATATATTCTTTCCATCTTAACCTATTTACAACCCGAAATTAAACATGGGTGGCACTTAGGCCTATACACACTTAATTCATATCCAACATTTATATTTTTAAATGTACACACGTAGCCACATAATCACATATCGTATATTAATACCAAATAACATCATATACACCATAATGCCACACTAGGCTTGGATGATCTCGACTCACCACTTAAGTTACTTGGTCGCTAACTAAACGAAGTCTTCGAATTTGGGCTTCCTAACTCAATGTGCCTTTCCTAAATTATCCAAAACCTATTGACCCTCACTTGTGCCTTTTGCTCTACTGACCCTATACTATCTTACAACTATGGTGGTCAACCTAATACTCACTTCTAAGTGTCCTAAAACTATGTGATAAGTGAAAGTGCTCACTGGTGCAAATTTCAGAATGGTAACTAAGGTTTCTTGAGTGCATTAGACACTCTTAAACTACAAGTTTTTCTTCAAAATTTTTACACAAGACTCTCCTGACCTAAGGGCATCTCACAAGCTTGATGTGGCTCAAAGGCCTGGCTTGGGCCTTCTTGGGCCTAAGCTAAAAGTCCAAGGTTCCCCTGTTTTTCTGGGCAGAAAATGCCCTGACTTGAGTTAACTTGTGACACATGGTTCTAGCTCATATCCTATGAACTATGGTTGGAAAAACTTCTCTGACATACCCTCTAACTAAGGCCCAATTGGGCCTAATGAGGGCCTACCCATGACATGGCCAAATCTCCCTATTTCTAAGTTGCAACAAAACTGTCCCCTGCTGGACAGATTTTGTTATTCTACTTGTGCACCTAACCAAATGACATGCAAACCTCCAACCAACTCCTAAAACCTATTATATACTCCCCATACTAACTTCTGGTGGCTTGGGCCTCAAAGTGCACATCAATGACATGGTCAAAACTCACTCTAAACTCAGGGTACTAAACTGATTTTTCTGCAGAAACTATAACTCTCATTTTCCAAGGTTTTGACTTGACAAACCCAATTATCAACAACTAAATACTTAAACCAAGACCTATACTTGGTGTTCTACTGAACTAACTCCCTTTTTCTCAAAATACCCTTGGTGAGATCATCCTTACCTATGGTGCAACTATGGCAAAATAAAAGAGACTACTCTTAACAAATCATAAACCTTTATGCTTTTGAAACAACAAGATATATATTTTTATAAAAGATAACCACAAATTATTACCATGCAACAAGAAGCATAAATCCATATTATCACATTATTCCTACTGAAATTAAGGCTCACTAACAAAATCTTTTCCAAATGGTCAAAATCTTACAACAAACTAAGAGAATTCCACATGCATGCATGCCTTCGGGTTTTTCAAACCAAAACAACATATTTTCTACATATATTCCATCTTAAAATTGACATGCAAGCCTAGCCTAAGGTATACCTAGATGATCACTTAGCATGCAAGGAGTTTTATCAAATTTTCACCACCAAATTCAAGTCATTATCACATAAACATGCAAAAATTGATCAAAACTACAAGAATGATTTCAAGGACCATTCATTCGGCTCCCATATGGTCATGGCCGAATGAAATGGATGGAAATGGCCATTAAATCATCAAGATTTTCCTTCTCATGACTTGGCACTTATCCATTCATTGTAGTCCTCTCAAAAACAACCTTAAATCCATAAGAATCAAGATTGTATTTTGAGTTTCACTAAAACCTTTACATGCAACCCTTAAACTTAAACTTTCTACTCAAAACTCTTTGAAATATGAATGATCATGGTATGGGAGATAACATTTACTTGTATAAAGAGTAGAAGCTTGGTGGAGAAATGAAGAAAAATGGGGAGGGGGGGTTCTCGGTCTAAAAACCCGAGAATGAGAGAGAGAGCCGAGAGTGAGGGAGAAGGGGAGGGAGGAGAGAGTGAGTGTGGTGTGGGTGATGAGTAAAATGATCATGACTTTGCTTGTCTTATGGTTTTTGTATTGGCAAAAGTGAGTGGAATTAGGAATTGTCATGATTAACCTTCCACTTAAACTTGGTTGAATTTGCATGCAAGGGTAAAGAAGGTATTTGGCTAGGAAATAAGAGTTAGTGGGGTGGTTATTGACTCTTTAGCCCTTTTGGAATGTATGGAAGGAATTTGCATGCAAGGATAACTATGTAATTTGCTAATTATATTTATAAAGATTTATTTTTATAAAATAAAACACAAGTTCAAAAATTATAAAATTTATACCATAAAATAACTTGGATTTTTAGAGATTTTATAAAATCACTTTCAAAATTTGTGAACAAAATATCTTTTAAAAGAAAATTTCTCCAAGGCTTAGAATATTCCTTATAAATCAAAAATAAAGAAATTAAGTAAACTTTTGCTTTGAAAAATCATATACTACACAAAGCAAATTTATAGTGCAGAAATTTTTACTCACACTAGCGCACAATCATTGAATATATTTTTATTTAACTTAATATTATTCACAAATAATATTACATAAAATGCCGGTCGTAACAATCCATCATTACTTTAATCAAGTCTACTCACAACAAACCACTTTAAAGATTCAACCCATTCGGGTTTATCAAGAAAACACACATACAAAGATCAATCTTGACAGGCAAAGTCCTATATCACATTTTAACTTGTTTTAAGCCTTAACTTAGTCATTTAACTCATTTTCATCAAGATTTTTGAAGCACAAAGCCAAACATCACCTAATGACTCAAACCTTAATCAAATTATTCAATGCATGCATTCACTTAATCACAAATCAATCTCTTTTAAACCCATTTCCCATTCGGCAAACATTCAAAATTCACAATCCAAGAACCAAACAACATGCATCACTAACTCCTCTTTTAAATCAACATGCAACTCTATTTCCTACTAATTAAGCTTAGTTCATACCAAGATCAAGTCACAAAATTCAATTCCCCTTTTTATTAGCATAAAGCCGAAGCAAAAACTCACATGCAAATCATAAATTTTGATTTTCTAAGCAACAATCATATGCACACATTCATTTTACAATCAAGGAAATCACTTTACCAAGCACCCACTCGATTTTTTTATCAAAGAAGCCAAAACCCCTTTTTTCAAATTTTCAAGAAATCATAACATGCAATATTAAAATCTAACAATCACATCATGGAAAACCCACCGGCTCTCCTTTGGATCATGGCCGGTAGTGGTCGAACTTGAGAGAGTCCATGACGGATCTCCTCTCGACTTTATGACCTCCACAACCTCTTAAAATCACACTTATAGTTATGCTTCTAGAAATTGTTTTTCTTAAACACAACCATAGTGATCACTTCAACAAAACCTTGTAAATACTTACATGTAAATAGGAATCAAGAAGTATACCGAAAATAAAGGCTAAAGGTAGCAATATCTTTGAGTTTGAGTAAGATTTGGGGGTTGCATGCAAGTGAGAGAGATGAGAGATGAGAGGGCCGAGAGGGAGTGAAAGAGAGAGAGTGTTCGGGAGAGAGACGAGAGAAAAGAAAGAGAGAAGAGAGAAAAGAGAGAATGAGTGCACAAAAGAAAGAAAAGAAAAGAAAGTGGGTTATATATAGCACTTAGAAACAAGGGCAATCTAGTAATTTACCAACTTCCTTTTACTCACTCATCCCTTTTCTTTTTACTTAAATGCGATAAAATTCAAATACAAAATATATCTCTCTTGGAAAGTCGAGAATTATTGAAAATGACATTTTTAACGCGTAGGTCTCGAAAATAGTTTTTTATCCATTACTCATAATAAGAATTTGAGCGAGCGGTTGATTTTATATGAATTTCGCAAACTCGCTTTAATAAATACCTTTTCCACATAAAATCAATTTAAAAATGCAAAGACCCACAATTAAATTCACTTATCATTTTTAAAAAGTCTCTAAGACCTCTACGAAGATAACAGAATAAATCCCATATTTTTATCCATCTCAGATGATTTTATAGAAATGCACGAAGGTTAAATAAACCCTTATGTAAATCACATAATTCCTTTAAAATTCACAGAAATTAACACAGAACATATAATCATGCACACAGTCAAGCAATCACACGCATATAGTCACATAACGACTCAGGTCTGATCATAGAATTTATCCCTCTTTAATCTTTATTCCCTTTTTACGCGTATCGGGTCACGTTCAGCCTGACGGCCCGACGCTCAGCGTTTCGAATACGCTTCTCATTACCTTTGCCAATCAACACGTCTCTTAAGACGAAATACTTCATTCATTTACTTCACATATAATTCACATTTTATATTATTTAATTTCCATATTAGGACGGGTTCCGTTCTACCTGACGGCCCGAAACCACAGCTTGACTTCTAAGCTGCCTCTTTAAATTCGAACGTTTTTATCCACGCTCCTTAACTCTAGTATACAGATAAGACAAATAATCACCACTTAATCACATAATCTCATCACATAACACATACTTTACTTTCTTAATTACGACGCAAAATTCTCGGTCGTTACAATCTACCCTCCTTAAAAGGATTCTGTCCCCAGAATCTAATCTAAGCAAATAGATGGGGATACTTTTCTTTCATTTCGCTTTCTAATTCCCAAGTCGATTCCTCGACTAGTGGATTTCTCCACAACACTCTAACTAGAGGTACAACTTTATTTCTAAGCGTCCTTTCTTTTCGATCCAAAATTCGCACTGGTTGTTCCATATAGGACAAATCTGGTTGGATTTTTACTGGTTCCAACTCGATCACATGGCTCGCATCAGCATTATACTTCTTCAGGAGAGATGCATGAAATACATTGTGCAGATGTTGCATTTGCGGCGGTAGCACTAATTCATACGCCACTTTCCCAACTTGTCGCAATACTTCAAATGGTCCAATGTACCTTGGACTTAGCTTTCCTTTCTTTCCAAATCGAGTTAAACCTTTCCAAGGAGATATCTTCAACAAGACCTTGTCTCCAGTTTCGAATTGCACATCTTTCCGCCCTTGATTCGCGTACTTTGCCTGTCGGTCTTGAGCTGCAATTAATCTCTTTTGTATCATTTCAACTTTTTCCTTCGTTTGCTGCACTAGCTCGGGGCCAATTAACTTGCGCTCACAAACTTCGTCCCAATAAGTAGGGGATCTACACTTTCTTCCATACAACGCTTCATAAGGAGGCATGCCAATACTTGCATGATAACTGTTGTTGTAGGAAAACTCAACTAAGGGCAAATGATCGTCCCAATTTCCTTTGAAATCTATTGCGCAGGTTCGCAACATATCCTCAATTGTCTGAATTATCCTTTCACTTTGTCCGTCTGTCTCCAGATGATATGATGTACTTATTTTCAATTTCGTTCCCAAATGATCGTGGAATTGTCGCCAAAATCTCAAATTAAACCTTGGATCTCTATCAGACACGATAGATACAGGAACTCCGTGACGCATCACGATTTCATCCAGATACATTTTGACCAGCTTCTCTAATGAAAACCTTTCGTTTATCGGAAAGAAATGTGCTGACTTTGTCAGTCGATCAATTACCACCCAAATCGCATCATGATTAGACTTGGTTTTAGGTAATCCTACCACGAAATCCATTGCGATATGTTCCCATTTCCATTCAGGTATGTCCAGTGGCTGAAGCAATCCACTTGGCCTTTGATGTTCCGCTTTAACTCTTTGGCACGTGTAACATTTGCTTATCCATTCCGCAATTTCCTTTTTCATGTTTGGCCACCAAAAATTTTCTTTCAAATCCCGGTACATCTTCGTACTTCCAGGGTGAATTGAAAATCTCGAGTTATGCGCTTCTTGCAAAATCTCGTGCTTTAGTTCCACAACATCAGGTATCCAAATACGTGAGTTAACACGGTATATCCCTTTTCCATCCTTTTGAGCTTTAATTTCTTCTCCCGTCAACTTATTCCTTTCGCGATTCATCACTTGCTCTTGACAGCATCTAATCTTTTCCAAAATTTCAGGTTGAAACCGTATTGCATATATGGCTTCACCTCCACATTCTGGAGTTTGCACCACTATTTCCATCTTTTCAAAGTCCTTGATTAATTCTTCTGATGACGTTAACATATTCAACTTTTCCTTTCGACTTAAAGCATCAGCTACCACATTTGCCTTTCCAGGATGATAGTTTATCGCACAATCATAATCTTTGATCAATTCCAACCACCTTCTTTGTCGCATATTCAGTTCTTTCTGAGTAAAGATATACTTTAAGCTCTTATGGTCCATATAAATCTCGCACTTTTCCCCGTACAAATAATGCCTCCAAATCTTAAGGGCAAACACAATTGCTGCCAATTCCAAATCGTGCGTTGGATACTTTTGCTCGTGCGGTTTGAGTTGCCTTGACGCGTATGCTATTACCTTCCCGTGTTGCATTAACACGCATCCAAGTCCTTTATAGGAAGCATCACTGAATATCACAAATTCACCTTTATCATCTGGTAATACCAACACAGGGGCGGTTACCAATCTCTTCTTTAACTCTTGGAAACTTACCTCACACTTTTCTGTCCAAACAAACTTCTCATTCTTCCTTGTCAATTTTGTCAATGGAACTGTGATCTTTGAGAAATCTTGCACAAATCTTCTATAGTATCCGGCTAATCCCAGAAAACTTCTGACTTCCGTCGGAGTCTTGGGTCTTTCCCAATTCATTACAGCTTCTATCTTGGCTGGATCCACTTTAATTCCTTCTTTATTAACTACATGACCAAGAAATTGCACTTCTTTTAGCCAAAATTCACACTTTGAAAACTTTGCATACAGCTTCTCTTTTCGCAGAATTTCCAAGGAAATCCTCAAATGCTCCTTATGATCTTCCTCCGTTTTGGAATAAATAAGTATATCGTCAATAAACACAATCACGAACTTGTCCAAATACTGCTTGAACACTCTGTTCATAAGATCCATAAATGCAGCTAGCGCATTTATCAAGCCAAATGCCATCACCAAAAACTCATAATGTCCGTATCTTGTTCGGAACGTTGTCTTGGGTATATCTTCCGCTTTGATCTTTAGTTGATGATACCCAGATCTTAAATCAATCTTTGAGAAACACGAAGCTCCTTTCAATTGGTCAAACAAGTCATCGATCCGCTGTAGAGGGTACTTATTCTTGATCGTCAACTTATTCAGTTCACGGTAATCGATACACAATCGCATACTTCCATCCTTCTTCTTTACAAACAACACCGGTGCGCCCCACGGGGATACACTCGGTCGGATTACTCCTTTGTCCAACAACTCTTGCAACTGAGCTGCCAATTCCTTCATTTCAACTGGCGCCATGCGATAGGGAGCTTTCGACACTGGTTCCGTACCAGGAGCCAATTCAATCGTAAACTCGATCTCTCTGTCTGGAGGTAGTCCAGGCAATTCATCAGGAAACATGTCCGGAAAATCTCTTACTACCGGAATATCGTCGATCCTTACAGATTCTTTCTCCACGTCCACGACATGAGCCAAATAAACTTCGCATCCTTGACGCATTAATCTTCGCGCCTCAATAACCGTTAGAAATTTCTTCTCTTGCCTCTTTCCTTTAAATATCACTTCCTCACCATCCTTGGTTTTTAACTTCACTTTCTTACTTTTACACTCTATTTGCGCCTCATGATTTGACAACCAATCCATTCCTAGAATAACCTCAAATTCTCCTAACTTAAAAGGAATTAAGTCAGCAGAAAAGTGCCGACCTTCTATAGACACATCACAATCAGGACAAATCTTATTAACAACAACTTTCTCTTGATTTGCTACCTCTATAATCAAATTAGGCTCTAGAGGGTACGCAACACAATTTAACTTATCAAGAATGCTTTCAGAAATAAAAGATCTGGTTGCTCCAGAATCCATCAAAACTTTTACTTCTACTGAGTTTATAACAAGCATACCTGCTACCACGTCCACATCTTGCACCGCATCTTTCATTGATATGTTAAAGGTCCTAGCTCTGGGTTGAGCTGATGGTGCTGGGAGAGACGGCGGTCCAGCAATTCTGAGAACATTAGCCTTCTACACAGGCTCCTTACAATTTCTAGCCATGTGGCCTACCTTACCACACTTGAAACAAGCCAAATCAGGCTTCCTTACTTCATTTGAACATTCTGAAGAATAATGCCCCTTCTGGTTGCACTTAAAACATGTTATATCCAGCTTATTACACCTCCCCGGGTGTCTCTTTCCACAGTTCCTGCATTCTTGCATCTGGGGCCTGCTATCCTTTCCCGGTTGTCCAGCTTTCTGGAAACGGTTCTTCTGAGCTCCATTCCCGGGTCTAAACTTCTGAAACTTTTTATTCTGACCTCCACCATTCTTTCCAAACTTTCCTCTGAACTTGAAACTTCCTTGCTCTTGCTCAGAGCTTTCAAACTTCCTCTTTCTTCCTTCATTTTCTCTTCGAGCAGCTTCCCGCTCACCTTCCACTATCATTGCCTTTTGAACCAAGGCAGCATAGCTCTTGATCTCCAACATTGCTATTTGACTCCTAATCCACGGCTTAAGTCCCTGCTGGAACCTCTTAGCCTTCTTTGCTTCAGTATTCACGTACTCTGGCACGAACCTTGCCAACTCCGAAAACTTCACCTCATATTCTGCTACCGACATTTCCTCCTGTCTAAGATCTAAAAATTTCATTTCCAACTGATCTTGCATATAATTTGGCAAATATTTTTCCAGAAACATCTCAGTAAACTTCTCCCAAGATAAGTCTTTGCCTTCCAACAACGCCTTAGAAGACTCCCACCAGAAACTTGCTTCATCCCTCAAATAATAACTTGCGTACTGAGCTTTCTTATCATCCTTAACTTCGGCTAGCTCAAAGGCTTTTTCCATCTCTCTCAACCACGACTGTGCTTTAATCGGATCTGGCAAACCTAAGAACTCTGGAGGATGAACAGATTGAAAGTGCTTGAAATTTCCAACTTTTGGGGCCACAGGTTGTTGCAAAAGCTGAGCAAGTTTGCTCATCAAAGTGGTTTCTGGGTTTATTTCTGGGTCTTGGGTGGGAATTTCTTCTTCTTGGTGATCTGGTGAGTTGGCCATTTCTTACAAACCTGATTGAGCAATTACTTAGCAATACGATAGCATGACATATATAACAACAATTTTTATGAAATCTCTTTTGTGGGTTTTAAGTTTTACCCAATTTGCACATGCAATCCTATCACTACATAATTCTCATATCAGTGTTGTTTTATCATGGCACGGAATAGGGTTTTATGATCTTTAGACATGGTTGTATGAAAACATAGCTGTAATTAAAACATGGCATTGAGAACAGTTTATAAGATAAACAAGGTGCACAAAGGAAATCAAGATAATAGATTTATTTAAATCAAGGGTTACATAGGAAATATTCTGGATTTTAAGGTTCTGAAACAAGGTACAATAAATAGCAGGGTTAAACAGATGAAAAACTGGAAAACATCCCCATATCTACCCCTAACTTCCAACTACTACTACTACTACACTGGTCTGAGATACAACAAGGTAAATGAAAAAGGGATCCCGGCATCTGACCAAGTATCCCAAAGCCTACCGGCGCTGAAAACAACAACAATAATCTACGGGCTCAACCAACAGTCCCGTCTAATCATCTAGGATCTCTCTCAACACAACCAACATCCAGCGAATGATCTTATGCAGCCTCCGGGCCTCAGCATTAGCATTACTAGTGGATGGTTCCTCATCCAATCTCCTCTTGGCAACGTGCTCCACCATCTTCACTCGAACTCGCCACTCATCATGCATAACAGAAGCACACTGCCTAGACTCCATGGCTAGTCTATCCACCAAAGCTCCTAACTCAGGAATGCGGGAGTACACAAAGTCTCGGTCCTGGGCTAACTTGCCACCAATACTGACAGGAACAGTCTTAGGCATCTCCGACTCTGGCTCAGGGGTCTCTGAATCAAGCCTCAAGGGTGAAATCTGCATGGGGATCTCACTACTCTCAGAAGGGTCCTCCTCTGGGTCTGAACTAACATATACAGGCTCCTCTGGAGAGGGTGGAATAGGGTCCACAGGGGTACCAGTCAAGCTAATCTCTGAGTCTGAATCACTACAACTACTAGGATCCTGAGAGAAAACATAAAACATCAACCAAGAAATAATGTTAGGGTCAAATAAAGCTTCCAGCTAACTCACACCCTAACTCTAGTTTCTGCTTTACCAATCAAACACTTTCCTTAGACTATACCTAATAGTCTAACTCAACTCTACATGAGTCGAACTCTCTCGCGATATAGATATATTCCCAAAATACCCCTTTTTAAAACCTAACTTGTCTCAGGGACTAGATCCTGTAGCTCTGATACCAACTTGTGACGACCTCAATCTCGGGGTTAGGAAATGAGGACTCACACACCTCTAATCTACTAATTAAATATGCATAAACCCCGATTAACTACTAACAGGATCAACAGGATAAAGTATGAGACAAGATTACAACTACCAATCATCGAATATAACTTACAAACCCCAAAATATTATTAAATAATCAGTATCGATTCCGGCTGGGAACCGAGAGATAACCCATTATATCTTTAAACACCTCTTACTAGGCGCGAGCTCACTCATAACCTGTACTACCTGCTCTGGCAACTGGAAGCCCTCAACGCGGTAGGGACCACCAGGTACGCTCTTACGAGCAGTGCGCCTAAGCCTGACCATCTTCTTGCTTAACTGCCATGGTTAGATTAAGACAAAACAATGAGTATAAAACTCAGCAAGTAACTAAATAGCAGTTCTACAATAACAATTCTCAATATGCTTTGAACAAACTAGGGCATTCTATTTTAGCTACTCTAGGTGACAGATTTCCATATATTCATTTTTGTTTTCTTTGAGATAAGGAAAGGTATCCGAAGAATAGCTGGACTTTCAAGAACCAAGGCTCGAAACAGGATGAAAGCCGACATTCAACACAAATCATTATAGGATCAAAATAGATCTTTCGGTAGAGGAAAGCAACAGTATTTCAAGATATAGAATCATTCATATGATCAACAATTTCAGGAATCAGGGTTCTGAGCTCTAACTCCACAATAACATAATCAACTCTTTTCAAAACAGTATAAACCATTTTCATTTCCAAAAATTAATTTACTGAATAAAAGTTTCAGTTCCTTTTCTTAAATAATCATTTAGAACCCTTGATTGGATCACTTATCTTTCCATTTCATTATATACGGGTGATCAGCCCGTATCGACCTCCATTCCGGTCTTTAAGGTACCATTCGGCATAATTTCAGCCTTAAATTGGACTAGTCCCACTAGCCTCTTACCATGACTGGACTAGTCCCACTAGCCTCTTACGTCTCAATCCAATCCATCAGGAATTCATTTGGAAAACCTTGAGTTGGAAAACAATAGGTTTTCTAAAATTCATTTTATCATTACCAAGCCTTTGAAATCATTCGGACTCTTTCAAGTCGAAACTCATTCTTAATTCAAATTTTAAAGAAACAAAGTTCAGGGAGTGAATCAAAGATACGCAAGGAATAATTCTCAAGGATTCTGCATCAGAGATAATAAGGTACTAAATTTGAAGGATCAGTAATAACTTAGGGATCATTAGGGCGATCAAGAGAAACAGGGTATCATTAACAGAGTTATCCAAGATAATTTTAAGGTTCAATATGATCATGGCATTATAGGAAACTTAAAGAGAAAGGCAGATTATCAATGGGTGAAATCAATAGGATTATCAATAACAGGTTATCAAGAACAAAGGGTACTTCAAATCAATATCAGGGTTTCATAAAGCAAGGGTTTCATACTTTAATAGTTCAATACTCTACATGGTATGAACAACATTTCCTTTACAATCATTTATACAAGTAATCAGAGTTACTTGCCTGAAATTGCTTTCCTGAGGGTTGAACTACTGCCACCTAGTATACTTTTCCCTTTCCTAGCCCAATGCCCTCACGCTCCGAATCTACAATAAAACAAGAAATCTTAATTAGATTCCCAACTCTCGTTCCCGGAACGATCACTCTATACGATAACTCGATTATATTCTTGACTCGAACTATACGAGTATAGCTTATACAAATAAGCACACAGCACATAGCACATAGCACAATTCTTTCTCATAGTTTTCAAATCCTTATATACCTAGCAATCAAAGCGTACTCGCTTGACCTAGGCTATTTCTCAAATCAAACTAACACGACTCTTTTACGAGTACTAGACACATTCACAACCAAACATTTACGCGCATACTATCACTTATATCAATCGACTTAATTCCCTTTTCTTTTATTCCTTAATTCGAATCAAAATAACAATCCAATCAAGCAAAATCAAAGATTTTCACATATCACACTCAATCATTCCAAAATCAAGTTTTGACCTTTATTTCTTATGGCCTATTCGGCCTTAACACTTATCACAATCAAGAATCAAACATGCAAAAATAGATTTTGACATGCAAGGTTATATACCACATTTCTTTCTTGTTTTAATCCACTATTAAATCATTCCATTCATTAAGTCACCAAACCATGCACTACTTAGTGATTTCAACTCAATCAATCCATTAAATCAACATGCATACACTTAATCACCAAGTTATCCCCTTTTTATCTTGTTTTCATTCGGCAAGAACATAATTTTCAACTCAAAGACTAATTACTAGCATGCACTCATTGATCTCCTTTAAAACTATCATGCAATTGATTTTAAATCATACAACCTTAGTGTTTACCAAGATTATCTCACCAAATTCAATTTCCTTTCTTATTAACTCAAAAATTCGAACCTAAACTTAGCATGCAACAATAATTCATTCCTTATTAGTCTAATCACCATCCATCATTACTTTAATCAAGTCTACTCACAACAAACCACTTTAAAGATTCAACCCATTTGGGTTTATCAAGAAAACACACATACAAAGATCAATCTTGACATGCAAAGTCCTATATCACATTTTTAACTTGTTTTAAGCCTTAACTTAGTCATTTAACTCATTTTCATCAAGATTTTTGAAGCACAAAGCCAAACATCACCTAATGACTCAAACCTTAATCAAATTATTCAATGCATGCATTCACTTAATCACAAATCAATCTCTTTTAAACCCATTTCCCATTCGGTAAACATTCAAAATTCACAATCCAAGAACCAAACATTGACATGCATCACTAACTCCTCTTTTAAATCAACATGCAACTCTATTTCCTACTAATTAAGCTTAGTTCATACCAAGATCAAGTCACAAAATTCAATTCCCCTTTTTATTAGCATAAAGCCGAAGCAAAAACTCACATGCAAATCATAAATTTTGATTTTCTAAGCAACAATCATATGCACACATTCATTTTACAATCAAGGAAATCATTTTACCAAGCACCCACTCGATTTTTTTGTCAAAGAAGCCAAAACCCCTTTTTTTCAAATTTTCAAGAAATCATAACATGCAACATTAAAATCTAACAATCACATCATGGAAAACCCACCGGCTCTCCTTTGGATCATGGCCGGTGGTGGTCGAACTTGAGAGAGTCCATGACAGATCTCCTCTCGAGTTTATGACCTCCTCAACCTCTTAAAATCACTCTTATAGTTATGCTTCAAGAAATTGTTTTTCTTAAACACAACCATAGTGATCACTTCAACAAAACCTTGCAAATACTTACATACAAATAGGAATCAAGAAGTATACCGAAAATAAAGGCTAAAGGTAGCAATATCTTTGAGTTTGAGTAAGATTTGGGGGTTGCATGCAAGTGAGAGAGATGAGAGATGAGAGGGCCGAGAGGGAGTGAAAGAGAGAGAGTGTTCGGGAGAGAGACGAGAGAAGAGAGAAAAGAGAGAATGAGTGCATAAAAAAAAAAGAAAAGAAAGTGGGTTATATATAGCACTTAGAAATAAGGGCAATCTAGTAATTTACCAACTTCCTTTTACTCACTCATCCCTTTTCTTTTTACTTAAATGCGATAAAATTCAAATACAAAATATATCTCTCTCGGAAAGTCGAGAATTATTGAAAATGACATTTTTAACGCGTAGGTCTCGAAAATAGCTTTTTATCCATTACTCATAATAAGAATTTGAGCGAGCGGTTGATTTTATATGAATTTCACAAACTCGCTTTAATAAATACCTTTTCCACATAAAATCAATTTAAAAATGCAAAGACCCATAATTAAATTCACTTATCATTTTTAAAAAGTCTCTAAGACCTCTACGAAGATAACAGAACAAATCCCATGTTTTTATCCATCTCAGATGATTTTATAAAAATGCACGAAGGTTAAATAAACCCTTATGTAAATCACATAATTCCTTTAAAATTCACAGAAATTAACACAGAACATATAATCATGCACACAGTCAAGCAATCACACGCATATAGTCACATAACGACTCAGGTCTGATCATAGAATCTATCCCTCTTTAATCTTTATTCCCTTTTTACGCGTACCGGGTCACGTTCAGCCTGACGGCCCGACGCTCAGCGTTTCGAATACGCTTCTCATTACCTTTGCCAATCAACACGTCTCTTAAGACGAAATACTTCATTTATTTACTTCACATATAATTCACATTTTATATTATTTAATTTCCATATTAGGACGGGTTCCGTTCTACCTGACGGCCCGAAATCACAGCTTGACTTCTAAGCTGACTCTTTAAATTGGAACGTTTTTATCCACGCTCCTTAACTCTAGTATACAGATAAGACAAATAATCACCACTTAATCACATAATCTCATCACATAACACATACTTTACTTTCTTAATTACGACGCAAAATTCTTGGTCGTTACACTGCTTTATTGCAGTTTGGTTTTGTTCAATCTGTTAGTGATCATACTTTATTCACATTCAAAAATGGATTTTCCATTGTTACCTTATTGGTATATGTTGATGATATGGTTCTTGCTGGCAATGACTTGTCTCTTCTAGCTACTGTAAAAACATTTCTCAACACTCATTTTAAAGTCAAAGATCTTGGCACCCTCAAATATTTTTTAGGGATGGAATTAGCATGGTCCTCTAATGGTATATATTTGAATCAACGCAAGTATACCTTGGATTTGCTTAAAGATGTTGGTCTGATGGGTTCATCTATTTCTGTGGTTCCCATGGAACAGAATCATCAACTGTTAACTTCAGATAATACGGTTGTCATCCCCGATGTTTCCCAGTATAGGCGTATTGTAGGACGCCTAATCTACCTCACCATCTCACGCCCTGATATCTCATATGCAGTGCATGTTTTGGCACAATTTATGGCAGCTCCTAAGGCTTGTCATCTTCATGCGGTTTTTAGATTACTCCGATATATTAAAGGTACATGTGGCCAAGGTCTCTTGCTGTCTGCTAGATCCAATCTTCAGCTCACGGCATATTGTGATGCTGACTGGGGTAGTTGCAAAGTTACTCGTCATTCTGTCACAAGTTTCTGTATAACTCTTGGCGATTCCTTGATTTCCTGGAAAAGTAAGAAACAACCCACTGTTTCTCGTTCTTCTTCAGAGTCAGAATATCGCTCCATGGCTAATACCACATGTGAGCTAGTTTGGTTACGTGCTTTATTATCTGATTTGGGTGTACCTCAGTTGTCTCATATTGTCCTATATTGTGATAATATTTCTACCATTTATATTGCTGCTAATCCTGTGTATCATGAGCGTACCAAGCATATAGAAATCGACTGTCATCTTGTTCCTTAGAAACTGCAAAATGGTGTGATTAATACAGCTTATTTACCTACTAATGAGTAACCTGCAGATCTTTTTACTAAGGCTCTTGGCGCGGCTCATCTGCACTATTTGTTAGGCAAATTAGGAGTTTTGAATCTCTTCTCCACTCCTCACTTGAGAGGGGCTGTGAACAATATACAGCTACACAAGACTGAGAAAAAAGAGAAGTCTTGTTTCACAATACAACACCAAGTAGTACACAGGGGTGATAGCAACAATGGTCATGTATGTAGCCTAGTGTCCAGGTGTCAAGTCTAAATAGCAAGATACAGTTGTCATACAAGTTAGTTAGAATAATAGAAGAATGTAAAGCAGATCAATAATATAAACACAACTTATCATCTATCTCTTTCTTTTCTCTAAATATACAGTTTTATATTTCTACAACAATCTGTCTGACACGAGGGTTCAGGCTTTCATTCATACACCCTATCAGCACTACCTTTCGATTAAAAGACCATGGGCTTCTGTCAATGACTCTCTTCAAATCAATTACATGATAAAATTGAAATAAGAACAGGTTGGCGTCCACGGCTTTAATATAAACTCGCTTTCCTGGTTTCCCCAACACCGCTAAGGTATGTTGCATTGCTGATAAATCAAAAATCCCCTCTGTTAAGAATTTTCCCACCAGATACAACTTTGAGTCTCCCATAATATGTTGTTCTGAAGCCGTCTTATCTCCAATTTCTCCGAGTGTTATGCCTGCTTCATCATCCTCATCCAAACTTATTTCATACATTGTTTGCGTGATGTTCTCCATGTGATTCATTATCTTTAGGATCATCTAAATGGCGTAGAGGGATTTACTAGTATAACTGAAACTAAAATTCACAGAGAATAAACTTAACTAAACAAACCATGGCACAAGCCAGGACATAATATTTATTTTAAATATTATCGAAACATGTTATATGTTAGTTAGGTGCATCCGTTATGTTAATTAAAATTTCATCAAATATGTGTTTTTTATAGCTGGTGATCTCTCTTTTCGGTAAACTAATGTTACTGCAGTGGATGATATGAAATTCTTCGATAGTCATCAGATTACTTCAGTATATATGCATTATTTTTACATCCAAAAATCTATGATTATGATTTTAATTTTATCCTGATTCGTACTGAACAATGTTCTCCCCGAAAGCCTGATTCAATACCTTGAAAGTTATTGTCCTCATGCAAGCAAGCGCAATCAAGACATGGTCCTGTTATATAAACATTGAGGACCAAAATGAGAAATTACTTGGGGAAAGTAATGATATACACTTTTAGCAGAAAAAAGTGTCATATTCATAACATCAAAAAACGAAAGCAAAAAAGAAAAAAAAAACAGCAGCAGCAGCAAACTTTTTCCGATTGGGAAAATGACCCCTCTAGCCACAATCTATGCAGATGCATTGGATTCGCACTCAGGAATAGTGATCACCACTCACTGTCTTTTTAACTACTCATCATCTCTTCTAGTTTAGTGTGGTTTAAACACATGTTAACTTGTAGTTATACTTGCTTCTTGTTGGTTTCTACCAAAACTAGAAAACAACCATTTGGGCCTTGATACCAAAAGTACACTTCTTAGTTCCTAGCTTGCGTTAATTACCTCCTATATATAAAGATTGAATTGAATTGAGAGCACAACTTTAAGATATATACTTTTGTTTATGAATGACTGCAGCTCTGGACCAGAGTGATAGAGATACTCATTAGAGCAAACCTCGGCTTTTCCATACAGTTGTCCAGTAATCGCAACATCCCCTGACTTGTCTTGAGCGGACCTAGACTGTTGTAGGAAGACACTTATTAATATAAGGGGTCATCAGTCATGAACTCAAAAAATAAAATACGCCGCATTTGTCCGTTTTCACTCTTAGGAGCATGTCCGCTGCTTAAACCCAACCCACTTGTGGGTTAAAAAGTGACATTCAAAAAAAATGGCCACCTCTCTCCGATGCATCAACCTATTTCCACTTATAAATATAAATAGATTCTTTTTAATTTCATTTTTTCTTAAGCAATAACTTTTATAAAATTAATAGATTATAATTATTAATGTTTTATTATAATATATTTATATTTAACTTAAATAAATATAATATTACAGTTAGATTTAGAGTAAAATAATAATTTTACAATTAAAAACATCACATGTAAAAGTATTAATAAAAAAAATAATTTGTAAAAATAAATCAAATTTCAAAGATTTTGAATTGGTTAAAAATTTTCAAATATTAATCCACAACATTTCAGAATCTAGTAACTTTAAATTACATGGGTTGCAAAATAAATTAAAAAGAATATATAAAATTTAATTAAATATTAAAAAGTACTGTAACTGGGCAGCGCCTAGTTTGGTGATCCTGACCACTTTCTGCAGAATCATTCAATACTAATTTTTGAATATTTTACATGACCAAGTCACTTTGAGTATCCTAATGTATCAAATGGATTTATATTGGAGTTACTCTAAAATCTCCAAAAATATTCTTAATATGAGTTAACATGAAATTTAACAAACTAATTTCATCACGGATTTAAATTCTATACCTCAACATGTCACATTATATCTTCGTAAATTATATAGACAATGATCCGAACGCTCAATTTGCTGCTACTTCTTTCATATCACAAATCCAAGGGCAGTCTTGTTGCTGGTTGGGGTCGTGTAGTGTGGATGTCACGGTGTCCATGTCAAAATGTGCATGTCATGACGTCAATTAGTTAGGCATGCCATTAGGCATGTCTTTTTACTAATTTTTTTTTTAATAATTATTTTAATATTAGAAATATCTAAAAATAACAAATATAATTTTAAAATATTTACATATATTTTAATATCTAAAAAGTTACTAATGTAAATGAGTATTATGATGATATTTGTTTATTACTGTCAACTAACTTTAATTCTATATTAAAATTCACTGTATATTAGTATAATAATTATTTATTAAATTTTATTATATTTAATTGATAAATGGCATTGGGCATGTTTTTGAAGAGTCTGGTGAATACTCTAGGTAAGTAGCTTCTCCTTGTCAGTTTGTTTTATTTCTATAGACTGCCGTTTAGCTCATTTCTTTATCTTTATCTTTTTTGGTTGGGACCATTTGAATAGGAAGCTCCAACTCCTACATCTCCCCAATTATTAGCTAAAGAAGCTCTGTGCTTAGAGTACATGAAACAGATCTTACAACATTTTAGTTGCATTGTACACGAAAGCTTAGTGCCAGGTCTAGTAATTTGAGCCAGGAATCTATACACATCAACCAGTTACATTTCAATTCTATGGTTTTATGGGTTTCTTTAATGTCACAGCCCTAAAATCATGAAGTATTACTATTGAATAACCGGTGATTTATGAAATGTACAGTTATTTCGCACATTTGGTAGATAGTTTTTGGCTCTAGAACTTGAGAATCTTTCGTTAACTGATTTTTAAGCAATAAACGTAATTATAAGATGGACACTATTCTTGAAGTACTAAATAACGTCCTATTTAAACTCTAATAAAATTTATAAGATGCATTAATTTACTTTGCTGCTACCTGTGTCCAGATCAACATGTACCTAACAGAAACTCACATAACATAAAAGTTTTGTTGATCATAAAAATACAAATTATAACTTAGAGAGTTTATATAATCCTTTCTAGACGATTATAGAAAAGTAAAAAAAAAATACGCAAAATAAATAACTATAACAAAATCCCCTAAATTGTAACATTCGGGACATTTACGGATTTAAGGGGTATCCAACGATATATAGCCTTTTATAATTGTTCAATTAGCTTTAGACATATCTTTACTGTGGTTTTTATGTTTTCCGCATTTCAAATGATACTTCTCACGTGACTGAAAAGTTTGTGCTTATCTTGTTAAAACTTTCTTTCTTCCTTGTATGGTAGATATTAATGACTCGTGAAAACATTTACACAAGTGCCCCAATTGCCCCAAACTCCCGATTAGCAGGTCCAAGGGAAGGTCCCTGCAGACTAATCCTTTTTTCATTTATTTTCATTTGATGCTAGTAAGGGGTCGTTTAGTTATCGAATTAGTACGAGATTGGAATGAATAATCGGTCAAGGTGGTACAGGATTGGAACGGAAAATCAGGTTAAGATGGTACGTGATTGATATATCATTCTTGATATCAGATTATTTCATAGTAAAATGGACTAAAAATACAATAATATCCTCACATGTAATGCTGATTTATGTGCTTCCAGGGGTTGTTTTGCCTTTTCACGTCAAATTTAGGATTTGTAGAGGTCCTTGTATATTGAATCATCTATTCATCTGTACTAGTTGTAGGATCTTTTCCAGAAACACAGAAGATGAGGGCGCTTTAACTGGCAAGACTGGAGCTTTAAGCCTTTAACTGGCAAGACTGGTTCCAGGAAACAATGGATTTAGAATATTAGTATATGTTTTCATACAAATATTTGAATATAAAGTTAAGTTCATGAAATTGGACAATGCAAAATTATAGATTCCATTCACTACCCTAATAATAAGTCCAAATATGTGCACAAAAATCAATGGGCTTTTTGAAGTTTCTTTGTACGAATGAAATGTTATAGCTGGGAAATAGTGAGGTCCCTTTGAACTAGACCTGGCCATATGTGCGGTCCGTGCGTGCCGGGCCGGGCCGCACACGGGTTGGACACTCGAAATGGTAACACTGAACCGGCCTGTTAATTAACGAACCGGGTTCGGGTCGGGCTCGAATCGAGAAAACCGAAGTCGTAACCGCACAAGAAAATAACCGCGTACGAGTTGTGCGGGCTCGTGCGGTTAACCCGCGGGCCGTGCGTGCTTTTCAAAGCACCGCCAGCATTCTCTCTTCTTTCTGCCTTTCACTTTAGAGTCTTTCACTTCCATTAAACTGTACATACAAAACACACTTACTTACAAACATACATATATGTTTGACGTGGCCGAATCGAATGTTGCCATTAAACCCTAACCTCATCTTCTCTCCCTCCTCATTTCCACCTCTCTCCCCGCCGTCTTCTTCCTTCCGGTGCCTCGCCGTGGTTCCGGCCGGCCCTTCATTTCCCCGGCGGTGGTTCAGTTTCACGACCATCACCAACGTCTCCAATCTTATCAGCTTCGAAAACGACGTCGTTTGGTACATTGTTGTTATAAATGTGTTGATTGAGTTCTGTGTGTGGACCAATCTTACCGCCTTCTGCTCGAGCAGTGCGGGTTAGTGCCGGGCCGGGCTCGGTCCCGGTTTTCAAGTATAATATTCGTAACCAGCTCAACTAATTTGACGAATTGTGCGGGTTTGAACCGGCCCGATTCGGGCCGAATAATTACGGGTTTCCGTACGAACCGGTCCCGAATTTGCGGTTCAAACCCGCACATTTGGCCAGCTCTACTTTGAACTGCTGCATGAAAGCAAACGTTGCATTTCTCATGGACCTAATCAATTCTAAAGCAAAAAAGAAAAGATCTACTTTATTTTCTTAATATTATTATAGTACTAATCTTACTACAAGTACACAAAATGGCCTTTAATATTCCACTTATAAAGTAAGACTAATGGCTCATTGATTCCTCACAGGCAAAGACTAAAACATTTAGCTCACTTGCCCTACTTATCATTCCTATTGATATGTTCTACTCTTCAACTTGCTTAGCTCTCTCCTGAGCTCCAAATGATCACCCTTGTGATTGTTTCAATATCGTTTAGTTCTTGACTCTCATTTCCAGTGGCCGGCAAGTTTGTCTTGGGGAGAGTATGTAAAGGACAAGTGTGGAGAAATCATGGTTGGCAGTGGTAGGGTTTGCAGGGATTCCAAGGGAGCTGTTTTTTTGGTGGGGGTTGTCTGTCTATTGGTTGTTGGGATTATAAACCATCAGACAGGACAAATGACTATGACTACAGTTGTTACATCAGCAAGAAGAATCGAGGACTTGAAGTCGATTGGAAAACTGAGGAATCACGGTGTTCTCCATTACGATCTTAATTTTGTTAGCAAGAGAAGAGTACCTAATGGACCTGATCCTATTCACAACAGGTACATTCTCAACATAACATGTTTACATGAGAGAATTATAACTATATTATGCACTGCTTATGGATGATCTTATTTCATTTACCTAATTCACCCACAACTATAGACATTATGATTTATTATTGCTATACATTAGTCATGCAAAGCAACAAAATGAACAGCTAAAATCGAGGAGGAGAACACCAACCACCTCCAGCAAATTCTATCAGAAGAAATCTTACAAATTTAGGATTTCAACCGGAATTATAAGAAACACTAGGCTCCTTCAAGTCCATTAGGAAGGAGCACAAGGAGCCTCTTGCTTCCCACATTCCCTCAAATCTATACTTTTTCTTTTTTCAGAAGAGCAGGGAAGTCTACACAACCACCTGATCGATCTTGAGCATCAACTAAATTAAGAATATTTGGATCATTCGTACAGGAAAGTCAATAGTAAATTTTGTTCAGCATTGAAGAAAGAAAGAGATGATGCCACTATTTTGTGAAGTTTTAGACTAATGATTGTTATGCATAGTCAGGTTATGTAAATGAACAACAAGAGGACCTCTATATCTATCTACCTTATCGTTACTGTAATAGTCTTGCTCTACACTATCTAGAGCCTGAAGTTTGCTGCCAAGCTGCCGATGGAAGAAGCCAAAGAGAGAAGGGGGAATAGAAATCGAAAACTAAAGCTTATTTACAACAGATATGCAAACCAAGAGTGCTAGTACAATCTTAAGGTCATCGCATCAGTATCGTCCCCAGCTACGTCCTTTTGGAAGAAAGAAGGCAGAAATGGAGCTTTGCATGACAAAGTAAACAGAAACATCGATTTACAACCCAAGAAATGCACTAGTCTCCTTATGAATAGTGTAGGCATGCAATATGTAAAAAGATTGTTGTCTTTGCTTTGTGTTGCTTTCTCTTTATTAATTAGCTTTGTGTTTCCTATATAAAGCAATCCATCTTCTGCTTAAAGGACTCTGATTTTTTTTTTTAAATTTGCCCTACTAGTTGGGCTTACATGAATATACCACCTCAAAATATTTTAGGTGGAAAATGAAGCTCCGATAAAATAGCTATATTCTTCTCAAATTAGGTATAATTTAACTTCAGTATAAAGAAAACATTTGTTTAGTTCTTATTTCATATATATGGAATTATTTCCATTTTCACCTTTGCGAGCCAGGTTCTAGATGATTATAAATGCTCTATCACCTGATATGAAAACCAGAATAGTTAATCTGGTAATTATAATTATTTCTTACTGATAGGCTTTATATATAATCTTTTTTTTTGGAAAGTGGAACCAAAGTAACCCTTCTGATTGTTCTTTATCTCTTTTAACTTTAGCTTTTTACTGGTATTTGATATTTGAATTTTTCAAGAATCAAAGACTTGGTCTTAAAGTAACTGAGATTCAAATCTAGAGGGTTTTTCTTTTTGCTTGCATGAGTTACAGATTCCCCATCTCATGCAATCTTTATGAATGAAAAGTTGATTTATTTTCTCTCCTTGCCAACTGAAATGACTGATCACATATCCAATAGATTCTACCAAATACCTATGCAGCTTATGGCTGCTTCTACTGAGTTCTAAAACTTAAAATCAAGTTACATATTTCTTTTACATTATTTTAAGGGGTAAAGATGCACAATTTTTCTGTTTTAAATGTAACTTATCAGATATTCAAGTACCCAAGTCTGTAATGTAATAATGCATACATTAAGAATTTACTAAAACATAGTGAGCTAGGTCCATATATGTTTTGGGTAAATATGATCCCGGAATATCACCACATTTATTCTAAATTTAAAGGACTTTTATCACATAAATAAGAATTTATTCATCTTTTTCGTTCAGTGCCATAGGATTATTTATAGATATGAACTAAAGAAATAATTGAAATGTAATATTCTATAGAATTGAACTAAAAAGATAACTAAAATTAAATATTTATGAAATAGAAGTCCTTTAAATATAGAATATATTATAAACCCTCAAAACAAAAATAATCTAGGTGGTTTAATGGGTTTTTAAGGATCATTGTTGTCTAGGCGATGGCCTAGATACCTGAAAAATCAAGACACTGGATAATTAGCCACTCCATTTATTAAGAATTATACTGGAATGGTTTCAGGTTTGTTGTTAGGGTTTGGGTTGTGGTGGTGGTGTTTGAGGTCGAATGGAGGAAGAAAGGGAGAGGATATGGGGAGAAGATAGTGAGAGTTGGGTTGAGAAGTTGAGGGTTCATAAGCTTATTTATATAAATTTAATTATTAAACGTCATTATAATCAACACTTACATATATTATATCAAAAATAAATATGTTAACAAAAAAAAATTCAAAACAGGAACTAAAAAAGTTAAATTTATATAATCATGGATATTATACCTTAGATTCCATATGAAAAATGAGTGCAAACTTACTTCTTATACTACCCTTTAGATTTTAGAGCGATATCAAATATATTAAAAAATCAAGACATTGGATAATTAGCCACTCCGTTTAGTAATAAGTATACTGGAATGATTTCAGGTTTTACACTTATTTATAACCCACAGGCCTCAACCTCTTAGTATTATGTTTTGCACTTATTCTGCCTTCCTGAATCTTTTAAATGTTTTAATCTCGATTATCGCTAGTTTAGTTTGGGAGAATCATTTATCTTACATTCTTTTTATTATTATATTTAAGGATTTTAATTAAATGTAACTTAACTTCTAATTAAATTTTAAATCACAAGTATAAATTCAGAGCAAGTATGATAATGGTCCATTAATTTATCAATCCCACAAAACAAATATAGCTTCAATGTTTTCTAAGAAAAACATCGAAATAATCATTGATATACACATAAATCCGCTCTTTTTTGTTCCCTGAATTATAATGTTGGCCAAGTGAAAACCCTAAAACATAGTTTTAAATATCTTATGCTTGCTTGCGCCATCACGCTACAAATGTATGTCCTAAATAAACCATGAGAGTTGCAAGCTGTCTTGCTAGTGGTTGCATTTGGCTAGATATATATGATAGAACTTCTCGATGGCAAAGAGCGTAATACATATTACACCTTTACACACAATCTTAAGATCATGCAAGACTTATTTTTGACTGACTAGTCAGTTTACACCAACACTGTGAACAGCTATCCAAAGAACAGTAATACAAGAACAAGAAATTTTGGTGCGCACAAGCATAGTATTATGTAAAGCAGCAATAGTTCAACATGACACCATACTGAATATAAAACTTTAGTCAAAATCCTCTTGTACGGCCCCACTATATATTTCATTTTATGTCTTGCACTCACAAAATATGCATAAATGTAGTGTGTTTGTGTGTGTGCGCAGACAGCCAGACATATACGTATATTTGTGGAGTGTGGCACATAAAAGAAAAAAATAGTCACAATCTACATTACTTGCGTTAGAAAGCAGCCCATTTAGCTGTAAATATTCCGTTTGGCCAAAAAAATTACTAATTATAATAAAACAACAATTAAGCAATCAACAATCACGCATCCATTTCTCTGTCTAGGCTGGGACTAGAAATCTAATAAATAAACTTCATCATGAATTTCACAAGCTTACAAGAAGGGAACTACATAATAACATCAAGAATTACATAGGCAGACAATGATAACTTCACAAACAGGAGCAGCATATTAAAATTCCTAATGTATAGTACAGTTATACCTGATATATAGAATTGTATTACAGAGAGGAAACAAAAGCGGGATTCAGATAAATTACATCGATAGTTTGGGTACATACCACATGGAGGAATGACCAGAGAAACATTTACACCATATATTCATGCATCTAACGCCTTTCAGCAACAGAATTTATATCACCTTCTCCATATCTTCTTTGCCAAAAAGCAATGGAAATTCATCATATTGCTCCGAAAAACCATGTTCCTCTGCAATAATCCTCAGAGATTCATAAACCTTGAACATTGACCACCTATCTTTGGGTCGAGTTTCCACACAATGACATGCAATTCGCAAAAACTGCTCAATATCTTCATCATGTTTCCTTCCACGAAGACGTTTATCAATTGCATCTTTAATTCGACCAGAAACAGAAAGGTGATTCACCCAATCCACTAAATTACCCTTACATTCTTCTTCAGCACCACTAACTTCATGAGATCTCTGACCAGTAGCCAACTCCAAAAACACTACCCCAAGACTGTAAACATCCCCTTTCGCAGATGCAGTCATTGTGCTCGAGTACTCTGGAGCTACATAACCGAGCTCACCCAGCTCTCCATTTACAAAGCCACACTTGTTGGGATCTGAATATGTCATAAGCTTAGCCAAGCCAACATCCATTATCCTAGCATCATAGTCTTCATCCAAGAGTATCATATTAGAGCTAATATTCTGGTGCAAGATCGAAGGATAACACCCATGGTGAAGCCAAGCAAGTCCCCTTGCAGCACCCAGACCAATTCTAAACCTGGTTTCCCAATCCAGCTCGCTAGCATTCCCATTCAGCATTGAATACAATGTTCCATTGGACATGTACTTATAGACCAAAAGCTTCTCGTCTTCCACCAAGCAAAATCCCAATAATGGAGTTAAATTTGGATGCCTAAGCTGCCCCAATCTATTCATTTCGAAACCGAATTGCCTTTCGCTCAGATTACACCCACTAAGCCGCTTAATCGCTAGTGCAGACCCATCAGGAAGAACAGCCTTATAAGTTGTTCCAGTCTTAGCCGTTATAATAACACTTGCTCCATCAAAATTATTTGTTGCAGCCATCAAATCCACCAACCTAACCTTCACAAGCGGTTTCTGAAACAAAGAAACCTGAACAAGCTTATGAGCCCTCAACTTCTCAACCCAACTCTCACTATCTTCTCCCCCATATCCACTCCCTTTCTTCCTCCTATTCGACCTTAAACACCACCACCACAACCCAAACCCTAACAACAACGATCCGACGGCACCAAGCACACCAGCTGCAACAATAATCGCAAGATTCTTCTTACTCAAACCACCACACTTCTTCAACGGTCCACCACAAAGTCCACTATTCCCACCAAACCCCGATGCATCAAATTTACTAAAAGCAGACGGAACTGTCCCTTTCAAATCATTATTCGCAACAGAAAACCTCTTAAGCCGATTCAAACTAGTTAACTGAACCGGTATCTCACCCGACAACTGATTATCACTCAAAATAAGAATATTCAAATAACTACAATCAGCCAACGACGCAGGTATCGGTCCAACAAACTTATTATTGGACAAATCCAAAGTACTCAAAAAAGGCAACCAACTACAAATCTGATCCGGTATCGAACCCGAGAAGTTATTACCAGCTAACACAAGTGTTTGCAAGTTATTTTGACAAAATCTTAACTCCTTAGGTAACTGACCACCAAGATTCATCTCTTGTAAATCGAGACCCACGACACGATTCTCGCGATCATTCCAGCAAGTGACTCCAGTGTACTTACAAATATAACCAATAGTTGTATTACCAAAGATCCAGCCACTTAAACTCCCATCAACATCACTAATTTTGTCTTTAAACCCTTGTAAGCAATTCACATCATCTTCAGCAATTACAGATGTATAAACACAGGAGACTATAATAAAAGATAAAAGAATGGATTTTAGCATAGTGGTGGAGATCATGGTGAGTGTTTTTACAGGGAATTAGGGTTTGTGGGGAATGATCACCATGTGTTTGAGAAAAGTCCTGAGTGAAATTGGGGATGAGAATATAAGATTGTGGGGGTGAGATTCGGTGGCTGGAGGCATTGACTTTGTCTTTTTATGGTTTGAATTGAACTACTTTGCTAAAAGTTACTAGTATAGTTTTCTAAATTGTGGAATTTTTTAACGCGCAGAGAGGTTTGATATTTAATAATTGAAGTTGAATTGACTATAACTATAAGTCTATAACTAACTAATTAACTGGAGTACTTAGTTTTAAACCTTGAAAGTTGACTGAGACTATCTGGGTTACTAACACGTTGAGGTGAAGTTACATTTTGTGGGGCAATGGCCTTTAATATCATAATTTAGGGAGAAAATGCTCAAAATCTCACATGAGCTAAAATAAGATCTTTTATATTACTTAATATTTGGTATAATACAATATTATAACTTTTATTACTTTATATGATAAATTTGATTAGGCAATTTCTTCATTAATAACATCCTTACATAAAAAATAATAAAGAATACCATGAAATCATACATAACAACACATTTCGAAACTAATTTTAGCACTAAAAGGATGTTATAAATAAAAATAGAATTTAAGAAAAATATAAATAAATATAGTATTATTACACATAATTCCACAATTATAAAAATATAGATAAGATTTTATACTGTATTCTGTGTTCCACTAAGATTTTCAATTTTAGATGAATATCTACATTATATTAGAAATATTAAGTTTATTTGATGTTAAATGTTGTGATTTTAAGTAATAAATCACTTTTTTATTAAAAAAATAAGATATTTTGATAGTGTTCTTTATTTTAATTTATATAAGGAATTTTTTGTAGGGCAACCTAATGTGGTTATATAATCATTAATTTGGTTCTAATATATTACTTCCTCCGTCCCTCCAATATTTTTATATTTTTTCATTTTAAAATATTTTCGATAATTTTTTTTTGTTGAGATTGCAGTTATTGATAATTTAAAGTAATTGTGGATCTCAATATAACAAAGAATTGAGTGTACGATGTAAACCATTATTTAATAGTTTGTAACTTAATTTCTGAAATTCGTAAATATTATAGATACCACTCTCCGTTTTCTTATAATATATATATAGAGAGAGAGGAAAGTTCCATGAAGACCACTTTTTAATCGGAGACCTTAGAGTCCACATATGTTCTGCAATCAAAACACTATAAAATATATTATTTTGTGAAGTATGTTTTACGAGTATCACTAATTTATTAAAATTATTGAAAATCATTTAAGTTTAATAAGTAGAATGTGTATGTTCTACAAGCTGAAAAAATGTTCTGCAAACTTAACATTTTTTGCAGAATATAAATTTTTGTAATATTTTACATGCGATACATATATAATATTCAAGATTTTAAATAAAATAAGGATCTTTGTAGAGCATGATTCGCAAAATAATATGTTTTGCAATGGTTTTATGCAATATTTAACTTGCAGAACACAAATGGTCTCCAAGGTCTCTAAAAAAAGTGGCAGTATATATATATATATGTTATAGATACTAATATGAATATACGATAATCTTATACTTTCGTGTTGTGGTGTATACGCCTATAATGAAATTTTTGATGTGGACTTCCTCAATTGATCATCTTTCACATTGTTATTATATTACTAATCATCATCTATTGAAATGCTATTGACAATTATTAGTTTATAATTTTTTTTTATTTCTAATGATATATTTGATAAAGTATTGAACAATCAAATTGCCTTAAAATTTCAAACACCTCGTACTTAGCCGTTGGGTACAAGTTTTTGATTGGACCGTGGGAAATTCTTTCTTGAATGAAACCAATGCGATATATTCTTCAAATACCATTATTTTGAATGCTACTATTTGGAATAATATTGATATATTTTATGACGATCAGAAGTTTTCAATTGCTAACCTCCCTAATACCCTTAACGATGATGATATAAGAACTTTGAAAAAATTGTTCATGATACCTAAATATTTCTTCGTCTTCAAATCCAAAGATGTAGATGGGGTACATGACTTTGTTTCATTTAAAGATGATCTTGGAATGAGAATTTTTGTTGCTACATTCGAATGTGATTTTAATGTTTCAATACGTCTATTCCTCGAGAAGTATTAGATACTTATGATGTTGGGTTACAACAATTTACCTTCAATCGTTTCTTGAACATAAACACTTTCATCTTGTTACTTTGCACGTAAAAATTAATCCAAACATTGATATATTTTGTTGTCATTATAAATTGACCTATACTAGTAAATACGTTGGTTTTCATTCCATTGGACGCAAGAATACTTCACAGATGCTCATACGAATAGCAAGTGATTTTATGGGAATTGATTTTCTCGTTGTCCCCAAGGTCGAGAATTACGCCCTATGGAGTTTTTACATCTCAAGGAAGTTTTGAAAAAGAATTCCAAGCTTGATGCATCTTTTTTTAAAAATTAAATAAGAGATTTTTAACTCCCGAAAATAATTTCTTGATATTATCTGCTATCGAAATTTAATTAGAAATATTTTTTATAAAAATTGAAGGTATAAGATTTAATTTTAACATTGACACCGGTCTTTGCACACTCTTGCTTTCTACTTTTGGTTACTCAGTATCACATGTATAGTTGTTGAGTTTCTGATGGTTATATTGATTTGCATATTGGTAATTTACTGCATACTTTGATTCCTATCCATACTTACATGCAATTTTACTTGTTTTGACCATTTATTATTTAATTTACAGTCTCATGTATTGGAATGGATGAGGCAAAAGTGCAACAAAGTCTTCGGGAACCTAAATCGGTCGAGGCCAAGTTTAGGCAAAAAAAGAATTGTGACAGAGCTAACACTCAAAAATTTAATGTTTTTGATAAGATGAGGGGGAAAATGACATATCCTGGACCATTAAATTGTTGCCGATACAAACTTTAGAGAGTATGATCCTACAATGACTCCTATTTAAAAGCAAAAGAATGATGTGTCAAAGGCTCTACCAAAGGTTCGTAAACATATTTTTTATAGTGTTTCATCATCGTCTAATGCTCTAGGAAAAGCATGAGCACTTCAGTTACTCTTATGAGAAAAGACTTTTAGCATGAACTTTGTCTCACGTGGTGCGAATGTCCAGGTATTGGTTTATATCTTCTTTGTTTAAATTTATGTGAGTTGTACTTTCAATATTGGATATGTACTCAAAACATGCATATTTTACTTTGGTCACATGATCAAGTAGTAGCGTTTGAGTTTGAACTTAATCAATCGTCTAAGATAGGATAAGATGTCAATACTTCCAAAAAAAAGCAACAACAGAGCAACATAAGGTTGTCATAGCCAAAGCAAAGTAGAAGAAATTTGAAGCCGACACTGCTGCTTGTGAAGTCCAACTTTATTAGCAAAAAATCAACTTTGTAAAAGCAAAATTCAAGAGGCCAAACATGAAAAACTTAATGTCAAAGCTAGTTCGTATGGTCTCGGCCTCAATATAAGACCAGAGATGGTTAAGAAAGCTAAGATGGACTTCATCAGACACATGTTTAACTATGAGCTCAATATATTGAGGGACAAACAAGCTAATGATGCACTTCATAGTAGAAATGCAGAGTTTTAATCCTCGATGCTGAAAATGATGTTCTTCATCAAGGGACACTAGAGAAACTTAGCACTTTCATTATCATGTTTTTCATGAACGATGTAGTTATTATCCACTTTTGAACTTGTAGTCTTCGGGTCCGGATTTGCTTTGTTGCCTTCTGGAACATCTGCGGTAACTAAGCCTTCGAGTGAATCTTTATTTATGCTTTCATATTTTGGTAATTCGTCTGCTATAATTTTGCATATGTCTTTTACTTTCAAAATATATCGTTCATGCCTTACTCTAACACATTAACACTATATTAATGCTCGGGAATAATGTAAATGTAGTTGAAATATACATTATATGCTTTAAAATCCTTTCAAGATTTTTGACATGTCAACACTTTAATATTTGTACTTATATTGGATCTTGCATGTCTAAATCTACTTTTTGTCACCATCTTTAACCCAATGGTGAAGAACTTATTGCACGTTCCAGTGATTTTTTTCGGTGACGTTGAACCATTATAATATTAAACATAGTTTTTGGGTTCAATATTTGTTTCCAATCCTAAAAAGTTCATTTTAAGCACTTTTAACTTGGATCGTGCGCTGATAAGATATATTTAGTGGTCTATAAAATGTTAAATGTAAAAAACTATATTACAACTTTTTCATCTCCCAACTTTGCAAGTTGGCGGGTGGACCATCTAGTTTTATACTGAATCGTATATATGTCCTAATATATCCTCATTTTCCAAGCAAGTGTAGGACGAAAGAATATGTTCTCCTCAACCGAGTATCGGCAAATCATAAATTAGGAGTTGAATCAATATTTGCCCCCAATTGATTGTTAATATATCCTCATTTTCCAAGCAAGTGTAGGACGAAAGAATATGTTTTCCTCAACCGAGTATCGGCAAATCATAAATTAGGAGTTGAATCGATATTTGCCCCCAATTGATTGTTGATGACTCACGAGTCTTGTGAGTGTTGATAGATCATAAGTAGGGACTTGGTAAAACATTTTGTCCCCAGATGATTGTCGATAGGTCACAAGTTTAGGATAAGATCAGTTTGATGCCCCCAAATGTTTAACGATTGGTCATTATTTAGAAGTACCAAATTTGTTTCCCTTGGGGACCTTCGTTGAAAATTTGTTAGTGTTGGATAAATTTTTTGGTCATCAATAGTTTATCATTCAGAATAAAATAAACACTAAGTTATATCATAATAGTAGAAAAATCGTAGATATATCAGCATATATTAATTGCATATCATAATATAAGAATAAAATAAAAATTCAAGTATAAATAGTATTATGATTCATTAGTAGCGGAAAATTACACTTACTTGGCAATGATGAAATCTAATATTGTAGTTTTAATTTGACATTTTTTCCAAATAATTCCGATCATCATGGTCAAACTTTTTTTTCCGTCAAATCAAGATCACTTTTGTTTGTTTGGCTATTACTTGGATAAAGTGAGTCGTGTATATAACTCCATCAATCTGCATACTTTCTAGCTGCCCAATGAATCAAGTTATGTCCAAAGGCTTGTATATTAGTAAAGTATCTTTTGTTGAGCTTGTAGTCCTTGACGATGATGTCTTGAATTTGCCACGATTTTACATCATTCTTTCTTTTACTTTCCAAGTAATTATAAAATATTTTTGCATTCAACACCCACAAAATTATTCTGTATCTGACTATTAAGGTGCACTTATAAATTTAGTCAAATATTATTTTTATTATTTTTTGGAAACATCTCTTCATATCATTACAAGAGTTTTGATTTCTGCTTTTCTAATTGTCTATGCCATTATAAAAGTACCCAATAACTTGATTTTCATTTAATGATGACACATTTTCACACTCTTACTTGTAGCACTTCACATAAGGTTAAAGACTTATCAAATCTTTATTTCACTTTATTGAGGGAACCATTCATTTCTCCAATCATTCAATTGTAGTCATAATACTTCAAGAACTTTGACCCTATTGTTCGTAGGAGTAGACTGAATTGGGGAGAAGAGCTTGGTACCAGCTTTGTGATTCATCATTTAAGTAGGCTTCGAACGTGTTGCATATAGTAGTTTCATCATAGCCAACTCACTTTATATGTCTCCCATATCAAGTAACATACTCATAAGGATCAATTTTACCATTGTAATAGGTCATCTTCGGAATCGCGAGACCAAAACTATGAACACAGTTTCAGATATTTCTGACAAATGATGATTCTATTAAGTAGTCTTCATTTCCTCATTCCCTCATCTTTCTTTCCTACTTTTTCTATTGTTGTTGTGGAAGGTCTACTTCATCAAATTGGTTGTTATTATAACCCTTACTGTTAGATATTGAATGCAATGAAGTATAACAAATAGGGGTGAATGTGTTTCTTGAATTTTAATCCTCTTTTGAAAGTGTTTGGTTTAAGTTGAACAAAGAAAATATAAATTTGTAGAGATAAACTGTTAGACAGTAAACACACAAGACAATTTATCAAAAATTCACTTGATTGTATTACTTAGAAACCTTTGTCTGTAAACTGGCTGACACTGTGAATATTTACTTCAAGACCAAAAACTAGTGCTACATCATTAATGAAAATATTTCCAGAAATCAACTTGTCATATCCCATTGTGAATCCTTTGTTGTTGTCTCCAAAAGTCACCAATAGGCCAGTCATCTCCTCAAACTGTGATAGCAGGGCTCTATCATATGTCATATGTCTGGAACATCCACTATTAATGATCCCTATAACTTTATTCTTCTTTTCTTGCACACAATGAGGGTTAAGTGTATTTAGCTACCCAAGCAATGTTGGGCACTTTCTTCTTTTTCGTAGAATTTGAATTTTCAAAAAGAATAGCATTCGTAGTTTGATCAGCATTTTCCTTTTAAATCTCAGATCCAAGATTGACTTCCTTAAGATTTTTTCTCAACTTATGATAGCTTGTCATAACCTTCATATTACAAGGAATGCAATCAAACTTATCATAGAAGGAATAGGGATCTTTAGCCACAACCTCATTGTACTTACATGCTCCAACTTTTGGCTCACTAACGGCCTTTCTAAAAAGGTAAGTTAGATGATTTGTTGAGCCACATTTATGACATTGCTTCCTTGGAGCATCTGCAACATAGGCATAATTTTTGTTTTTGTTTACACCTATTTTTCTATTTCTGTTCTTTTTTCCCAGTGTTTTCAGTCTTGATATTCTTAGTTTGTGTCTTGGTAGCTTGACTCACTATAGGCTTCTTCTCACTTTTGGTGATAGGAGTGGTTTCCGTATTTTTCTTCTCTTTGTCTTTATCTATAATATCTTGCTTGATGACCAACTCCTCATCACTGAAATTTACTTTACAAGCTTTAAACAAAGGTGCATTTACCTTCTTCAGCATCACTGGAATATCATGGTTCACAGTGTCTTTTCCTTTGTCATCTTTAACTTTCTTGTGAGAGTTCAAGGCCTCATGGTCCAAACAAATAGCTATGTTAGCACATGGTTTATTTTTCTCATAATACTGACCAACCAACTGAGATGCATTCTTGAATGATTTGAGCTTCAAATCATTTTTCTCAATTCTTTCTCTCAACACGGCCTCTACTTCTCCAGCACACTTCAGCTTATTCTTGAGATACTCATCTTCCTGTTTGACTGTTTCAAAACCAACAAGCTGTAGTTGTAGCTCCTGTTTCTCAATCTCAAGCTTCTCATTATTTTTGACAGCCTACTCACTTCCTCGGTAGCTGCCATCATGCTTGTGTGGATATGAAACATCTCTACACTCATTTTTCTCAACAGTTTCTTTATATTGAATGACATTTAATTCAGTTGTAGTTAAAATATATCTCTGATTTGGATGCAAATGATTTTCCTTGCTCTAGAGCCATGAGAGCATACAATACTAGAAAAAGTAGAATAGGCATCGCCTTTTAGACATCGGTTGCTGATGGCACCGATGTAAAGAGTATTTTATACATCGGTTTATGACAACCGATGTCTTTGAGTAACATTGACATCAGCTTTTTAATTTCAACTGATGTTGTAAGTTTGTTTTAAAAAAATTAATCCATACATTCCTTCCCCCGTGACCAAATATTTCGGCTCCCTCTTAAATCTCCCCCCTTTTGCCTTAAAATTTTTTCAAACTCTCCCTACTTTTCAAATTTACACCCTTTTTTTAACTTCACATTAAAATTAAAACATAAACACAGATCTGATCTCTCTCTCTCTCACAGTAACTCACCCTTCTACGAAAAACCCTAAATTTCACCTAACTTTATATATATCTCGACTTCCATAAACCATCAAGCTAAAGCTATTACACCCTAATTTAAATTTGGAATCTCGAACCTCAATTTTTTCGAGTGGATTAGTTAGAAACTCAATTTGTTTTTTCGAAACTACAAAGCTTGAATTGGTTAGTGGGTAATCTTGCATTTATATGTAAAATCAATTTAGTTTAATTTAGTTTCACATAGTGGATTTTTTAATCCAAAATCGTAGTTTTTTAATTTGTTCTTTCTTACTTTTGATACTTGAAGGAGGTTGTGAGAACCCTAAGCTTTAGTTCAACTAAAATCTAAATTTCAAATTTTTGATTTTTTTTTAGACAAAAAGTCCTTTAATTTTCACACAATTTCGTATATGTTTTGTTAGTGCTCAAAAGCCCTAATTGGTATTGTGGATCTAGAGTTCCAGGGTGTGAGATACAAACCCATTGTTTTCTTTTATGTTTAAATTGTATTATTGCTTATGTACCGTTGTGGTTGAATCCAGGAAGAGGAAAAGAGTTGTGAAGAGTGAAGGTTGAAGGTTGAAATGATGGTGAAGTTGATTCTATAATGATGGTAAGTATTCAATATTTACAATGATCACTTACCATCTTATTGAAGATATTATCAACCGCTGTGATATTAACCAATATAAACCCCCTACTTCATTTAGTTACCCGCTTACTCAGAATGGTACACAATTTACCTCTTTTTTATCACAGTGTAAGTTCTGTGAGAGGGTTGGCTCTGTGACTGTGACCCCCGACACAGGGAAGCCACTTACTATAGTGCTTAGTCAATTTAGTCAATATAGGATTATGATTTATTAAGTTATCTGGGTCTCAAGGTGATGTTGATTTCTGTGAGGAGGTGAGGATATTAAACTGCGTGCATCATAGGAATGTTGTGCTATTGGTTGGTTTTTATGTTCAAGAAAAAAGAAGAGCATTAGTATACGAGTACATATGTAACAATTCACTGGACTTTCACTTGCATGGTATTTGCCACTTAGTTCCGTATAGTTACTTTCACATATTAATCAATTATTAGAAATTATCTTCTTGCAAAATTATTATATTGTTTCTCTTTACATATGACTTGCAGAAAACAAAAGAACCCCACTGCAATGGCATGCACGTTTAAAGATAGCTATTGGGACAACTATCTTATAGAATTGGGCAAGTTGTACTTTTTCCATTCCATTCTTAACGAAGGAGTAGATATAAGGAAGGCTGAGCAACTACACAATGTGTATGCTCTCATTGTACCTGGTGGAGAAAGCACCACTATGGCCAAGCTTGCTGAGTTGAATAATCTGGTTTCAACCTTAATTTACATAATACTGACCTTTCGTTGCTGGGAATTTGTTGTTTTGGTAATTGTTTGTGAATGGCAATTTTATGCTCGTGCGTCTTAAGTTGTAAAACTTTTTACAATCATTTCAGGACAGAAATCAGGAGGTTAAGAACTGATTGGGGGATTTGCTTGCAGGATTTACCAAAACTTCTTCCTTGGTAGTATGGTAAAGGTTTCACTTTGAACATTTTGAATACAGACGATATCTAGCGGTAGTTTAGTTTCATATTATAGTCATTCCAAGCAGTTGCATGGATCGATATTATAAACTAAAATATAATAGTTTAGTTCAGTGTTGTTGACTTGTTGTTTCTAGTGAATAAATTAATGCGATCCTATAATTTATTTTTGTGCTGTAGGAGGATGGGTATCTAAAGAAAGCATTTGTGGCTCTGAAATGAATAAACATACTATTAGGAATATGTTGTGTACTTGATGATAAGCTAAACAAAACACCTTAGTAGATCTAACTTAGTGAATTTTGTAGCACCCGACAGATGATCAATTATAGTCCCGACGGATGATTCAATATAGTCCCGATAGATGACTAATTGATATCCACCGGATGAGTAGCTTATGTAACAATAAGTACTGTAGCACATTTCTGCAAACAACTTTGTATAGATTCTGTAGTAGCTTATAAATCATATAGACTGCTAGTAGATGTGCAGAATAGGTTGATTAAAAGTAAATATAAGATGTCTTATAATTCTACACAAATAAAATGGAGTCAAGTGATAAATGGCTACCCGATAGATGATCAACAAAGCTACCCGACGGATGATCAACAAGGCTACCCGATGGATAATAAGCATGTACCTGACGGATGATCAATTCAAATATCTGTTGACAGTGACAACACAGTCACATGCGTCGAGTGTTTGCAAAAGGAATGTGGCAGCCTGTTTAGGAGGGTTTTGAGAACAAAGAAGCGTTACCATTCCCATGCTATTATGAAGATATTCAAAGATGCTGGAATAGAGTAGTGAAGCAGCATGGAGTTAGACTTGATAGTTTTTATTTTATTATCTTGTCTTATTCTATGTAAACTTGGTGATATATAAACCAAGTGTAGCAAGTAGAACAACAACAAATAAACTAAGCAAACACATCTTTAGCAGAGAAACATTTGTAAGTTGTATTCTATAGAATTTCTCTGTAGTTTGTTTGTTAACTTGTAAAGCAGCTATGAGCTATTCAAGCTTCACAGGGTTCTCTTGATATATATATATATATATATATATATATATATATATATTTGGTGGATACATTCAAATCCACCAGAAAGTTTTAAAGACCTGAGTTTTTATTACTTTATGTTTGATTAACTTAACTCTGTATTCCGCACTTTGCAAATCAAATAGTTAGATATAAATTGAGTTAGAACCATTCTTCATAAATCTGGAAAAGGAGCCAGAATTACATTCAACCCCCCCTTCTGTAATTCTTGTTGTATTGTTAGGGAATAACAATTGGTATCAGAGCACGCTCTTGAAGTACAAAGAGTTTAAAGATCACAATAAAAAGCAAGATGAACAAGAAGGATGTTGGAGTCAAGATTCCATTTCTGGACAAAGACAGTTTTCACCACTGGAAGGTGAAGATGCACCTACATCTTCTTTCTCAAGATGAGGCCTATGTGGATTGCATAGAGAGAGGCCCTCATGTACCAATGAGAGCTACAATAGGGAATAAACCATCTGTTCCTAAGCCTAGGCATGAATGGTCAGATCCTGATATTGAGCAGGTCAGGAAAGACAAGAAGGCCATAAATATATTGTTCAATGGAGTTGATGGTGATATGTTTGACAACATCATTAACTGCAAAATAGCCAAGGAGGTTTGTGACATAATTCAGATTATCCGTGATGTTACTGAGCAAGTAAGGGAGAATAAGATGCAGCTGCTAATTCAGCAATATGAGCACTTTCATTGTGAAGATAGTGAGTCTCTCACTGACATTTTTAGTAGATTTCAAAAACTGTTAAATGCTTTGAAGTTGCATGGAAGAGTCTATTAGACAAAAGACTCCAATCTCAAGTTCCTTAGATCTCTTCCAAAGAAATGGAAACCAATGACAGTCTCATTGAGAAACTCTCAAGATTACAAGGAGTTTACTCTGAAGAGACTGTATGGCATCCTGACAACTTATGAGCTTGAAATAGAGCAAGATGAGAGGATGTAGAAAGGAAGGAAGAAAGGAGGGTCCATAGCACTAGTTGCTGAGTTGGAGAAAGAGAAAGAGGTGAAGGTAGAAGTTGTTGAGTCTACTACAAAGGTCTGTGAAAACAAGGGCAAGGGGCTGGTAGCTGAAAATGAAGATTCTTTGAGCGAAGATGATATGGATGATATTATTTCCAGAAGATTTTCCAAGCTCAAGTTCAAGAAGAACTTTGTAGCAGCTAAGCCAAATAGAAATATGGTGGATAAATCAAAATTCAAATGTTTCAAATGTGGCTTAGCAGGGCATTTTTCCAGTGAGTGTAGAAAGTTAGATTCCAGCAAGAAGAAGTTTGAGCCTGTGGATTATAAACAGAAGTATTTTGAGTTGTTCAAACAAAAGGAAAGGGCTTTTATTACACAAGAAAATGACTGGGCAGCAGATGGACTGGATGAAGATGTCAGCTATGTCAATCTAACCCTAATGGCCAGGTCTGAGAAACAGAAACAAGTTCTTCAAGTAATCAGGTAATCACCACTAACCTAGCACATTTATCTAAAGTTGAGTGTAATAATGCAATTAATGACATGTCTACAGAATTATATCATTTGCGTGTTACACTTAAGTCTCTCACTAAGGAAAATACTAAAATCAAAGAAAATAATCTGTTTTTGAGTGAGAGGAATAATGTGCTAGAGTCTCAGTTTATTGAATTTGAGAAATTGAGAATAGAATGTAAGATTGCTAAGGAGGAATTAATTGAGTCCTTGAAGAAAGAAGAGATTTTGAAGAAGCAACTTGAACGAGAACAAGAGGTGATTAAGGCATGGAAATCATCTAGAGATGTTCATGCTCAAATCACCAAAGTTCAAGGTATTGAGTCCTTTTGTGATACAGCCTGGAAAAAGAGTAAGGAGAAGCTGGAATCCAATTTGGTTGAAGGATTGCTAACAGATGTGGACTCGATGGATGATGAGAGTCATCCGTCGGATAATCAAAAGGATTATCCGTCGGATAATCAAAAGGATTATTCGTCGAGTGACATAAATCCTCATCCGCCGGCTGTGAGCAAACCTGTGAGCAAAGCCAAGCTTGTTAAGTTAAATGAAAAATATGGATCAGTTTTCAAAAACTTTGTTCCAGGAGAATCAAGTCAAGAGAGGAAGGAGAAGAAAGTGAATGTTTGTCATCTGTCTATCAAGCAATTAAATAACAGATTAGAAAAGTTTGAGGTTAAAACAGAAACTAAAAAGAAAAACAATAGAAATGGGAAAGTAGGGATTAACAAATATAACAACTACACACCTGATAAATATGCTCCAAGAAAAATCTGTGTTAAGTGTGGTAGTGTTAATCATCTGTCTAATAATTGCAAACTTGTTATGCCTACTCCTATATCTGTACCATCTTCTTTTCCCAATATGAATGCCATGCCTTTGATGCCTATGAATGTTATGTCTGCACAGAATATGAATGCACAATTTTCCAATATGCCATTTGCACCTAATCCTTATTATATTGCATTTAGTATGCCTCAAATGCTATTTAGCATGCCTTGCTGGAATAACATGTTTGCAAACAACATGCCTTTTCCTGTTAATCAAAATGTGCATGATAATTCTATTTTAATGACTGGTTTCAAAGGTCCAACTTAGATGACTAAGGATGAATCTGATATCCCCAAGTCAAATGATATTAAACCTAAGAAACAAAAGAAAAAAGCTAACAAGGCAGGACCCGAGGAAACTTGGGTACCAAAATCAACTTAATTTGGTTTTGATGTGTGCAGGGAAACAAAAAGAATCTGTGGTACTTGGATAGTGGTTGTTCAAGGCACATGACTGGAGATTCTACCCTGCTCATAGAGTTCAAGGAGAGAGCTGGCCCAAGTATTACTTTTGGAGATGACAACAAGGGTTATACTGTGGGATATGGCTTGATTTCTAAAGACAATGTCATCATTGAAGAGGTTGCCTTAGTGGATGGTCTCAAACACAATTTGTTGAGTATCAGCCAGCTTTGTGATAAAGGCAATTCAGTAACCTTCAATTCAGAAGCATGTGTTGTGACTAACAAAAGAAGCAACAAAGTGGTTCTCACTGGAGTGAGAAAAGGAAATGTGTACCTAGCTGACTTCAACTCATCAAATACAAAATATGTCACTTGTCTTCTCAGTAAAGCAAGTCAAGATGAAAGTTGGTTGTGGCACAAGAAGCTGTCCCATCTAAACTTCAAGACCATGAATGAGCTTGTCAAGAAAGAACTGGTTAGAGGTATTCCTCAAGTGGAGTTTTCTAAGGATGGACTGTGTGATGCCTGCCAGAAAGGAAAGCAGATTAAAGCATCATTCAGGAAGAAGCTTGATTCAACAATTGAAGAACCTCTGCAATTGCTACATATGGATTTGTTTGGACCAGTCAATGTGTTGTCCATCTCAAGGAAAAGATTTTGCCTAGTAATTGTAGATGATTTCTCAAAGTTCTCTTGGACATATTTCCTAAATTATAAAGATGAGGCTAGTGAAATCACCATCAATTACATAAGGCAAGTCAACAATCATCCAGATTTTAAAGTTAGAAGAATCAGGAGTGACAATGGAACTGAGTTCAAGAATTCTGTTATGAGAGCATTTTGTGAAGAGAATGGGATTATGCCTGTGCTTTCAGCAGCAAGAACTCCACAACAAAATGGAGTAGTGGAAAGAAAGAACAGATCACTTATTGAAGCTGCAAGGACAATGCTTGAAGAATCAAAGTTACCAACATACTTCTGCGCTGAAGCTGTAAATACTGCATGCTACACTCAGAATATTTCTTTGGTTAATCAAGCAAAGTGTATGACACCCTGCCAATTGTTCAAGAAAGAAGGATCATTACAGATTTAAACAGAGCAAACCACCATAAGGAGTTCCCTTATACTACTTCTCAGTAATGGAGGGACCTCTAGTAAGTGAGGTAATTTCTTCTGTCTTCACTCTTCCAACCTCACAAATTTCTTTGCTTTCTAGTGTAGCTATGACTACTGTCTCAATGACCCAACAGTTGCCTACCCAAGCTACCAAACCAACAAAAGTTCCTAAATCCAAAGCTAAGAAAGCCCCCTCTGATTTCTTTCAAAAGAAATCAGTTGTAAAATCCATCAAACCTAAAGAGGGGAGTGTGAAGGTAGGCAAGAAAGGTGAGGGACATGGTGAAAATCAAAGAAGTCCTAAGGATAAGGTTGGAGAGGTGAGTGTTTCCCATCCTAGCCACACTGCAGTGCTTAATAAGGATATTAGCTCATTACTGGTTTCATCCTCCCAAAAGGATGTTACCATTGAAACAAGCTCTCAGCCAAGAGCACAGGCCAAGAGGGTAAGGGACACAAGCTCACCCCAAACTTATACCAGAAAGAAGAAACCAAAAACCCCTGGGGATGCACAGGGCTCACACACTGTGCAAACTGGTGCAAAAGACCCAGTCACTGCACCTTCTCAAAGTCAGGTTGATGTGGCTCCAATAAATGTAGAGTCACAACCAAAATCTCTCATAATTGAAGCACCTGAAATACCAAATTCTCCCACACACTTATTGGATGTTGATATGATTCATACATCTCAACCAAATTCTCCATCTTTAACTCTGTTGGAGAAGCCAAAAATCCATGCAAGTGAGCATCATCTTCTAGATGATTTGTTGGCTCACTTGCCATTTCTTTCTAAGACTGTTGAGACATATGTGCCAAAATTTTCATCAATCTGCACAGAGTCTACAATAGTCTCCACTCCAAACTCAATTATTTCTTCTATCCTGATGGATATTTATCATCCGTCGAGTAGTGATTGTATCCCGATGGATAAGCTTAATAGCAGTATCCGTCGGATAGTCAAACCGTTAACCCGATGGATATTCCTCATCCGCCGGGTGTCTCTGCACAGCTTCAAATTTCATCAATTCTTATAAGTGCAGAGGACTTAGTATTAGTGTAATCACTCTTAGGACTGAGGGAAGGGAGTAATTTGAGTGAGAGTCTGGGTTGCTCCCAGGAAAAAGGAGAGGAAAAGAGTGATCTAATGTAGTCCATTTTTTCAGGACTGGAAAAAGTGAGTGAGAGGAGTCCCACCTTAGATGGTGAAGGTGAGGTGTGAGGGTGGGAAGCCAAGGTGAGACCTTGATGCAAGAAAAGAGTGATAATGAGAGAAATGCAGGTACGGGAGAAATAAGGGTGGATGTCATTGCAAGTGAGTTAATGATTATCCAGGAAGCAGGCAGGGAGGAACTATCTCAGCAAAGTCAAGCTGTTATAGATTCTACCTCCTTGGATGCTGAGACATTTACTCATCCTATTCCAGCATATCAACTTCTAGCTGGAGAAGGCAATGACAATGCAGAAAGAATTCTAAATTTGGTGCACACCATACAGTCTATGCAAAGAGCAAAGGATGCAATCACAGTTGTGCCCTCTACAGCTAGTGATATTGACTATGAGACTGGTGGTTCAGAAGATTTCTTTGATGGTGAGGATGAAGAAAGTGAAGAAAAGCCATTGGACATAGGGGGAGAAGTAGGCCCTAGTTCCAGATCAGGCATGCCATCATGGGCCTTCTCCAAGAAATGTGATGAACATCATTTTAAGACCACACTCATTCAACTAATCAGTCAAACACACTCTGCTCTTCAATCTACAACAAATGCCAGCACCAAGAAGCTCTTACAAGCACACCTTTCTTCTCTTCAATTACAATAAATCAAGGTTTTCAACATACTCAGGATGTCACCTCTATTCAAGGTGAAATTGATCAAATGAAAAGGGACATTTCTGACAAGTTGGATTCTAAACTTCCAGAAGCTACAATGCTTGACATTAAGAGACAACTCAGGAAGAATTTTGATCTTGCCACAAAGATAGATTCCTTGGATACCAGAATGACAGCAATGGAATCCTCTCTAACAATTATACATCTACATCAGGCACATCAAACAGACTTGCTTCAAAGGTTAGTGGCAGCACAAACCTCTTCTTCTACTCAACTTGCTGATAACAAAAAGGGGGAGAAAGAAACCTTTTCTAAGGGGGAGAAAGCAAGTTCAATTGTGTTATTTAGTCAAGGGGAAACAAGAAGTGAGGGGAGCAAAAGTGCTCAATATTCAAGTAAGTAAAGTGATTATGCCAACAATTGCTTTCACAAAGCCACCAGAGTTGGATAACATTGATCTAATCCAAAGAGCAGCTAAAAAGCTTGAATTGAAATCAAATTCTAAGATGATTGATGTTACAACTTTAGAGAAGGAAATAAAAGAAAAATGAAGAAAGGTAGATGCAGATATCAAACAAAAGTTTGGGCCAATTCAGAAGCCAGACAAAGTCTTCAATCATCATTCTAAAGTCATGAAAATTTCTGTGAATGACATAAGTAGGTATATTGCATTCTACAAGGATCCAACTGATTCAACATTGAAAAGAAGAATTGCCAAAATTTACAGAAATGGTAAGGAGATTTGTGTGGTGGTTGGAAACCCACTATTTGTGGAAGCTAAGAAGGAAGAGAAAGAAAGAATCAGGCTAGAAAAGAAGCAAGTTGCTTTGGATGCTAAGAAGCAAAAGCAAAAGAAAGAACAAGCTGCTATCTTGGCCAAGCTTCAAACTGTAAAAACTACAACAGAACTTTCTGTACAACCAACTGTAATCACTGAACCTAAGGATCTGAAAATGCAAGAAGAATCACAGCAGAAAAGAAGATTTAGATACAAACTCCATTCCAAGAGGAAAGTGAACTTTAATGATGAGACATTGGAAGACCAATTTCCCAAAAAGCCTACAACTTCAAATCAGACATTAAAACCCTCAGTGGTATTTAAAGAATTCAAAGTGGTTGATCCAACAAGAAATATTCATGGTGAACCAATTGTTCCTAAGGATATACCAGTAGACTGGGATAGTTTACCAATTCCTGAGCTAAATTTACCCATCTTCAAGATAAAGAAGACAAATACTAGAGCTAGAAAGAAAGTGAAGCCAGTATCTCTCAAATCCAAAGCTCTAACCAGATCCCAACCCACAGTCAACAAGAGAGATCTCATGTACATTTGTGATATCAAGGAATTTTCAGACCTGAATCTCTACTTTGATGAACTGGAAGAAGTAAGAGGAATTGATGCTTACAGATATCTTCCTGAAAGACTAGTATTTAGATACAAGGGAGGGAAAGAGATGACATGGCCTCTTCACAGGATTCACCAAGAAAGCCAATCTGTTCTGATTAAAGTCTACCCATCCTTCAAAAAGAACTTTGTGTATAATATGACTGCAAGAAGAATAGTTCTAAAGAGGATTGAGGAACTAAGGAGTATTATAGCCAAATATGCACTTCCAAAAACTCTATCTATTCCCTTTACAGGAAAAAGAGTGCATCTAAGGCCCTATTGGCTGATGGAATTCATGGATGACAAAGGTGTTAGAATATTCTTCAGATTGGAGGACAAATTGAGTATCTCTAGCAATGAGACTCTTTTGGAAATGTAGGAAATGCTAAATCTCTCAAAAGCTGATGAACTTGAACTCCACAGACAACTTCAGAATCAAATTGAAGAAAATAACAGAAGGCTTGGGAAGAAATAAATTGGGGGAGATTTTTAGGAATATGTTGTGTACTTGATGATAAGCTAAATAAAACACCTTAGTAGATCTAACTTAGTGAATTTTGTAGCACCCGATGGATGATCAATTATAGTTCTAACGGATGATTCAATATAGTCCCGATGGATTACCAATTGATATCAACCGGGTGAGTAGCTTATGTAACAATAAGTACTGTAGCACATTTCTGCAAACAACTTTGTATAGATTCTGTAGTAGCTTATGAATCATGTAGACTGCTAGTAGATGTGCAGAATAGGTTGATTAAATGTAAATATAAGATGTCTTTTAATTCTGCACAAATGAATGGAGTCAAGTGATAAATGGCTACCCGACGGATGATCACCAAAGCTACCCGACGGATGATCAACAAGGCTACCCGACGGATAACAAGCATGTACCCGACGGATGATCAATTCAAATATCTGTTGACAGTGACAACACAGTCACATGCGTCGAGTGTTTGCAAAAGGAATGTGACAGCCTGTTTAGCAGGGTTTTGAGAATAAAGAAACATTACCATTTCCATGCTATTATGAAGATATTCAAAGATGCTGGAATAGAGTAGTGAAGCAGCATTGCGTTAGACTTTATAGGTTTTGTTTTATTATCTTGTCTTATTCTATGTAAACTTGGTGATATATAAACCAAGTGTAGCAAGTAGAACAACAATAACAACAAATAAACTAAGCAAGCACATCTTTAGCAGAGAAACATTTGTAAGTTATATTCTGTAGAATTTCTCTGTAGTTTGTTTGTTCACTTGTAAAACAGCTATGAGCTATTCAAGCTTCACAGGATTCTCTTAATATATATATATATATATATATATATCTGGTGGATACATTCAAATCCACCAGAAAGTTTTAAAGACCTGAGTTTTTATTACTTTATGTTTGATTAACTTAACTCTGTATTCCACACTTTGTAAATCAAACAGTTAGATATAAATTGAGTTAGAACCATTCTTCATAAATTTGGAAAAAGGAGCCAGAATCACATTCAACCCCCCTTCTGTAATTCTTGTTATATTGTTAGGGAATAACACATACTTGTAGCTGCCTTCGATCCTGAGCTGAGTGCAGAAACTCGTTGGTAAATCCTACAAGTAAGAGTAATTTAATTTGTAAGCTTTAGTTTCTAAAACATAAATTCAATGCAGGCCTTGTTATTTCTGGAAGATAACGGAGGTCGATAATGTCGCCTCAAGTAGAGTATTCCCTATGATAGTCAGGGAAGTAATAAACAACCCAAAGTTGATCTTCGTGTCGTCTATGGTTATTAGCAAAAACAATATAGTGACAATAAACGGTATACAAATAGGTATCTTTTTCATAATCATAGTTTTCTCTTTAACCCCCCACACATTTTCACTTTATTAGTTTCCTTTGATTATAATGGTGTTTGTTTTCTCTTTAAAGTCATTCGGAATCTAACATGGACTATTAGGTTAATTGCAGAGCATATATACTGCTTCTTATTGGCCATGTTTCAATCATGAATGCATTTACATGTGACTCTATGCAACCGTTTTTATGTATACGTGCTAAATATTTACTGATCGAGTAAGATGCATCGTTAAGAATGGAAGGGCAAGAGTGCAACATCGTTATGGAATTGGGCAAGTTTGATATAAGTTTATATTGGTTCTTATCCGACCAGTTCAATTATTCTTTATCTATTGTTATTTCTTTCATTTAATACCTGGTTTTTTGCTTGAGTAGAGATTGTTAAATCCCAAGATTGGCCTGAGATCACGAAGTATGCTGTATTGGTTTTTTCCTAAGCTTATAGGCAGGAGCTCATCCAGTATTTGTACAAGAGCTGGAAGAATCCAAACATGGGAGGGACTGAAGTACACGGTAGTACGATAAGGCAGGCACACATCAAGACATCCGATAGAAAGAAGAGTTCTGTTATTCTTGCTTCAGAATAGTAAATATATAAATTACTTTGGTTTTTATTTTTTAAATTTGATGTCGGAATGGTATTGTTGTATCTTTGAAAATTATATGTTTTGGGTTTTTTCATCATTGTAAGACTATCATTTTGATTTGGTAATGATAATTGAAGTTTCGAAACTAAAAAATATCTTAATTTTACATTATAACATTTGTTATAAAATAAAGAACCGATGTTTTTAAATCTATAACACATTATTTAACTATAAAAACTAATGTTATTAATTCTTATAGACATCTGTTAGTAACTATAAAAATCAGTTCCCAATAAAGAACCAATTTTAAAGGTTCAGTTCTTATCGGTTTACAAAAAGCCAGTGATGTTATTAACTATAATAGACATCAGTTCGGTACCTATAGTGTTAGGTCACACACACTGTAGAAGGGGGTTGAATATAGTGTTTAGCACAATCAAATCAAATATAAGAACTCAAGTAACAGAAAACATATTTTATTCAACACAATAAACTCTGTTACAATATAGAACTGTCCTCTCTCAGTGATGAATAAATTATCACGAGAGATGCTAGGGTTACAAAGAATAATAACTTCGATAATGATAACACTTATAGTGTAAACCCTATGCCTGTGTTTATATACTACACAGTTACAAGATAAATTCTAATTGATATGGAATATAATTCTACTTCCTAAAATTTATCAAATTGTTATCTTTTCTTCCAAGTATTCTATTCTTCATAGAATTCTTTCTTCATGCATAATTCTTTCTGTCTTAGTCTCGATCTTCTTTCCTTTCAATCAGCCGCCTGTCTTATCTGAAAGTCATCTTAAGTCCTGATATTATCTCCTGATAAATATCTTCTGATCACTTAAGTTCTGATAACTTAAGTTCTGATATCTTAAGTTCTGTCTTCAGTATAAGTGATGATTTCCAGTTAAGTACTGATTTGTCCTGTTAAGTAAGATCTGAAAACTAAACACAAATCATATTACCCATGACATTATCAAATATATCTAACAATCTCCCCCAACTTGTAAATTAGCATAATATACAAGTTTAACATATATTTGATGATGTCAAAAACATTAAGTACAAATGCATGAGAATTTGACTAGATAACTACAACTTACAGTCCTTTCAGCTTTACCATCTTAAACTTCTGATAACAGCTTCAGTCTGTATACACTTCTGAATTTAAGCAGTTGTAGATCTTTGACTTGGCTTCAATTTCTGATCTCTTTGATATCAGGAGTTGTTCTGAGATAGTTCTTCAACAAACATCTCTCAACATATTCAAGTTCATTAACCATCCTCCTTTTAACATTTATCAATTTAGCTGTATCTTCTCCAGTTTGAAAAATAGATGCTCTGAGATCATTTATCTTAGCTTTTCTTATCTCCTCATCTAGTCTGATCAGATATGCCTTGTCAGACTCTAGATTGAATTCCACAGCTTTATAACCCAGAAAAGTAGTTATAATCTTAGCAGAGTTAGGCTTCATTTCGACAATATCACCTTTGTGATCTCTGTACTTGGGACAGTATGTGCTGTCAGACTTTACAGAATAAAGCTTCTTCTATCTTTGAATTTGAGATTTTAAATACCCTGCAGCACTATCTGTTAATCTGTCTTTCACTTGAAGTAGAAATAGAACATGTTCCAGTTCCTGAAAATAATTCAGTGGTATAGCATTGTGCTTAATCTGGTATACCCTTCTATCTGTCATAAAATATAACAAGATATGTTCTTTCAAAAAGGTATGGTAAACCATTTGTACAGATTCAAGTCGATTCAATCTTTCAGGATTTGCTCCAATATCTGGTTCACTTAAGGAAATCGGATCATTGGTTGTGTTATGTATTCTTCTTTCATCAGAACTACCCAACCCAGATTTATCTCTTGCTTCCTTTCCTGTAACAACTCTTGCTTCAAAACCACTTGTTGCAGTCTTCAAAGGTTGAGTCTGTTTAGCTTTGGTGAATCCTAGTAGGAGTATCTTTGAAGGTTTAACATGAGCAACGTCAGAGGTTTCCTTTTCCTTATCTTCTGATATCAAGCCAACTTGAGCTATGTTCAGAGGTTGCTTGCTTCACTGCCATATCAGAACTTACTATATCTTGACTCTGAACAACATGAACCATATCAGAGGTTGTTTGAAAAATCTTCTTTTGCAACAGAGTAAGATTAGCATCTTCTTCATCATCAATTATTTCTTCATCCATGACTGGCATATAAACCTTTACAGGTTCATCAACTTTTTCTTTGCCCTTGGACCTTGGATCAATTTCCACCTGTGATTTGGCTTTGGTTGCCTCAGAACTTGTTCTTTCCTTTATCACAATACACTTAGGCTTTGGAAATTTCTTTTCAACAACAGAAGTTTTAGATTTTGTCTTGACACCTTCTGCTTTGAGTCTAGCTTCTTCTTCCTTTAGACTCTCAAAGTCCAATCCTGGATTTTCTTTAAGAAATAATTGTTTTGAAATTTCTTCATCAAGTTCCAGATGTTCACCAGAACTTATCCTTTTACCAGTATCAGAACTTATTCTTCTCCCAGTATCAGAACTTGTTCCTTGACTTGTAATTCTAGATTTACTTAATGAAAATCCTTTGCCTTGAACTTGACCTCTACCCTTGTTAGAGTTTCCCTGGTCATCATTTCCATCATCCTGTCCTTTCAGTGTCTGAATAGATTTGCATTTGGACTTAATCACTTTCTCCCCCTTTTTGGCATCAACAGGTAAAAGAAGAGAGACAAGCAATTCCACTGAGGATTGAATCTCATTGAGTTGATTTCAGTGAGAAGCTTGATTTTTCAGAATTTCTTCAATTTGAGTTTGTTGCTTCTCCTGAGTTTTCTCAATGTAGGTAATTCTGTCAAAGGCTGGCTTGAAAAATCTGTTCTTTTCAAGTTTCACATTCATATCTTGCTGGATCAAAGTTTCTTGAATTTTATTCAACTTGGCATGAGTTGTTGAGTGTTGACCCTGAAGGTGCCTAGTACTCAATGAAGTAACTCTCAGCTGTGCCTTGAAATCATCATTTATCAGCATTTCATCAGCTTTTGCCAGATGCTCAGCAAGAATCTTTTCAGAAGGAACAAAACTAACTGTGTTCCATTCCTTAGTCCACTCCTTTCCTCTAGGAGTTTCACTCCAAGGTACCGGTGTTTCCCCTATAACAAACTTCTTAACTAATTCAGCTTTAGTAATTGTTTGTTGAGGTGCATGTCCTGATGGACCAGCTGCATCAGCATCTAAAGTAGCAGCAGCTTCACCAGTAATTTCTTCATTAGCAGCATCAGAACTTGTAGTGCCTGCAGTATCAGCATCCTCGGATAAAACAGCAGTATGAGAGGCTATAGAGGCTTCATCATCATCCTCTAAATTCTGATCTGCAGCCAGGTTCTGATCAACATCCAAAATTGATGTTATTGGTGGAGTGAGTTAAATTGGTGGAGCTTCCAAGTACAAAACTTCAGGCACAATCAAGTTATGAATATCAATTTCACCACTTGTACCTGGTTCTTCAGTATGTACTGGATCAACTATAGGTGACATATGAGGTGTAGGAATTTTTTCTTGAGCAGTTTCATGTCATGCAGAAGTAAGTGATTCAATAACAATTGGTTCTGTTCAGATCAGAGATTCCTGATCCCCTTCCTTAGCTGCTTCCACTACATCTGAATCTAACTCAATTATGTCCCTATGAGATCTCTATTTCTTTAACTTCTTCAAAGGTGGAAACATTGTAGGAGCTTTATCATCAGATTTTAACTTTCTAAGCCTTTTGAGGGGCCTAGAGCTCCCAGTTACAGTATCTTTCTTAGAAGAAACCTTCTCAGCTTGTACAACAACAAGTTCTGATATGGGAACTGTTGGATTTTAAACGCAGCGGGGGCATGGCAAAACACTTTTACACATACAAAATCCAAATAAAAGCATATAAATCGTGGTAAAAATTCGAGGGATCGAATCTAACCTTTAAAATAATTCGGAGACAACGATCAGAGATCCTTAGCAGTTGCTTCTCAAGTGTGAAGCACTCCACCGGTATCCACCAAGAAAACGATGTTAAGGAGGAGGAAGGAGGTGGAGAGAATTGGGTTTTCCAAACTTTTTGGTTTTTTGGGGTTCGAATAAAAATAGGGTCTATAATAGTGTATTTATAGGCAAAATTTTCAGCTGAAATTTTCCCATAAATATTATTATTATTATCCCATTTATTATTCTCATTAATAATTAAAACACCTATTAATTATTAATTCTTTTTCTAAACACTTTAGATATAATTCTCTCTCTAGATTTAATTTCCAAAAATTAAATCCTTAATTAATAATATTAAGAATTTTTTTTAATTAATTTATAATCAATTAAATCTCATTTAATAAATTATTAAATTTGCCAATTAATTATTTATTTCACAAATAAATAATTATTTAGCCATTATTAATTAATTCCTCCACCATTAAATCATTCTCTTTTTATGGTGTGACCCTGTAGGTTCAATATTAAGCCGGTAGTAGAAATAAATAATAATAAAACTATTTTATCATTATTTATATAAATTCTCTAATTTATTAAATATGATTAATTAATTAATCACATTTATTCTACATCGTGAGGGATACTTCTCAGCATATCGCGACTATCCGGATAATATGAATTCACTGCTTAGAATACCAAGAACCTATTCAGTGAATAGTTACCGTACAATAAACTCCTTCTACCCTACAATGTCCCGATTAAATACAAGGCATGGATCTCGTGTCAAGCCTATCTAATTTAATCACTTGCTTACCATTTACTATGCGTAGTTCTATGCAAATTAGAAACTCCTTTCTAATTTCATTCACTCTGGCTAGAGATTCCTGAACTAGCATAAGTGGATCAGCCTAGAAAATTCGCTTCCTTCACTGGAAGGGGTAGATCCTTTATTGATCATACACTATCTTCGTGTACAAATTCCTATACCCAGAAGAGCCCTAATAATTGTCCCTGGAGACTAAGAACTAAACCAAAGCATAGTTCAGTGTACACGAGATGACTATGATGACCTCAAGTCTAAGGATACTTGTACAACTATCACTATGTGAACAACTGCTGACACGTGAGTGAACTCCATCAGTTGTTCAGCTGTGCGAGTCATGTTCAGTGAACTTATTCTATAATAAGCACCTATATACTAGCTATAGTGTCACCACACAAATGTCTATGAGAACAGACATCCTTCATAATGAAGCAAACATAGTATGTACCGATCTTTGCGGATTATTAATTACCAGTTAGTAATCCTATGACCAGGAACTATTTAAGTTTAGAGTTATCATCTTTTTAGGTCTCACTATTATGATCTCATCATAACCCATAAAAAGCTTTACTCTAAACTATGGTATATCTTATTTAAATACTTAAATAGATAAAGCCCGTAATAAAAACAAAACAAGTCTTTTATTAAAATCAATGAAATCAAAACAGATTACACAGGAAGTTATTCCTATATCCTAATTCATGATTGGACTTAGGACATATTCCTTTCAATCTCCCACTCGTACTAAAGCCAATCACTCTGGTATCTAATACCCATCTTGTCTTTATGACGATCAAAGTGACTTTCATAAAGTAGCTTTGTGAGTGGGTCTGCTATGTTGTTATGTGTGTCAACTCTAATTCAATACAATATAAGAAATGTTACCGCACTCCCACTAACCCTTTTGTAGACGCATGGTTCATCTACGTTTTTGATAAAATCAAACTCTTTGATTGTCTCATCAAAACGAATGTTCCATCTTTCGAGAGGCCTGCTTTAAACCATATATGGTTCGCAGCAGCTTACACACTAGGTTTTCATTTCTCTTGGAAAGAAAACCATCTGGCTAATTGCCAGATCTCATAGTCGTAGTAAGCAGCAATCGCAAGCAAAATCTGAACTGATTTTAACAGGGCTACAGGTAAAAGGTTTCATCAAAGTCAATCCATTGCCTTTGTTTGAATCCTTTTGCCACAAGCCTGGCCTTATAGGTCTCCACCTGGCCATCTGCTATAATCTATCTTTTGTATACCGTATACATAGATTCCATTCTGGATTTCATGGCACTATGCCATTTCTCTGAGTCAACACTACTCGTAGCCTCATTATAGGTCACAGGGTCGTCATCATCAATGATCGACAACTCATTGTCATTCTCAATGACAAGGCCATATTACCTCTCAGGTTGGCGAGACACTCTCCCTGATCTATGAATGGGATGTTCCATAAAAGGTTGTTCAGTCAGAACAGGTGTTTCCACTTGATCCGTAGTAGTTTGTGCTTCTTGAACTTCATCAAGTTCAATTTTGCTCCCACTGTTTCCTTCAAGGATAAACTCCTTTTCCAAGAAGGTAGCATGTCTGGAGACAAACACCCGATGATCGGTGTAAAAGTAATACCCTAAAATCTCTTTAGGATATCCCACAAAACTACATTTTACGGATCGAGATTCCAGCTTATCGGGGTCAACTTTCTTGACATTAGCTGGACATCCCCAAATCTTAACGTGTTTAAGACTCGGTTTCCTTTCTTTCCATATCTCATACGAAGTTTGAGGAACAGATTTCGGAAGGCACCATATTCAGTAAATATGCTGAGGTTTCCAATGCATAACCCCATAGGAATACTGGAAGATTTGCATAGCTCATCATGGACCGAACTATGTCTAACAAAGTTCGATTTCTCCTTTCAGATACCAATCTGGAGGAGTCCACTGGGAGACTATACCATTTACTTTGAGATAATCTAGAAACACTCCATTAAAGTATTCACCACCTCGATCTGATCGAAGAGTTATAATACTATGTTTGGTTGTTTCTCCACTTCATACTTATACTCTTTGAACTTTTCAAAGGCTTTAGACTTGTGTTTCATCAAACACATATCTGAATCTAGATCTATCATCTATGAAAGTAATGAAGTATGAAAATCCACCCATGGCTTGCTTAGACATTGGTGTACCATTCCTAGCAAATTTGCAGTCCTCTCTCCATGTCTACTAAATGGAGACTGCAATGCCACTGTAAAGTGAGATTTTCATCATCCCTTTTCTTTTATTAGTTTGTTCAATCTGAAGTAAATTATGTCACATTTATAGAGACCATTATTTAAAGTACCACGTCCATAAAGAATATTATCTCTAAGAATAGAACATTCATTATTCTCAATAATAAATGAAAATCCAGCCAAGTCTAACATGGGAATAATATTCCTCACAATCGAGGGAACAAAATAACAATTATTTAAAACAATAGTCTTGCCCGTAGGCATATGTAAATGAAATGATTCTACATCTTCAGCAGCAACTCTTGCTCCATTTCCCATCAGTAGAATCACCTCCTCTTCCTCAAGAGTCCTACTTCTCCTTGGTCCATGCAACAAATTGCAGATGTCAGAACCATAGGCGGTATCTAATACCCAAGTAGAAATTTGGCTTAATGACATATTCACTTCTATCATGAACATACCTGAATCAGAAGCGGTAGTCTCACTACCCTTCTTCTTCTTCAATTCTGCAAGGTAAACCTTGCAGTTACTCTTCCAGTGCCCCACCTTGTTACAGTGAAAGTAAACAACTTTGCTCTTGGGGTCTTCAGCTTTTGGTGGAACCGGCGTTTTCTCACCTACTTTCTTCTTCTTGGAAGAGTTCCTCTTCCTTTTCTTAGGATTGGAACCTTTACCAATTAGAAGAACAGAACTCTTCTTAGGGGGAAAATTTGATTCCGCAGTCTTCAATATGTTGTGGAGTTCAGGCAGCTGACATCCAACTTATTCATGTGAAAGTTCACAACAAACTGCGAGAACGAACTCGGAAGCGATTGCAAGACCAAGTCTTGGCTCAGCTCCCCATCCATGGCAAAACCAAGTTGTCCAAGACGTTCAATCAAATTGATCATCTTAAGTACATGGTCATTCACAGATGATCCCTTAGACATCCTACAACCGAACAGCTCCTTCGATATCTCATATCGAGCTGTCCTCCCTGCCACATCATACAACTCTTGTAGATGCATGAGGATAGTGTGAGCATCCATATGCTCATGTTGCTTCTGTAGCTCAATGTTCATGGAAGCTAGCATGATGCATTGAGCAACATTTGCATCATCTATCCACTTACGATACACAACATGTTCATCATTATGTGCATCACTAGCAGGTTCAGTAGGCTTAGGTGAGTCAATCACGTATTCCAGCTTCTCAATCCTGAGAACAATTCTCAAGTTTCGAAGCCAGTCAGCATAATTAGGACCAGTCAATTTGTGAGCATCTAGTATGCTCCTGAGTGATAGTGCAGAAGACATAATGTATATTGTAAATCTGTAAATGATAAACACATAACAACACTTAGCAAATATTCGATTTCATTTTAAAACACTACATGAATCGGGTCTTTATTCATAAGTGGCTCCCACTTGTTTATCTAATTTATTCAACCCCCTACGTGAAAAATTAAGCATTCATAATGCTAGTGGGAATAGGGATCCTACATTCCATTACACAACCCCGGCTGTAGCACGAACCACCATGTAATGTTCAATAGGCAGACAACTCTTGTCAATTACATCTTATGTTATTCCCTAATCAAACTTTAGCCTCTTGAATAATTGAGTCTCGGCTGTGGCACGACAAACTCAATATTCTAAGTCAAGTCTAACCCAACATTCCGTATAGTTAAATAAGTCCCCAAAGGCCCACGGCTGTAGCACGTACCGACCTTTAGATTCTTATTCAATGTACACATCTCTTTGTAACATACAAGTATTTCTTATTTCGAAATCAAAGCCCTCGGCTGTAGCACGAACCGACAATGATTCAAAAATAAGAACTACTTTTCTATCATGTTGGAAGGCTATGACCGACACAAGCCCGTTGTATCATTGGCCAATTACTACTTGATATTATTTAATTTTAGAGGGATTATATTACGTTACAATCATAATCATATTATAAAGAGATTCTTCCTTTTAAATTAAATATTTCAAATCAATAATCAATAATCAGATAATTCCCAGATCGGGTGGAGCATTGTCAAGAGGCGTCACTTAATAACCCTTTCTTACAGATAGAAATCTGTTGTTGACAGAATCATCCTTTCTCTCATATCGAAAATTCATATTCAATTACGTGTTTCACAAACACAAGAATCTCATGATTGTATTCATAATATTATTCTTAAGGTTATGAACCAATTTCACTATACTAGGTTGTCTAACAAACACCTTATGTTCATTTAAGTTCACCTAAATCTATCATCGCATGATAAACTAAGCATATATCACATATATCAACATGAATAAACATCAAGATAGGCATGTTATATCATCTAGCACATTAGTCTAAGCATTATACATCTCTATGTATCACATGAAGCATTTAAAAGCAATTAAAAACAGTTAAAAATAGCTTTAAAACACTTTCGGAAATATAAACAGTTCAAAACTTTTATATAAACTAAAATTGATCACTCCATTAGATCCGTCGGAAAAACGAATCCAACGGTATATTGCACACCCAAAACGGAGTTACGAAACTCCCAGAAAAAACAATTTTAATATGGACAGTCGGGCTGTAACGCATTACAGGAACGCGTTATAAGCCCTGTAACGCATTCCGGTGATGCGTTACAACCCTTTTAACCAATTAAAAGGTGTAACGCATTCCGTGAATGCGCCACAGGTGTGTAACGCATTCCCGGAATGCACGAGACCCCCCCCCTTTTTTTTCTTTTTTTTTCTTTTGCAGCAGCCGCCTTTTCTCCTCGGTTGTTGTGCCGCCGTACAACCTCTGTCTTCTTTATCCGTTCAATCAACAGAATGTGCAGACAAGATAACAGCAGTACAGATATAAACATATATATACTTTAGATACATATATTTACTTATTTAATTATAAATTTTAATTGTAAGAACTTAAAAAATTCATAATAAAAAATCTATACATCCTAAAATTATGAAAAAAATACCCAGACGATCTACAACACTTGTAGAACCCAGATCAACATTCAAAATTATTCTGAGAAACGATTTCTCATCAGACAAAATTAATCCATGATATAACTTGTAAAAATCATAATTAATTCATACAAGCACATAAAATTCTGAAATTTTTACCACAGATCTATATACATACAACCTATGCTCTGATACCATTGTTGGATTTGAAACGCAGCGGGGGCATGGCAAAACACTTTTACACATACAAAATCCAAATAAAAGCATATAAATCGTGGTAAAAATTCGAGGGATCGAATCTAACCTTTAAAATAATTTGGAGACAACGATCAGAGATCCTTAGCAGTTGCTCCTCAAGTGTGAAGCACTCCACCGGTATCCACCAAGAAAACGATGTTAAGGAGGAGGAAGGAGGTGGAGAGAATTGGGTTTTCCAAACTTTTTGGGTTTTTTGGGGTTCGAATAAAAATAGGGTCTATAATAGTGTATTTATAGGCAAAATTTTCAGCTGAAATTTTCCCATAAATATTATTATTATTATCCCATTTATTATTCTCATTAATAATTAAAACACCTTTTAATTATTAATTCTTTTTCTAAACACTTTAGAAATAATTCTCTCTCTAGATTTAATTTCCAAAAATTAAATCCTTAATTAATAATATTAAGAACTTTTCTTAATTAATTTATAATCAATTAAATCTCATTTAATCAATTATTAAATTTGCCAATTAATTATTTATTTCACAAATAAATAATTATTTAGCCATTATTAATTAATTCCTCCACCATTAAATCATTCTCTTTTTATGGTGTGACCCTGTAGGTTCAATATTAAGCCGGTAGTAGAAATAAATAATAATAAAACTATTTTATCATTATTTATATAAATTCTCTAATTTATTAAATATGATTAATTAATTAATCACATTTATTCTACATCGTGAGGGATACTTCTCAGCATATCGCGACTATCCGGATAATATGAATTCACTGCTTAGAATACCAAGAACCTATTCAGTGAATAGTTACCGTACAATAAACTCCTTCTACCCTACAATGTCCCGATTAAATAAAAGGCATGGATCTCGTGTCAAGCCTATCTAATTTAATCACTTGCTTACCATTTACTATGCGTAGTTCTACCTTTCTAATTTCATTCACTCTGGCCAGAAATTCCTGAACTAGCATAAGTGGATCAGCCTTGAACATTCGCTTCCTTCACTGGAAGGGGTAGATCCTTTATTGATCATACACTATCTTCGTGTACAAATTCCTATACCCAGAAGAGCCCTAATAATTGTCCCTGGAGACTAAGAACTAAACCAAAGCATAGTTCAGTGTACACAAGATGACTATGATGACCTCAAGTCTAAGGATACTTGTACAACTATCACTATGTGAACAACTGCTGACACGTGAGTGAACTTCATCAGTTGTTCAGCTGTGCGAGTCATGTTCAGTTTACTTATTCTATAATAAGCACCTACATACTAGCTATAGTGTCACCACACAAATGTCTATGAGAACAGACATCCTTCATAATGAAGCAAGCATAGTATGTACCAATCTTTGCGGATTATTAATTACCGGTTAGTAATCCTATGACCAGGAACTATTTAAGTTTAGAGTTATCATCTTTTTAGGTCTCACTATTATGATCTCATCATAACCCATAAAAAGCTTTACTCTAAACTATGGTATATCTTATTTAAACACTTAAATAGATAAAGCCCGTAATAAAAACAAAACAAGTCTTTTATTAAAATCAATGAAATCAAAATAGATTATACAGGAAGTTATTCCTAAATCCTAATTCATGATTGGACTTAGGACATATTCCTTTCAGGAACCTGTTCCTCAGTTGTTTCCTCAAATCAACATAGTTTAATCAAAATATTCATCACAAAATAAGATTAAAAGTTGATGAAGTAAAGATTAATAAATTGCAAGTAAACATGCACAGTCACATAATTTGAGAAACAAAGAACAAATCTTGCAATTAAAGAAAATTTCATTGATATATCAGATGATTACATTTGATGAAATTTAGCAATTACATGTAAAAATTACAAGATAGCCCTGTTCTACGATTCCTAACATCAACAGCCTTAGTCCTAGTCTAAGAAGACCTAATGACTAACTCCTTCTGCTGCTGATGAAGAGCACTGCAAGACGGATGATCCGTTCTTGCTGACGGAGAGCTTCTCTCCTTTCCTCTTCCAACCTATCAAGATGGAGGTGATACTCCATTGATAAGAACAATAGTTCTGTGTGAACCTCTTGTGGAAGTGAGTTCCAAAGTTCGTCAGGAATGGCGGTGACATGCCACTCCTGTTGTCATTCATCACAACTCAACTCGATGTAAAAGGTTTCATAGTTCAGGAACATGTTGAAATAGACCATTTTTGTTGGTATGAATAAAAAGAGAGTGAGTTTGTGAGAAAATGAAAAATATTCTGGCTGGAATGAATGGTTGGTTTAAATAGCCAATAGAATACCAAGGGACGCGAGAACTGGTTAAACATTACAAGTAAAAATAATGATCCCTCGACTCCCTAGACTGAAGTGTAATAATAACAGTTAGTAAAAAATCTAAAGCCAGAGTAAATGCACACGGGATATGATAATAATTACTGTGCGCATGCAGGTTTTCAAGACATACACGCTAGCCACTAACCCATAATGATTATGACTATTTTATCTCACATTAACCAATATTCTGTAAAAATATTATTGTTCAAGTAGTGACCAAAAATAAACCAAGTAAATAAATACTGCCACGTCAGCATCAGAAGTTGATTATTATCAGGATTTAAAAGTCATCAGAATATGGCTCCTTAACTCAAAAAGTGAATGTGTATTCCTGTAATTCTTCACACAAATACTGATATGGTTTCATCAGAACTTAATCATCAGAACTTTTCCTCAGAATTTATGCAATATGACACATAAACTGTTCATCTAAAATAACATTTAACACCACAGTAATTTTCATCATTCATATGGAGTGTAAGTGTGTGCATTAAGCTAAATATCAGACAAAGAGTAAAGACAAAGAGTAAAGTCTTAGAAATAAGGCATACCTAAGAACTTTACTCAAAATCTGTCATTATTCTGAAGTCTACTTTAGAATGAATTCATGCATGAGTCCACCTCAACTGTTTTGTGCTCATTTTATGCATCTTTTGAAATTCCATTTTATAGTGGCTTCTCAGTGTAAGTGCATCACGACTACTTATCATAATTTATGCTGCTTTCAGAGTATTTCTCCAGTAATCATAGAGTGTGAAAAGTCACTAAGAAAATTTTATTTTGCTTTTCTAATGCATATTACTTAATACTAGCAATGCACCTGGGTCTTCCCTTCCATATTTTTACTCTAGATCTCAAAGGAGTACCTGATTTTTATTTCTTTTCTTTTCTTTTGATAAGTGAGGCTTATCAGCACTTAGTACATCCACCATATTTACTAACAACAGAACTTTAACAGATAAGAAACAATATTCTAGTTTTTGACTTAGTAATAAGATACACAATGTAAACTTAACTAAGCTCAATATCAGAATTTGATTGTGTTAAAAGTTTTCCAAATAAACAATTACTTCAAACATGGGATCTTTAGTATATTAAAGACTACTAGTTCAGCATCTAGTATAATTATCCTCATTGGATTGAATAGTCACAGAAACATTCATATCACAATCAGAGTTTAGAAATTCACATCAGACAACAATCAACACTTAAGCAATTTTTCAATTTAAGCACAGAATACACAAAGATAGTAATATCTGCTAATACTGATCATAAAGTCTGATGTATCAGAACATAAACTAAGCAAATTTAGAGAAAGAACCTGAAACCATTCCAAGTTCATTTACCAATCTTGTAAAAGTAGCTTCACACAGTGGTTTTGTGAAGATATCTGCTAATTGTTAATTTGTGGGAACAAAATGCAATTCCACTGTACCTTCATCCATATGTTCCCTTATAAAGTGGTACCTAATGCTGATGTGCTTTGTCATTGAGTGTTGAACTAGATTACCTGTTATAGCAATAGTACTTTGATTATCACAGTAAATAGGGATTTTAGAAAATTCTAACCCATAATCCAGTAACTGATTCTTCATCCAAAGAATCTGTGCACAACAGCTTCCTGCAGCAATATATTCTACTTCTGTAGTTGATGTAAAAATTGACATATGTTTCTTGCTAAACCAAGAAACCAATCTGCCTCCAAGAAATTGGCAGCTTCCACTTGTACTTTTCCTGTCAATTTTGCATCCTGCAAAATCTGCATCTGAGTAACCTATTAGCTTAAAGTTTGATTCTCTAGAATACCACAATCCTAGATCAGCTGTACCCTTAAGGTACTTGAAAATTCTTTTCACAGCTATTAAGTGAGGTTCTCTTGGATCTACTTGAAATCTTGCACAAAGACAGGTAGCATACATGATATCAGGTCTACTTGCAGTTAGATAGAGTAGAGAGCCAATCATACCTCTGTAATCAGTAATATCAACTGATTTACCGGCATCCTTATCCAACTTAGTTGCAGTGGCCGTAGGAGTGGATGCACTTGAAAAATCATGCATTCCAAATTTCTTCAATAAATTTCTGGAGTACTTAGATTGACAAATAAAAGTTCCTTCTTCATTCTGCTTGACTTGAAGGCCCAGAAAATAGTTAAGTTCTCCCATCATAGTCATTTGATATCTTGACTACATCAGCTTGGCAAACTTCTTACAAAGTCTGTCATTTGTAGAACCAAAAATGATATCATCAACATATATTTACACCAAAAGTAAGTCATTTCCATGGTTGAGGTAGAACAATGTTTTGTCAATAGTCCCTCTGTTAAATCCACTTTCCAGAAAAAAACTGAGCTAATGTCTCATACCATGCTCTTGGAGCTTGCTTAAGACCATAAAGTGCTTTATCAAGCCTGTAGACATGATTGGGAAATTTGGGATCTACAAAGCCTGGAGGTTGTTCAACATATACCTCTTCTTCCAATTCTCCATTGAGAAAAGCACTTTTCACATCCATTTGAAAGACTTTAAACTTCTTGTGAGCAGCATAAGTCAAAAATATTCTTATGGCTTCTAATCTAGCAACTGGTGCAAATGTTTCATCATAATCAATTCCCTTATGTTGAGAGTATCCTTTTGCAACCAGCCTTGCTTTGTTCCTTGTAATTATGCCATCACTGTCAATTTTGTTTCTGAACACCCACTTTGTACCAACAACAGACCTGTTCTTTGGTCTTGGAACTAGGGTCCAGACTTTATTTCTTTCAAATTCATTTAACTCTTCTTGCATTGCCTGCACCCAATCAGCATCTTGAAAAACTTCTTCCACTTTCTTTGGTTCAGTCTGAGAAAGAAAAGAATAATAGAGGCATTCATTTGATGTAGCTGTTCTAGTTCTGACACCTGCATCAGGATTTCCAATAATTAAGTCAGGTGTATGTGCTTTAGTCCACTTTCTTGCAGATGGAAGGTTTTCTCTAGAACTGGATGCTCCCCCATGATCCATGCTGTCTCCATCAATATTTTCTGATGCTCCCCCTGAAATTATGCTCTCTGAGTTGGATCCTTCAAAATTTGAGTTTCCAGAAATACCAGAACATGAGTTTCCAGAATTATCAGAACTTGGCCCATCAGAACTTGACGAATCAGAACTTGAAGAGCCTGTTGTGGATTCTGATGCTTCTTGAGATGTGGTTGTATCTTCAGTATGCTACCCCTGCACATGTGTATCTTCTTTTGGCGTAGTCACCACAGTTTGAATGACATCAGAGTTTAATCCATCATAGTTTGCAGTATCAGGTTTTAGACTGTCAGGAGTTACAGAATCAGAATTTAAAGCTTCATTTTAAAATCCCAGCAGATCATGATCATTGAAATCTTTAAGTCCGGTAATATTTTTATCATCAAAAGAGATATTGATAGATTCCATGACAACCCTTGTTCTTAAATTGTAGACTCTGAAGGCTTTTGTAGAAAGTGGATATCCAACAAAAATTCCTTCATCAGCTTTTAGATCAAATTTAGATAGCTGTTTGGGATGAGTCTTAAGAACAAAACACTTGCTTCCAAATACATGAAAATAATTCAGATTTGGCTTCTTTTTCTTCACCATCTCATATGGTGTTTTTCCATGCTTGTTGATAAGTGTTGAATTCTGAGTAAAACAAGCAGTCTGCACAGCTTCAGCCCAAAAGTAGGTTGGAAACTTTGTTTCATCAAGCATAGTTCGTGCAGCTTCAATAAGAGTTCTATTCTTTCTTTCAACAACTCCATTTTGATGTGGAGTTCCAGGAGCAGAAAATTCCAGCTTTATTCCATGGTTTTTGTAAAACTCTTCCATGATCAAGTTCTTGAACTCAGTGCCATTATCACTTCTTATGATCTTCACAGAATCTTTGACCAATTTATCCAGTTGTTTGACATGATCAATCAAGATAGATGCAGTTTCACTTTTTGTGTGTAAGAAATACACCCATATGTATCTGGTGAACTCATCCACTATGACCATAGCATATTTCTTCTTTGCAATAGACATGATATTCACTGGACCAAATAGATCAACATGTAGTAGGTGATAAGGCTCAAGAATTGATGATTCAGTCTTGCTCTTGAATGAAGATTTTCTTTGTTTTGCCTTCTGACATGAATCACAAAGGCCATCAGGAGCAAAAACTGATTTTGGCAGTCCTCTCACAAGATCTTTCTTGACAAGTTCATTTATATTGTTAAAATTTAAATGAGAGAGTTTCTTGTGCCAATCCCAGCTTTCTTCAATTGATGCTCTACTCAACAGACAGATTACAGAACCATCAGTACTTGTTGAAAGCTTGGCTTCATAAATGTTACCATGCCTGTATCCTTTCAGAACAACTTTGCCTGCCGATTTGCTTACAAATTCACAGTGTTCTTTAAAGAAATCCACATGATAACCTCTGTCACAGATTTGACTCACACTCAGCAGATTGTGTTTAAGTCCTGAGACCAGATCTACTTTTTCAATGATGAAATTCCCAAGATTGATATTGCCATATCCCAGAGTTTTTCCAATGTTGTCATCTCTATAAGAAACACCTGGGCCAGCTTTCTCTACAAAGTCTGATAGCAGGGCTTTATTTCCAGTCATATGTCCTGAACATCCACTGTCCAGAACTAGGGTGTTATTCCTGTTGCCCTGCAATCACAAAGACCACTAATGATTAGTTTTAAGGACCCAAACTTGCTTGGATCCTTTGGCCTTTTAAAGTTTGCTAACATTTGCAGCGGATTTAGCATCAGAGTTTATGTTAGCAATTTTCTTATCAGAATTTGCAATATCAGACTTTGCATCATAACTTATACTAGAAGGAATAATGCTAACTTTCTTTACAGAAGGTTTTATTTGATAATAATCATAGTACAAACTATGATATTCCTTACAAGTATAAATGGAATGCCATAAACTACCACAATGAAAACAAGGATTTTGTGGCTTATATCTAACATACCGACTCTTAACTCCTAACTTTGAAGGTAAGAAGTTTATGTTCTTATTCTTCCTGCAAAAAGAAGCCAGATGGTTAGAGTTTCCACAGTTATGATATGTTATTCTAGGAGCAAGAGGAACAGGCTTATAATTGTTACTTTTGTTCACACCTTCCTTTCCATTCCTATTTTTCCTAGGTGGTTTTACCTTATTTACATTCTTAACATCTTTCAGCTTATGTTTAAGCTGCTTCTTAATCATTAAGCCTATGTTAATTTCAGTTGGCTTATCCTGTTTAGGTTTATCAGAAGTTACTTCCTCCTTAACTTCTGATTTCTCAATATCAGAGTTTGCAGTTACAAACTTAACATGAGTTACCTTTGGTTTTTGTTTAACAACTACAGGCTCAGTTTCTACAGTTCTCTTACTGTTCTTATCATCTCCATAACCTAAGCCCTCTTTCCAGTTTCCACTACTAAGAATATCCTGAGTTGTTTTACTAGAGTTAGTCCAAGTCCTGATAATCTCTCTTTCCTTTTCTAACTCAGTTTTTAAAGATTTATTCATTTTTAACACTTCATCCCTAACATAAAAGGCATCATCTCTATCTTTCTGAGTTTAATGGAACGTGACTAATTCTTTTTCTAAATAATCATTCCTCTTTTTATAAGCAAGATTTTCAGAAGTTAATCTTTCACATGTTAAAGTTTGATCTTTATAACTAATGAACATGGTTTTAAGATATCTTCTCAACTCAGTAATATCATCAGTATGAAAGGCATAAGTAGTTTGAGGTACCTTTAAGTCAGCAGTATCAGAACTGCTATCAGCATTTGCCATCAAGGCATAGTTTTCCTCATCCTCAGAATATGAAGCATCTGACCAGCTTTTCTTCTTTGTGACAAGAGCCTTGCCTTTGTCACTCTTCCCTTTTCTACAATCAGGAGATATGTGGCCTTTCTTACCACAATTGTAGCATTTAACGTTTGAGTAATCTCCTCTATCAGACTTTCCTCCTTTGCCTTCAGATTTTCTGAAACCTTTCTTTTCAAAACTTGCACCTTTCCTGGAAAACTTCTTTCCTCTTTTGAATTTCCTGTATGCAATCTTTGTGATTCCTTTTACCATAAGAGCACACAGCTTCATTATCTCTTCATCAGGGTCTATCTCAAATATACTTTCAGTTTCTGAGTCATCATCACTATCAGAACTCAGTATCAGACTTTGTGATGAGAGCTTTTCCTTTGCCTTTCTTTGAGGCAGCAACTTTGGGACTTTCCTCCTCAGCCACAAAAGCAACTGTCCATGACTTTCTTCCATTCCTCTTGCTTCTTTGTTCCATCTCAAGTTCATGAGTCTTGAGCATCCCATAAATTTCATCAAGAGTTATTTCATCAAGATTATAGTTGTCTCTTATTATTGTGGCCTTCAAATCCCATCTTTCAGGAAGTGCTAACAGGAATTTAAGATTTGAATCTTCAATATCATACTCTTTGTCAACTAGTGTTACAAAGAGCTGTTAGGGTTACAAAGAATAATAACTTCGATAATGATAACACTTATGGTGTAAACCCTATGCCTGTATTTATATACTACACAGTTACAAGATAAATTCTAATTGATATGGAATATAATTCTGCTTCCTAAAATATATCAACTAGCTATCTTTTCTTCCAAGTATTTTATTCTTCATAGAATTCTTTCTTCATGCATAATTCTTTCTGTCTTAGTCTCGATCTTCTTTCCTTTCAATCAGCCGCATGTCTTATCTGAAAGTCATCTGAAGTCCTGATATTATCTCCTGATAAATATCTTCTGATCACTTAAGTTCTGATAACTTAAGTTCTGATATCTTAAGTTCTGTCTTCAGTATAAGTGATGTTTTCCAGTTAAGTACTGATTTGTCCTGTTACGTAAGATCTGAAAACTAAACACAAATCATATTACACATGACATTATCAAATATATCTAACATATAGAAATCAGTTCCCACTGCGGAACCGATGTTAAAAGTTAAATTTACATCGGTTTTGTTTAAAAACTGTTATTATCGGTATTAATAACATCAGTTTAATGGATAAAGGGAAATTTTTTGCTTATGTGACATATCTTTAAATTGATAAAAATATCATATTATAATAAAATATAAATAATAGATGTGCATTAGAAATTTAACATCAAGATATAGATTTTAGTTTCCCACAAAAAAACGATGTTATATGTCTTTTTTCACATCAGTTTAAAACCGATGTTATTTGCAGCTCCAGAGTCATTCTACTTAAATCTCTTCCTTCTCTAATAGCATATATCTTTTATTCCAAATGATCAGGAAGGGTGAGCAAGAATTTAAGGTTGACCTCATCAGTTTCATAATACTTATCATGAAGCTGCAAATCATTTATCATCTAATTGAACCTTTCAAAAACTTCAGTTATACTTTCCTTAGGCTTAGCCTTAAATCCTTATACTGTGGCACCAAGATCCTTATTTGATTAGATCTAACCTCTTTTGTTCCCTCACACCGTGTTTTCTCCCAGATCTGTTAGCAGACTCATAATTAATAATGTTATTATACATCACATTATCACGAGACTCAGTTAATATAAGTTGTAAGCTGTTATCCAGTGAAACCTTTTCTTTTTAGGCTCTGTGTAGGTTCAGGGATCTTTAGGTGCAAAATGTGCAGGTTTGTCCATGTCTCCATTTGTAGATCTATGGACCCTTTTATAGGAATGAAGGGTCCATTTTCGAGAATCTGAATGTACATAGGGTTGGCCATCCTTATGAACAACATAATTTTCTTCTTCCATAGTGTGTAGTTGATCTTGTCAAAGACAAGTATCTTGATATTGCTTAATTTCTGAGCACTCATTCTTCCAATATCTTTATCTGTTTTCTTTCATAGTTTGCTCTAATATCACTTGTTAGATATTGAGTCCAATGAAGTATAACACAGATGGGGGTGAATGTGTTTCTTGAATATTAATCCTCTTTTGAAAGTGTTTTGCTTAAATTGAACAAAGCAAATATAAGTTTGTAGAGATAAACTGTTAGACAGTAAACACACAAGACAATTTATCAAGAATTCACTTGATTGTATTAATCAAATTTGTTTTGCTACAAATCCGTGTTCTTAAAAATAAGAACTCAGCTACAAATCTTGAGGGAGAATACAAGATTTTTCTAGATCTGTTTGTTACTTCAAAACTAAGGACATGTGCATGCTTTATAGACCAACGACGTGAGAATACAAAACTTGCACTAAAATGTATACACATTTTCTAAGCTATCTTGTCTATATCCTTTTCTGGTGTTAGCAAATTCGTGCAGAATCTTGTAGGTCTGTGACCATCCTTTGTTCAATAAATCTTGGCATTTGATCTTATATTCTTCAAACTGCTTTTATAGTCTTTCCGATTCAGTGAATGAATTGTTTGTTGACTGATAATCTTGAATCTTGAACTTGTCTGTATTCTGAACTTGAGGTATTTTGTCGAGATCTCTTTTTGTTCTATAGAAAAGTGACATATCGATAAGTAAAATGACTTATCGATATCTTGAATTCTCTACATGTGTAATTGAATTGTCGAGGTCTCTAGTTCTCGATATGTAGAATAGCTTGTCAACATCTCTAGTTCTCGATATGGGCTTTTGACTTGTCGACATCTTGAGTTCTCTATATAAAGATTTTGACAGGTCTATATCTCTAGATCTCTACATGCAGAAATGACTTGTCGATATCTCCAGTTCTCTACATATCCATTTTAACTTGTTGATATCTGAGATCTTTACATGTAGGTTGACTTGTCGATATCTCTTGCGACCTCTCTACAAGTCATTTTGGACTTCTCGATAAACTTCTCGATATCCCTTGATCTGTGACTTGTCGATATCTGACTTAGAACATTTTTCCTAGAACAGTATTATTCAAGTCCAAGCTGCTACACTTCAATCTGAGGCATGATCAGGAATTGATCTTCTTCCAGAGTTTATTCTTTAGCTTAAATGGATGTTCACAGAAAAATCCTCCAATCTAATCTACTAAACATTTTACAGACTCAAGGAGTACAATTATGTAATACAAATAGATTATCATACAACTTAATCTTAGGATTGTCAATTTGACTTAGTCTTGTTATGTACATACATGTCTTGCACAACACTTACCATCATCATCATACATATTCCTTCTACGATAATTATTATGTCAATGATGGTAATCATCATTATTAGGTATGAAATGCACATAGGGGGGGATGTGTATTTCTTGATTTTTCTTTAAAACTTTATAAATTACTTTCAAGAAAATCAAGTTTTTATTTTGGCTTTGAAACTCGACAGACTATATGAAATTTGATAATCATTTGACTGTAAAAGACAAAGAAAAAATTTATCAAACTTACTTGATCTTTATATTAAAAATCAAATATTTTGCACTACAAATCTGTGTTCTTAAATGTTTAAGAACTAAGCTACTTCTTTAGAGAATACAAGAAATTCTAGACTATTTTGTTACAACCGGAATTTAGGACCCGTGACATGTTTTATAGATCAACATGCACAGTTTATACAAATTGCATTAAAATAGACTAACATTTTTTCTAAATTCCTTTTGTCCATTTCTATTTTGAGTGTTACGAATCTGCATACAATCTTTCATTCTCATTACCCTCCTTTATCAAGTTCATCTTGGCCCTTGATCTTGCACTCTTTAAGCTGCATTTGTAGACTTTTCATTTTAATGATAAAATGGTTTGTTGACAGATAATATTGAATCTTCAGAATGGATGTATTCTATAATTGAGGATGTTATTGTTCGCACTAAAACACACACGAAAATACACGCAAGAGTACATGATCACAAGTAGTATAAGATTTAAGTCAAGTTTGTTCCCATAGAGATTGGTTTAGGTTAAATTCAGATTATGCACTTATGCAACAATGTACGATTATCGTTCACAGCTAACACATGTAACAAATTTGAGTTGATTAACTACTTAAGAGATTATACCAGTATGCATTAACTAAGAGATTAAAAGTGAATTACTTATATGAAAATAAAACATGGGATTCTAACTTCATTAAATATTTCATTCAAAGTTTATGTTTTTATCAATAGTATGCGATGGTGATGATAACTAATCAGATAACACGAAATTAGTATACGCTATCTTTCGATATACGTACACCCTACTACTGAGCATCTGCAATTAAGATAGAAGCCAAATAGACACCAATTATTGTCACACCCCCAACTTAATAATACATAATATAAAACTATTACAATAGATAAAAGAAAGTAGATACAACTGAGTCCAAGATCTTACAGTTTAGGGTTTGGAACAGCCCAACACTATTAACTATTACAACTGGTTTTAATATCGGGTCCTCTCACAAAACTATCTCTTATTCTACCTGAGCTCGAACATACGCATCGGCATCACAAGTCTTATGAGCTTTCCGCTTGAATCTAACCATAGCTGCTAGCTGTAATATCTGGGTTAAAGCAAGTAGTGAGCCAAATGCTCAACAAGTGCTAAATAATACGATACAAAACATAAATCGAGATATATATGAAAGAATGACAATGTGAAGATATATCTAATAATAACAAGAGATGAACTTTTGGGTGATGGCATCATTTGCTTGTATCAAAACATTTTCAAAATCATATCTTAATCAAAAACTATTTTATGACGCTCGGATTACAGCCGGTGATCAGCCGCGTAGTAATCCCGAACCTCGCTGGGTTCTAAAATATTAACGGGATCCCTAGGCAACTTTTAAGCCTACAATATCAGTGTGGAAAGGACTTGCGTCTCAGTCCAGATCCACTATTTAAAGAAAACATTTATCCCCCTTTGGGACTGAAAATCCAAATTTTAATCATTTCAAAAACCGATGCCGATTGATAATAACATTTCTTAAATAGTAAACATCTTTATCAAGGGATTATAGATCAACTTTGAAACACTGGAAATATGTCACAAAATCTCAGGGCCATGATCCACTAGACTTTACTCTATTAGGGTAATTGAAAGGTTTCCATTTACAAGAACTTTGACAAGGAGATTTAGCAAGGCTATTGGATAATATGAAAGAGTAATGCCAAACTAGGCTTAAAGCAATGGTTTTAGATAAGGTATAGGTATTAGAACATCAAGAAGATAAGCATTACTGGTTCCACGTATGATAGAGGTGTTAAAATACAAAGAAAGTGATCATCAGCTCAAGGTATAACAGGGTATCAAGATTTAGGGTAAGGATATGGTTATCAAACAATCATGAACGACTTTAAGAAATGATTGGCTTTTAGGTATCAAGATAAAATTTCTATCGAGGTTATTACAAGAGTTGAATCAAAGTATCAGGGTGCAATATCAAGATTTCTCAGGATTCAATAGCATGATAATCAAAAGGATCAATAAAGTATTATAAAAAATCTCTATTTTATCATGGCATCACCATTGCTTTGGTATACTAGCATGGTATGACTTTTGATCTACTTGCAATAAATACTTGAGGGTTCATGGCATTTCTATATAATACGAAGATAGATTTGAGAATCACTTGGTTCAAGTATAACAAGATAACTCAGGATACTCGCATTATAAATATATAGGAACTAGTTATCACACATTTGCAGTGTAAACGAAAAAGCAGGTTGAATCACTTGCCTTAAGAAAGGCTGGACTGGACTGGACTAGAAAGTAGGAGCAACTGGAAGCTTTAATCGACCTTTATGGCAAGTTTACCCTCGTCTCGAGATCCTACATAATTAATAATAACCTCATTATAATATATTCTCACCAACTCAACCTATTTACAGCCCGAAATTTAACACAAATGGCACTTAGGCCTATATGCACGAAATTCATAATCACCTTATAAACATAATAGTACATGTGACGGCCTCAACTCCGGGGTCAGGAGTTGACGTCACCAACAACAATAATAACAATCATAAATTAGTCCAACTCATTAATAATACAACTACGACCCCTTTACCAAGACCTTTTCCAGGTTTAAGTATGACTTAGGTTACTCAACTAGCACAACCCAAATTACCTTACACAATCCTGACCAATAATTTAACGCAGCAACTCAACAGATCTCATCTGGTCTGAGCACAACTACCTCAGAGGAGCCTGACACGAAAGGAGCTGGAACTTTGCCCTGACTACCGCGCAAGAATCTCCTAGGCATCTGCAATACATATAAAATATTCTGCAAGGGTGAGCAATTGCTTGCTCAGCAGCACCACTATATGAATAACAAGCAAAACATTTTAAAGTAAAACAGTTATAGGAACATAATTCATATCTTTCCAGAAACGTGTAAAACAAGTATAAACTTGATATCAAAACTAGCATGCTCTGTAAAACAATAACATCAGTAGTGTGTTGTGCATAAATACCAGAGAATAATTCTAGCATGCCATTTTCATTTCCAAATCCGCTATATCAACTACTCATGCCCTTACGGGAATCACAAAACCAAATCAGTTACGTAGCGGATATGTGAAGACAGCTGATCAGGCTATCAACACCAGACGGCTCCAACTGCCATCTCATTCACCTGTTCCGGAACTCAGAGACTAGCTAGGTCTCTGACCTGCTGGACTAATCGGTTATACAATGCGCGCAACCGAATTAGCCTCTTACGCCACCTCAATAGGCCTACTCTGGCCCCAACGTATCCCATAGCTGATCGTTTTATCCAGTTTTCAAAATCACTTTTACCTATCTCTTTTCAAAATCAATTCTGTCACAGCACACTATTCAAATCCTCTTTTCATTTTAATCACATTTAGTGATAGGTGTTTTCAGAAGTTACTTTTCCCCAAAACATAATTTAAAACAACATTTCAAATATGGGGGATACGTAACTTACAACATTTCTGTTCCATTATGAAAGTAAAACATTTAGTTATTCACATATACTGAACCATAAAAGAATGGTCAGGGTACTTGCCTTGTAGAGCTCTACAACTGATGCTAATTGACTCTGAGCCGACTCGGACGCTCAGGCTTTATCACTTTACTATTTGACTATCCTGAATCCGACCTCAACGCTCAGGTCCTTCACTTAGGAACCTCGCTGCGCTTGTCGACTGATCACTAGGTTATCTTTAGTTCGACTTCAATTCTTGATTCCTTCGACTAGAACCTACAGAGCCGAAATACCCTACGTTAGACGTCTAGGTATGCTTGACATATCCTCAACAACCAATCTACCCAAAACGATACCAAAATCCGACTCGTAATCGCACATATTATTACCATACATATAGCAATCAGGGTTTATGTACTCAAAACTCGGCTCGATATTTATTTTCAGAAATCACATATACTTGTCGCTTTAGAAAACAGGGTTGTTAGTTATAATTTATAAAATATGTTCTTACAACACGTAGATACATTTCGTAAAATAAGATTATTAACCATTTACCATAATATGCAGGTAGGTCCACACAATATTATTTATAGGTATATAACCATATACACTCGACGGATATCTCCCGATAATTCACAGGATACGTTCCCGAAATTTGGGCAGCGTCTCCTTTGCTTATTGGACTACCCGTCGAACAAAAATCGACGTCAATACACAACAAATACAAAAATTCACAATCACAATCCAACCGAACAACCAATTCAATTATATCTAAATCCTCGATACAACCTTTACATTTTAATTAAATATTTTCGTTCTGAGCATAACTTTACGAACTAAATTTGTTTATTTTATAAAATTAGGACTCAGATCAAGATCATCACCGTCCACCGCCCGCTCGTCGAAATTCATCGCGGACGGCGGTAAAATCCGCGGGTACCCGATTAATTCGGGTTTCCGACGCGAACTCCACCAATTAATAAAAATTTCTGCACGAGAATATTTTATTTCACGAAATCCAATCAAACAAATTTCCTGCAGTTTTAATAAAATTACAATATCAGTAATAAGCAAATCAAAATAACAAACTACACCATGCGCCCACGCGCACGAACAACACCAAATGAGCACAGAACAGGACAGGAACAGCAACGCACACGCACCGCTCCAAAACGAAGTCGCCTCGCCGGAATTCAGTCCGGCGGCAACCTGATGGAACGAAACAACAACATCGCCACAAACATATGCACACAGGAACAGACATAAATACATACGGGTATATATATAATCGAACCATAAGATAAACCGAAACCATCAAGTCTCGCCGGAGACAAATGGCGGCTCACCAGAAACGGAAAGAAGGAAGTATCTGCGAATCGAAGCAGAGCAAGCCAAGACGAAGCCGGAAAAAAGAGCGAACAGGTGGAAGGAATTAAGAGCTGAGAGAGAGAGACCCTCGAAATCGAGCCCCCCCGTGCCCTCTTTCCCCCCTGTTCTATTTCTTCTTCTTCCATTTTCATTCATTTTCATTTTTTTAACTGAAAAGCCCAGCATCTTACACGTATAAGAAAAGGGAAATAGAAAGTAAACACGTAGCCACTAAGTCCCTGAAAATTCGACACGTATTATACAATGTACTGCAGCCTCCTTTTGTTTCGTTAATTCACAATATACCGAGCCAAGTGGCGCACAAAGTAAATTCATAAAATTATCAAAATAGTCTTAAATTTTTCTAAAAATCCCGAAGTTAATAAAATAAAATTTCTCTAATTTTTAAAGCATTTTTGAAACGCAACTCGTACCCGCATTACACATTAATAAACCGAGCTGCACTTAAAATAAATTCTGAAAATCACGGAAAGAGTCTTTAAACATTACAAATATCCCGAAGTAATTAAAAACATAAATTTCGAAATTTTTAAAATAATTTCCGAAACAAAATTTATACCCGCTTTTCTCGATTAAACGAATCAACGCGCGGGTGAAATTAACCCCGAAAATTCTCAAAATAATTTTAAAATTCCTGGAATATTCCCAACTTAAATAAATACGAGTTTCATAATTTTTTTAAAGAATTCAGGAATTAAATACAGATTTTACAAATGAATGCAATCATAAAATCGTATAGGGCTAAATAATTGATGAAATATTGATTTCTAAATTTTATAAAATCCCAAAAATAAATATTGAAGTTATAAAATCATAAAAACAATTTTAGAGACAATCCACATATTTACACAGATAAACTTGTATTAAATCCATTTTTAAAAGTGAAAATAATTTAATACAAATCCATAATTAATTACGAGGACAATTCCAGTACATCAAAAATCACACAATTCAATCCCATAAACTAGTAATCACATATACATAATAACAAAGTAATAACCCGCTGACAGAACCCATATACATATTTTATTTATTTAATTATTCAATAATTACATATTTAAATAATACTAAAAATATACGAGTCGCTACAGTACACATAGCCACATATACTCACATACCATATTTAAATACCAAATAATATCACACACACCATATTGCAACACTAGGCTTGGATGATCTCGCTCCACAACTTAAGTCACTTGATCGCTAAACTAGACGATGTCTCCAACTTTGGCCTCCTAACTCGATGTGCCTTTACTAAACCATCCAAAACCTATTGACCCTCACTTGGGCCTTTCACTCTACTGGATTTATGCTATCTTGCAACTATAGTGGTCAACCTAGGCCTCACTCATAAGTGCTTTAAAACTATGTGGTAAGTGAAGGTGCTTACTATAGTAAATTTCAGAATGACACCTATGGTTTCTTGAGTGCATTAGACACTCTTACACTACAATTTTACCTCCCAAACTTCTACACTAGACTCTTCTGATCATAAGGCAACTCCCAAACTTGATGTGGCTCAAGGGCCTAGCTTGGGCCTCCCTAGGCCTAAGCTTAAAGTCCATGGTTCCCCTGTTTTTCTGTGCAGAAAATGTCCTGACTTGAACTAACTTGTGACACATTATTCTAACTCAAATCCTATGAACTATGGCTGGAAAAACTTCTCTGACACTCCCTCTAACTAAGGCCCAACAGGGCCTAATGAGGGCTTACCTATGACATGGTCAAAACATCCTATTTCTAAGTTGCAACAAAACTGTCCCCTGCTGGACAGATTTTGTGATTTCACTTGTGCACCTAACCAAACATCTTACAAACCTCCAACAAACACATAAAACCTATTATATACTCCTAGTGCTAGCTTCTGGTGTCTTGGGCCTCAAAGTGCACAACAAATGCTCATTCAAAACTTCCCCGTAAACTAGTGCATCAAATCTGGAAAAATGCAAACACTAACTAATCCCTTTCCACCTTAACTCCCACTTATTAACCAAGCATCCAACCTTTACCAAAGTAAACCTAGTGTATCAACATCCTAAAATAGTGCCTCAACAGGAGTGGAGATCATCCATGCCCTAGAACACCAACATGCAAATAAAAATATAACATGCAACTCATGGAAAACACTTAACAAGATTTCGGCTAAACATGGAGTTTAAATTCTTGTAAATTCGACTTGAACCTATCATTCAACCTTAAAAATCATGAAATGTATCTTCCCTTAACTATTAATAAGAAATATATCATGGAAACAATCTATCTCAAGTACAAATAATTCGAATTTATAGATTTTTAAACATAAAAACATGATTTCGAAAAGAGTAGCATTCATAACATGGTTGATCATCATATTAACATCTTAAAACTAACATGCATGACTAAGCATGATTATATAATGAAATTTCAGTAGCATTCAAAGGATTTTAAAGCATGGTTTCTTCATAAAATACTTAGTTAACACATATATAAAATGTATCTCATAGAGAGCTCTTAAATTCACAAGAATCAGGAGTTTCTCTTTGGAGATCACACAAAAGCTACACATGCAACCATGAAACCTCATCTCCCAAATCACAAAACTCTTGGGAAGTATATAAAATACATGTAGGTAGAAGAATTACACTAGGAAAGATGAGAAATGGGATGAAAAATGGAAGGGAATGGGGGAGGGGGGTTCTCGGCCGAGAGCAAGGAGAGGGAGGGGGAGGAGAGAAAAAGTGAGGTGAATTGGAGTGTGGAGTGAGTGAAATGACTTCTCCCATTTTGTTTTTGGTTTTATGCTTTTGATTGACAAAAAAAATGAGTGGAAATAAGAATGTACAAGAATGACCTCTAGCTAAAGTTAGGCCATTTTGCATGCAAGCTTAGTGTGGTAATTTGGTTAACAACAAATGAGTTAGTGGGGTTGGAAATGTCTCCTTTGCCCTTTGATAGAATGGAAGAGTGATTTGCATGCAAGGGCTTCCATGTAATTTGCTAATTATAACAAATAATTTTTTAAAGATTTATTTTTATAAAATAAAATACAAGTTCAAAAATTATAAAATTTATACCATAAAATAACTTGGATTTTTAGAAATTTTATAAGATCACTTTTGAAATTTGTGAATGAAATAACTTTTAAAAGAAAATTTTCCAAGGTTTAGAATATTCCTTATAAATCAAAAATAAGGGAAATAAATAAACTCTTGCTTTGAAAAATCATATTCTACATAAAGCAAATTTATAATGCAGAATTTTCATTCATACAAACGTACAATCATTAAGTATATTTGAATTCAGCTCTAATATTATACCAAATCCATAAATAATATTACATAAAATGCCGGTCGTAACAATTATGCTTAGACCCTATATGTCTATAAGATTTGAATATATAACGGTTTAAGAACAAGTTATCTATTGTGATTACATAGGGTATGTAAGATGGTTAAAATTACACTACGAATCATGCATGACAAACATACATAAACCTATGCTAGCATGGCAAGTTCTAAACCTCTATATTCACTGTCGCTTCAATAGAGATTAACAAACAATCTTAGATGTTAGCTACGCATCAAAGATGAATAAGCACAACCAAACTAGGAAATAATGAATTACCACACACTAAAGATTATAACAATCAACTATTGAAACCCATAAATAAATCCTCTAGAACCCCATGACAACGATTAGTTCATGATCGAACACATTATCACCATGGGTTCCAATGAAAACATGATAATAAATAAGTTCAGAATATTATGAGATAATATAAAAGTACTAGTGTTTAGAACAAGAAAAAAATAAGCATCCAAAATTATCACCTAAATCGAATAATACAAAAGTATGAAACTAAATCTTCTTCTCCTTAGCCGTCTCGTGTGCTCTAGGTTTTTTTAATGTTCTCCCTAGATTCCTTGTTATTAAAAACGTCTTCTTATCTTTATTTATAGGTCCCTGAATGATCTTGACTCTCGCAATAACCTAATCGTACTAAAAACAGGATTTTATAGATTTTGTCAGGCGTGGGCGTGCTCCATCCTAGCGCAGCTGCGCTCTATCTCTGTCCATATGGGCGCGGGCGCTGTGGCGCCCCAAAGTCCAGGGTCAGGGATCTCGGAGGCCACGCCATCTCAATCACTATAAACCACATACCTCACATCATAATATATAAATACTCACACTTTACGACCCCACACTTATCACACACACACTTACAGGTTATTGTCTTGAAAACGAAACATTCATTACTAGAGTAAATCAACCCACAAAGTGATAATTATTACAACCCAAAAGTAATTAAGTCTTACCGGGGAATAACCTTTAAGTAAGGCTAGTCCGTCGGCCAAATATACGTTTCTTATTTATTACCTTACATAAGTCATACCTATAAATAAGCCGAACTAAAAACAACTGAAAACCAATCCAGCTTATTTGGACTACCCGTGGTACCGCACCAAACAACCTACGGAACAGCTGGCCATTTCCTACCCGTTTCTTGACTGTGAGTCTCATGGTAGGCATCTTGATTCACTGTCGTGTTGTGTCAATTTAAGAAAATAAGTGTGAGCTATAATGCCCAACATAATAATATACAGTATGAAAATGACTGTATGATAAACTTACGTAAAACATCATATATGATAATTATGTTTTATTCAAAAAAATAGTTTTCCTAGGTGATACAAACCTTCTTATGAAAACAATCCTTTAGTGGATTTTATTATCCTGCGAATACCTTAATAGTAAACCCAACACCTAGGCTTGGGTTACGGTATTGCATCACAATTCCAATTGGAAGAATATAGGATATTCGTTGGAGCCACCGCATACGATGATCATTCGTACTACGATAATAGTAACCTTTTCTACTAGTAGAAGGACGACACCTTCGTATCCTGGTTATCACCCTTGCCGCATTCGGGCTACGTGTCCCATTTTTGGGTATACACATACTTCACAAGTTCCTGAGTACACAGAGTACCTTCGCCTGCGGTACCTTTGGTAGTCCATCTAGCACACATGGTACCAGAGTCTACCCCTCCCTTGTCCTTTTTAAAAGAATTCTATCATATCTCGAGAACTCGAACCACATCGAAGTTCCCTCAAGCGTTTTGTTTGCTGATAAGTACAGTTTTACCTCATATATATATATGTACTTCCGAAAGTTTTCGGTGGAAGTACTAAGGATGTGAGTTGACCGTTGTCAACAGATAATTAAATAAGGAGGGAGTTTCTTTTGAAACTATATTTAAAATATTTAAAATAAGTCGAGATAATATTCTTCGACGATCTAAAATTATTCGAATGATTTTCTGAAAATCGGAACGTATTTTAAATCAGGTTCTATGATTTTTAAATCATATATAAACCATTTAATAAATAATCATTAATTAAATAATAATCGATAAATAATTAAACCTCGAAGGAGTTTACTTTTAAAAGAATATTTAAAATAATATTTCTCAACTAATTTATGTTTACGTAATTTAATAACCTTTAATGTTTAATCGGTTTCGAAATAAATAATTGTTGGAATATGCTTCTTCCATATAAATGAGTAGGTATATAATATTTATTACTCGAACGATAAAATATAGTTGAGGGAATACGATCTTTGAAAATCGTTTTAATAAAAATTCGAGGTGTTTAATGTTTCGTAAGTGGACGTTGGGTCCCTTAATACGCAACTACTATGGACTTTTAATCGTCTCGTAATATCACCGGAATGATTCCCGGGTTTTTATTTTGAAATCCCGACCGACTCTCGGTCTTATAATAATACGTCACTCTTATAGCGGAATTAAACATTTCACGAGATATACTTATCGTACAACATCGCTATATTATGCGAAAATTCAATTACTATTTATCATGGCAAGCATGGTATCTATGCAATGATAATAAAACAATCCTTTTACAAAACAACAGTAAATGGATTTGGGTTTGTAAACTTGCCTGGGTATCTTGAGGTGGAGGATGCTCTAGGTTCCGCTTGGAAATCTATAATCATAAACACAATTTGTTTCGTTAGGTCCCGTTCTAATTTACGGCGACTCACACTCATGCGCTACTTATTATGCACCCTCTAAACTTATATTACCCTTATTATTCCTTTAAGTCCTTGTTCTTGTTAAGGTCTCTTCCTTTTTCAAAGTATCTTATGCCCGTTTTCATTTTCGTCGTCGGCTCCGCTTATGAAATCTACGGTTTTCTAATCGCGCGGTCTCGGCTCCGATATTTTTATAAAATTGAAAAATCATTATTTTCACCTGAAATATTTATGATAGTTAGTAAACTCAATTTACTACTATCTGTAAAAATTTCATGATTTATGAACATTTTTAAGTCGGTCCTTTTATTTTTAAAGTTCGTAATTTGTACTAGTTTTTGTCGCGTAAATCACTTTTAGTAAAACGGCCATAACTTTTAATCCGTAAATCGGAATCAAGAAATTCAAGCGCCTAGATGATCCTTATAACATTGTATATCATAATCAAGGATTATCTTTCAAGAAACTACAGTTTACATCTTCGGGACTTTCTGCAGAAACATAAAGTTACGTTTTGTTCATTTTAATGAGATTACGGTTACGATCGGAGTTTCGTTTATGCCTTAAATCATTATACTACCACTAACAATCAACATATCATCATCACCACACTACGCCTCTCAAGAACATCATGTTCTTGAGGCAACAACAATCAACCTTAAATCTACTTAGCTAAACATCAAGTTTACAACAATACTTTCACCAAAACTAAGTTTACAACTATATTCTAAAAGGATCTTGAACTTAAATCTTAAATAAGGTTGGGTCAAAGATTTATACCTTTCTTAAGAGCTTGAGATGTGTTCTTGATGATGGTGAAGTCTTGGGAGAGATTAGTATGGTTTTTGGAACCTAAAATAACCATTAAAATCAAGAAACAAAACAAAAGTTACTATTCATACTATTCACTGTTAGATATATTTGATAATGTCATGTGTAATATGATTTGTGTTTAGTTTTCAGATCTTACTTAACAGGACAAATCAGTACTTAACTGGAAATCAGCACTTATACTGAAGACAGAACTTAAGATATCAGATCTTAAGTTATCAGAACTTAAGATTCAGAAGATATTTATCAGGAGATAATATCAGGACTTAAGATGACTTTCAGATAAGGCAGGCGGCTGATTGAAAGGAAAGAAGATCGAGACTAAGATAGAAAGAATTATGCATGAAGAAAGAATTCTATGAAGAATAGAATACTTGGAAGAAAAGATAACTAGTTGATATATTTTAGGAAGCAAAATTATATTCCATATCAATTAGAATTTATCTTGTAACTGTGTAGTATATAAACACAGGCATAGAGTTTACACTATATGTGTTACGATTATCGAAGTTATTATTCTTTGTAACTCTAGCAGCTCTCGTGATAATTTGTTCATCACTGAGAGAGGACAGTTCCATATTGTAACAGAGTTTATTGCGTTGAATAAAATCTGTTTTCTGTTACTTGAGTTCTTATATTCGATTTGATTGTGCTAAACACTGTATTCAACCCCCTTCTACAGTGTGTGTGACCTAACAAGTGGTATCAGAGCAATCTATTAACACACAAACAATTTAAGATCCAAAAACAATCATGTCTGAAGAAGAAACTCCAACCAAGCCCAACAAAACTGAAGAACCTCCAAAAACCATAACCCATAGTCGATATGAGACTATAAGAGTTCCCATGTTGAAACCTTCTTAGTATTCCATATGGAAAGTGAAGATGGCTATGTTTCTGGAAGCTACAGATCCATAATATCTCGACAGGATTTATGAAGAACCGCATATGCCAACCAAACTCTCTGTGGAAGTTGCAGGTCAGCCAGCAAAGTCTGTACCAAAGGAGAAAAATGATTACACTGCTGAAGATATCCCATCGATTGCGAAGGATGCAAAGGTAAGACACTTACTGCATAGTGCCATTGATAATGTCATGTCAAACAGGGTAATTCAATGTAAGACTGCAAAAGAGTTATGGGATGCTTTGAAAACAAGGTGTCAGGGAACTGATTCAATCAAGAAGAACGGGAAGACTATACTCACTCAAGAATATGAGCACTTTGACTCAAAGCCTGATGAGTCATTAACTGATTTATATGACAGATTTGTCAAACTCTTGAATGATTTGTCACTAGTTAACAAAGAGTATGATATTGAAGATTCAAATCTTAAATTCCTGTTAACACTTCTTGAAAGATGGGATTTGAAGGACACAATAATAAGAGGCAACTATAATCTTGACGAAACAGCTCTTGATGAAATTTATGGGATGCTCAAGACTCATGAACTTGAGATGGAACAAAGAAATAAGAGGAATGGAAGAAAGTCAAGGACAGTTGCTTTTATGGCTGAGGAGGAAATTCCCAAAGAAGCTGCCTCAAAGAAAGGCAGGGGAAAGGCTCTCATCACAAAGTCTGATACTAAGTCATCAAGTTCTGATAGTGATTATGACTTAGAAACTGAAAGTATACCTGAGATGGACCCTGATGAGGAGATGATGAAGCTGTGTGCTCTTATGGTGAAAGGAATCACAAAGATTACATACAGGAAATTCAGGAGAGGAAAGAAGTTTTCCAGGAAAGGTGCAAGTTCTGAAAAGAAAGGTTTCAGAAAATCTGAAGGCAAAGGAGGAAAGTCTGACAGAGGAGATTACTCAAATGTTAAATACTACAACTGTGGTGAGAAAGGCCACATATCTCCAGATTGCAGAAAAGGGAAAAGTGACAAAGGCAAGGCACTTGTCACAAACAAGAAAAGCTGGTCAGATGCTTCAGATTCTGAGGATGAGGAAAACTATGCCTGGATGGCAAATGCTGATAGCAGTTCTGATAATACTGACTTAAAGGTACCTCAAACTACTTATGCCTTTCATACTGATGATAATACTGAGTTGAGAAGATATCTTAAGACCATGTTCATTAGTTATAAAGATCAAAAACCAAAGGTAAATCCTGTTAAGTTTGTAACTGCAAAGTCTAATATTGAGAAATCAGAAGTTAAGGAGAAAGTAACTTCTGGCAAACCTAAACAGGATAAGCCAACTGAAGTTAACATAGGCTTAATGACTAAGAAGCAGCTTAAGCATAAGCTGAGAGATGTTAAAAATGTAAACAAGGTAAAGCCACCTAGGAAAAATAAGAATGGAAAGGAAGGTGTGAAAAAAAGTAACAATTATAAGCCTGTTCCTAATGCTCCTAGAAAAACATGTCATAACTGTGGAAATTCTAACCATCTGGCTTCTTTTTTACAGGAAGAATAAGAATATAAACTCCTTACCTTCAAAATCAGGAGTTAAGAGTCAGTCTGTTAGATATAAGCCACAAAATCCTTGTTTTCATTGTGATAGTTTATGGTATTCCATTTATACTTGTAAGGAATATCATAGTTTGTACTATGATTATTATCAAATAAAACCTTCTGTAAAGAAAGTTAGCAGTATTCCTTCTAGTATAAGTTCTGATGCAAAGTCTGATATTGCAAATTCTGATAAGAAAAATGTTAACATAAACTATGATGCTAAATCCGCTGCAAATGTTAATAAACTTAAAAAGGCCAAAGGATCCAAGCAAGTCTGGGTCCTTAAAACTAATCATTAGTGGTCTTTGTGATTGCAGGGCAACAGGAATAACATCCTAGTTCTGGACAGTGGATGTTCAGGACATATGACTGGAAATAAAACCCTACTATCAGACTTTGTGGAGAAAGCTGGCCCAAGTGTTTCTTATGGAGATGGCAACGTTGAAAAAACTCTGGGATATGGCAATATCAATCTTGGGAATGTCATCATTGAAAAAGTAGCTCTGGTCTCAGGACTTAAACACAATCTACTGAGTGTGAGTCAAATCCGTGACAGAGGTTATCATGTGGATTTCTTTGAAGAACACTTTGAAGTTGTAAGCAAATCTCCAGGCAAAGTTGTTCTGAAAGGATACAGGCATGGTAACATTTATGAAGCCAAGCTTTCAACAAGTACTGATGGTTCTGCAATCTGTCTGTTGAGTAGAGCATCAATTGAAGAAAACTGGGATTGGCACAAGAAACTCTCTCATTTAAATTTTAACAATATAAATTAACTTGTCAAGAAAGATCTTGTGAGAGGATTGCCAAAATTAGTATTTGCTCCTGATGGCCTTTGTGATTCATGTCAGAAGGTAAAATAAAGAAAATCTTCATTCAAGAGCAAGACTGAATCATCAATTCTTGAGCCTTATCACCTACTACATGTTGATCTATTTGGTCCAGTGAATGTCATGTCTATTGCAAAGAAGAAATATGATATGGTCATAGTGGATGAGTTCACCATATACACATGGGTGTATTTTTTGCACACAAAAAGTGAAACTGCATCTATCTTGATTGATCATGTCAAGCAACTGGATAAATTGGTCAAAGATTTTGTGAAGATCATAAGAAGTGATAATGGCACTGAGTTCAAGAACTTGATCATGGAAGAGTTCTGCAAAGACCATGGAATAAAGCTGGAATTTTCTGCTCCTGGAACTCCACATCAAAATGGAGTTGTTGAAAGAAAGAATAGAACTCTTATTGAAGCTGCACGAACTATGCTTGATGAAACAAAGTTTCCAACCTACTTTTGGGTTGAAGCTGTGCAGACTGCTTGTTTTACTCAGAATTCAACACTTATCAACAAGCATGAAAAACACCATATGAGATGGTGAAGAAAAAGAAGCCAAATCTGAAGTATTTTCATGTATTTGGATGCAAGTGTTTTGTTCTTAAGACTCATCCTGAACAACTATCTAAATTTGATCTAAAAGCTGATGAAGGAATTTTTGTTGGATATCCACTTTCTACAAAAGCCTTCAGAGTTTATAATTTAAGAACAAGAGTTGTCATGGAATCTATCAATATCTCTTTTGATGATAAGAAGATTACTGGACTTGAAGATTTCAATGATCATGATCAGCTGAGATTCGAAAATGAAGTTTTAAATTTTGATTCTGTAAATCCTAATATTGCAAACTCTGATGGATTAAACTCTGATGTTATTGAAACTGTGGTGACTACGCCTAAGGAAAATGCACCTGTACAGGGGGAGCATACTGAAGATCTAACCACATCTCAAGAAGCATCAGAACCTACAACAGGCTCTTCAAGTTCTGATGGGCCAAGTTCTGATAATTCTTAAAACTCATGTTCTGAAATTTCTGGAAACTCAAGTAATGAAGGATCCAACTCAGAGAGCATAATTTCAGGGGGAGCATCAGAAAATGTTGATGGAGACAGCCTGGATCATGGGGGAGCATCCAGTTCTAGAGAAAACCTTCCATCTACAAGGAAGTGGACTAAAGCACATACACCTGACTTAATTATTGGAAATCCTGATGCAGGTGTCAGAACTAGAACAACTACATCAAATGAATGTCTTTATCATTCTTTTCTTTCTCAGACTAAACCAAAGAAATTGGAAGAAGCTCTTCAAGATGCTGATTGGGTGCAAGCAATGCAAGAAGAGCTAAATGAATTTGAAAGAAATAAAGTCTGGACCCTAGTGCCAAGACCAAAGAACAGGTCTGTTGTTGGCACAAAGTGGGTGTTCAGAAACAAAACTGACAGTGATGGCATAATTACAAGGAACAAAGCAAGGCTGGTTGCAAAAGGATACTCTCAACAGGAGGGAATTGATTATGATGAAACATTTGCACCAGTTGCCAGATTGGAAGCTATAAGGATATTTTTGGCTTATGCTGCTCACAAGAAGTTTAAAGTCTTTCAAATGGACGTGAAAAGTGCTTTTCTTAATGGAGAATTGGAAGAGGAAGTATATGTTGAACAACCTCCAGGCTTTGTAGATCCCAAATTTCCCAATCATGTCTACAGGCTTGATAAAGCACTTTATGGCCTTAAGCAAGCTCCAAGAGCATGGTATGAGACATTAGCTCTGTTTCTTCTGGAAAGTGGATTTAATAGAGGGACTATTGATAAAACATTTTTCTACCTTAATCATGGAAAGGACTTACTTTTGGTGCAAATTTATGTTGATGATATCATTTTTGGTTCTATAAATGACAGACTTTGTAAGAAGTTTTCCAAGCTGATGCAGTCAAGATATCAAATGAGTATGATGGGAGAACTTAACTATTTTCGGGGCCTTCAAGTCAAGCAGAATGAAGAAGGAACTTTTATTTGCCAATCTAAGTACACCAGAAATTTGTTGAAGAAATTTGGAATGCCGGATTGTTCAAGTGCATCCACTCATATGGCCACTGCAACAAAGTTGGATAAGGATACTGGTAACTCAGTAGATATTACTGATTACAAAGGTATGATTGGCTCTCTACTCTATCTAACTGCAAGTAGACCTGATATCATGTATGCTACCTGTCTTTGTGCAAGATTTCAAGCAGATCCAAGAGAACCTCACTTAACAGCTGTGAAAAGAATTTTCAAGTACCTTAAGGGTACAGCTGATCTGGGATTGTGGTATCCTAGAGAATCAGACTTTAAGCTAATAGGTTACTCATATGCAGATTTTGCAGGATGTAAAATTGACAGGAAAAGCACAAATGGAAGCTGCCAATTTCTTGGAGGTAGATTGGTTTCTTGGTTTAGCAAGAAATAGAAGTCAATTTCCACATCAACTGCAGAAGCAGAATACATTGCTGCAGGAAGCTGTTGTACATAGATTCTTTGGATGAAGAATCAGTTACTGGATTATGGGTTAGAATTTTCTAAAATCCCTATTTATTGTGATAATCAAAGTGTTATTGCTATGATAGGTAATCCAGTTTAACACTCAATGACAAAGCACATTAGCATAAGGTACCACTTCATAAGGGAATATGTGGATGAAGGTACAGTGGAATTAGATTTTGTTCCCACAGATCAAAAACTAGCAGATATCTTCACAAAACCACTGTGTGAAGCTACTTTTACAAGATTGGTAAATGAACTTGGAATGGTTTCAGGTTTTTTCTCTAAATCTGCTTAGTTTATGTTCTGATACATCAGACTTTATGATCAGTATTTACAGATATTACCATCTTTGTGTATTCTGTGCTTAAATTGAAAAATTACTTAAGTGCTGATTGTTGTCTGATGTGAATTTCTAATACTGATAGTGATATGAATGTTTTCGTGACTATTCAATCCAATGAGGATAATTGTGCTAGATGTTGAACTAGTAGTCTTTAATATACTAAAGATCCCATATTTGAAGTAATTGTTTATATGGAAATCTTTTAAACCAAGCAAATTCTGATATTGAGCTTAGTTAAGTTTACTTTGTGTATCTTATTACTAAGTCAAAAACTAGAATAGTGCTTCTTATCTGTTAAGTTCTGATGTTAGTAAATCTGGTGGATGTACTAAGTGCTGATAAGCCTCACTTATCAAAAGAAAAAGAAAAGAAAACAAATAAAAATAGGTACTCCTTTGAGATCTAGAGTAAAAATGTGGGAGGGAAGACCCAAGTGCATTGCTGGTATTAAGTAATATGCATTAGAAAAGCAAAATAAAATTTTCTTGGTGACTTTTTACACTCTATGATTACTGGAGAAATACTCTGATAGCAGTAGAAATTCTGATAAGCAGTCGTGACTCACTTACACTGAGAAGCCACTATAAAATAGAATTTCAAAAGATGCATAAAATGAGCACAAAACAGTTGAGGTGGACTCATGCATGAACTCATTCAATAGTAGGCTTCAGAATAATGACAGATTTTGAGCAAAGTTCTTAGTTATGCCTTATTTCTAAGATGTACTGAAGTGAATCAGACTTTACTCTTTGTCTGATATTTAGCTTAATGCACACACATACACTCCATATAAATGATGAAAATCATTGTGGTGATAAATGTTGTTTTAGATGAACAGTTTATGTGTCAGATTGCATAAATTCTGAGGATAAGTTCTGATGGAAGTTCTGATGATTAAGTTCTGATGAAACCATATCAGTATTTGTGTGAAGAATTACAGGAATACACATTCACTTTTCGAGTTAAGGAGCCATATTCTGATGACTTTTAAATACTGATAATAATCAAGTTTTGATGCTGACGTGACAATATTTATTTACTTGGTTTATTTTTGGTCATTACTTGAACGATAATATATTTACAGAATATTGGTTAATGTGAGATAAAATAGTCATAATCATTGTGGGTTAGTGGTTAACGTGTATGTCCTGAAAAAATGCTTGTGCACGGTAATTATTGCTTATTTTACGTGCCCATTAACTCTTATTCTAACCGTTTACTGAATGTTCACATGGTGCCAGGTGTAAAGTGTATCCAATGCTTCAAAAATATGACTGTTGAGTGGAGAGAGTATATATATGAGAGATAAAAGATTTTCTAATCTTTTACTTACTTTTCTATTCTAAATCTCTTTTTCTTTCTCTCTCTCTCTCTCTCTCTCTCTTTTATATTTTGAAGTTGTTTTTTCACTCAGGACTTTTTACAAACACTTTGCAAACATTTTCTTATTCACTTAATTTCTTACAGAGATGGCACCAAAAGATATAATTTTTGATGGAGCTAAGTTTCTTCCTAATAACTTCTCCGCTATTCTTAGCAAGTCAGAAGCCCCATCAGAACTTCATTTCATTTAGGACTTTCTTGCTAGTTCTGATATTGGGTACGCTCTGACCGCACCTGATATAGTCTCTGGTACTCAAGTGCTGGAGTTCTGGAGAAGCGGAGTATATGATGATGGTGGTGCTCAAGGGTCCCCAAGTATTATTTTTTCATCAGGGGAGGATGAGCATGTTGTGACATTGGCTATGGTTCGACAAACACTGCAGCTTCCTGAGAACTGTGTTTATTCTACTGTTGAAAAGCCAGTTCTTCAAAACATGATGGCCAGTCTGGGGTATGAGAGGACATTGGCAAAGCTGGGCAGTTAAAGAGATCTTTCATAAGGAGGGAATGGAGTTTCTTCTTTGACTGCATAACCAAGGCTTTTGCAAACAAATGCTCTAATTTTGATGCAATCCCCATATTCAGCCAACAATTCGGATATGCTCTCATTAATCAAACTGATTTTGATTATGCAAGTGTTGTCTTAGGTTTTATTGGGGCTAGAATGACAGAAGACAGAAATACTGTTTATTTTGCCAGATTCTGTCAGCTTATCTATAGTTTTTGTTGTGATGATAAGCCCCAATCTGCTAGTGAATTAATTTCACCATTCAGACTAGCTAAAAGAGCTTTTAATGACTTATTATCTTCAGATAATAAGAAGGCTGTGTTAAGACCCCTCCTAGTTCCTTTATCTGTCAAACAAGCCTTAATAACCTATGATCCGGTTAAATAGACTGAAGTATATCCTGATGTCCAACCATCAGAACCTCATCCATCAGCACCTACCACCTCTACACAAACACCTTAAAGTTCTCAACCTCAACCTTTTGATCCTACAGTGAAGCCTTCGTCTTCCAAACCCAAGAGGACTAAGAAAGTACCTCAGACTCAACAGAAGAGAAGGAGAATTATTCTGCGAGATGAATCAAATGCTGAGGAACAGGTTCCAATATCAGAACCTGTTGTTGTAGAAGCTGAGAAGGTTATTTCTCAGAAAGATACTGTAACTGGGAGTTCTAGGCCCCTTAAAAGGCTTAGAAAATTAAATTCTGATGATAAAGCTCCTACAGTGTCTCCACCTTTGAAGAAAGTAAAGAAACAGAGAGCTCATAGGGACATAGTTGAGTCAAATTCAGATGTAGTGGAAGCAGCTAAGGAAGGGGATCAAGAATCTCTGATCTCAACAGAACCAGTTGTTATTGAATTACTTCCTTCTGCACAACCAGAAACTGCTCAAGCTAAAATACCTACACCTCTTATGTCACCTATAGTTGATCTTTTACATACTGAAGAACCAGGTACACGTGCTGAAATTGATATTCATAACTTGATTGTGCATGAGGTTTTGTACTTGGAAGCTCCACCAATTCAACTCACTCCACCAACAACATCAATTTTTGATGTTGATCAGAACCTGGCTGCAGATCAAAATTTAGAGGATGATGTTGAAGCCTCTATAGCCTCACATACTGTTATTTTATCCGAGGATGCTGATACTGCATATTCTATAAGTTCTGATGCTACTAATGAAGAAACTACTGGTGAAGCTGTTGCTAATTTAGATGCTGATGCAACTGGTCCATCAGGACATGCACCTCAACAAACTGTTCATAAAGCTGATTTAGTCAAGAAGTTTGTTACAGGGGAAGCACCCGTACCTTGGAGTGAAACTCCTAGAGGAAAGGGTGGACTAAGGAATGGAACACAGTTAGTTTTGTTCCTTCTGAAAAGATTCTTGCTGAGCATCTTGCAGAAGCTGATGAAATGCTGATAAATGATGATTTCAAGGCACAGCTGAGAGTTACTGCATTGAGTACAAGGCACCTTCAAGGTCAACACTCAATAACTCATGATAAGGTGAATAAAATTCAAGAAAACTTGATCCAGCAAGATATGAATATGAAACTTGAAAAGAACAGATTTTTCAAGCCAGCCTTTGACAGAATTGCCTACATTGAGAAAACTCAGGAGAAGCAACAAACTCAAATTGAAGAAATTATGAAGAATCAAGCTGCTCACCAACATCAACTCAATGAGATCCAATCCTCGGTGGAATTGCTTGTCTCTCTTCTTTTACCTGCTGATGCCAAAAAGGGGGAGAAAGTGATTAAGTCCAAATGCAAATCTATTCAGACACTGAAAGGAAAGGATGATGGAAATGATGACCAGGGAAACTCTGATAAGGGTAGAGGTCAAGGTCAAGGCAAAGGATTTTCATCAAGTAAAGCTAGAATTACAAGTCAAGGAATAAGTTCTGATACTGGGAGAAGAATAAGTTCTGATACTGGGAGAAGAATAAATTCTGATACTGATAAAAGGATAAGTTCTGGTGAACATCTGGAACTTGATGAAGAAATTTCAAGGGAGTTATTTCTTAAAGAAAATCCAGGAATGGACTTTGAGAGTCTAAAGGAAGAAGAAGCTAGACTCAAAGAAGAAGGTGTCAAGATAAAATCTAAAACTTCTGTTATTGAAAAGAAATTTCCAAAGCCTAAGGGTATTGTGACAAAGGAAAGAACAAGTTCTGAGGCAACCAAAGCCAAATCACAAGTGGAAATTGATCCAAGGTCCAAGGCCAAAGAAAAAGTTGATGAACCTGTAAAGGTTTATATGCCAGTCATGGATAAAGAAATAATTGATGATGAAGAAGATGCTAATCTTACTCTGATGCAAAAGAAGATTTTTCAAACAACCTCTGACATGGCTCATGTTGTTCAGAGTCAAGATATAGTAAGTTCTGATATGACAGTGAAGCAAACAACCTCTGACATAGCTCAAGTTGGCTTGATATCAAAAGATAAGGAAAAGGAAACCTCTGACATTGCTCATGTTAAACCTTCAAAGATACTCCTACCAGGATTCACCAAAGCTAAACAGACTCAACCTTTGAAGACTGCAACAAGTGGTTTTGAAGCAAGAGTTGTTACAGGAAAGGAAGCAAGAGATAAATCTCGGTTGGGTAGTTCTGATGAAAGAAGAGTACATAACACTACTAATGATCCGACTTCCTTAAGTTAACCAGGTGTTGGAGCAACTCCTGAAAGATTGAATCGACTTTAATCTGTACAAATGGTTTACCATACCTTCTTAAAAGAACATATCTTGTTATATTTTATGACAGATGGAAGGGTATACCAGATTAAGCAGAATGCTATACCACTGAAGTATTTTGAGGAACTGGAACATGTTCTATTCCTACTTCAAGTGAAAGACAGATTAACAGATAGTGCTGCAGGATATTTAAAGTCTCAAATTCAAAGACAGAAGAAGCTTTATTCTGTAAAGTCTGACAACACATATTGTCCCAAGTACAGAGATCACAAATGTGATATTGTCGATATGAAGCCTAACTCTGCTAAGATTATAACTACTTTTCTGGGTTATAAAGTTGTGGAATTCAATCTAGAGTCTGACAAGGCATATCTGATTAGACTAGATCAGGAGATAAGAAAAGCTAAGATAAATGATCTCAGAGCAGCTATTTTTCAAACTGGTGAAGATACAGTTGAATTGATAAATGCTAAAAGGAGGATGGTTAATGAACTTGAATATGCTGAGAGATGTTTGTTGAAGAACTATCTCAGAACAACTCCTGATATCAAAGAGATCAGAAATTTAAGTCAAGTCAAAGATTTACAACTACTTAAATTCTGAAGTGTATACAGACTGAAGTTGTTATCAAAAGTTAAAGATGGTAAAGCTGAAAGGACTGTAAGTTGTAGTTATCTAGTCAAATTCTCATGTATTTGTACTTAATGTTTTTGACATCATCAAATATCAGTTGAACTTGTATATTATGCTAATTTACAAGTTGGGGGAGATTGTTAGATATATTTGATAATGTCATATGTAATATGATTTGTGTTTAGTTTTCAGATCTTACTTAACAGGACAAATCAGTACTTAACTGGAAATCAACACTTATACTAAAGACAGAACTTAAGATATTAGAACTTAAGTTATCAGAACTTAAGATTCAGAAGATATTTATCAGGAGATAATATCAGGACTTAAGATGACTTTCAGATAAGGCAGGCGGCTGATTGAAAGGAAAGAAGATCGAGACTAAGATAGAAAGAATTATGCATGAAGAAAGAATTCTATGAAGAATAGAATACTTGGAAGAAAAGATAACTAGTTGATATATTTTAGGAAGCAAAATTATATTCCATATCAATTAGAATTTATCTTGTAACTGTGTAGTATATAAACACAGGCCTAGAGTTTACACTATATGTGTTATGATTATCGAAGTTATTATTCTTTGTAACTCTAGCAGCTCTCGTGATAATTTGTTCATCACTGAGAGAGGACAGTTCCATATTGTAACAAAGTTTATTGCATTGAATAAAATCTGTTTTTTGTTACTTGAGTTCTTATATTCGATTTGATTGTGCTAAACACTGTATTCAACCCCCTTCTACAGTGTGTGCGACCTAACATTCACTATCATCTTTCTTGATTTTATTTCACCCATCAAACCTTGATAAATAGAGCTCAAAGATTTATCTTACCTTAGTTTAGGTGGTATGAAGCTTGAGAATTAATGGGAGGATTTATCCATGTCTAGAGCCTGGAGATTTGAAATTGGTTTCTTGGTTTTTCTATGAAAAAGCCGAATGAAGAAGAAGAAGAAATGGGGAGAGAAAATTTTGTTGCTTCTTGGTTGCTTCTTGCAATAATGTTTGTGATAGCTTGTAGTTGATTGTTATTCCTTAGTATATATCCTAGGATTTGATCTTGGTTTCCAAATCTTGAGATAAAACTAGCTAGCCTTTATAGTTTACAAGCTAAGCTACTTGGTTTAGCTCTTTAGCTTACTATTTGCTAGCCCTTGATTGATCATCCTATGCCTTAGATTACTATTTGATAAATTAACCATGGTTACTTTTCTACCATGGTTAGTTAGTGCGTTACGTTTATTAAATCATTTATGCGTTCGCTCGGTCGCTTAAACGTTTTCGTAATACTTTCTCGTAAATGGTTCGTGACGTAATTCCTTTCATATTTATTCCTTATGTTTTGAATTATTATACTTGGATATAAATCCTTAGGGTTTTAAATTCATAATTATATTTTGATTCCCGTAATCCTCGATGATTCGTAAATATGGTCGTTTTTTAAAGTTTGTTTTCTTCGAAAACTAATAACGTGTACATACACTCATTTGGTACGTATAATCATAATATCAACTCCGAAACTCATTTTCTCGTACACTATATAGTATGGGCTAAAAAGTTTTCCCCGTCCATTAGGGTTACTATTCATTAAACGTTTTTACAAAGTCTCAAAAATTCGAGTTATTACAGTCTTCTCTTACAAGGATTCTGTCCCGAAATCAATCAGGAAATAGGTGGGGATATCTATTCCTCATTGCGTCTTCAAGTTCCCAAGTTGACTCTTCGACATTTTGATTCCTCCACAAGATTCTAACCAGCTTCACCGTCTTGTTCCTCATGTTCCTCAACACTTGTTCTTTTTGATCCATTATCCTTACTGGCTGCTCGATGTAGGTCAGGTCTGGTTGTAAATCTACCTGCTCGTATTCTATTACATGTCGTGCATCTGCATGGTACTTCCCTAACATGGACATGTGGAACACGTTGTGCACTTGTTGCATATTAGGATACAAGGTGAGCTCATAAGCTAGAGGTCCTATTCTCCTCAAAATTTTAAAGGGTCCTATGAATCTGGGACTCAGCTTCCCTTTCCTCCCAAATCTCATCACTCCTTTCCATGGAGATACCTTCAATAACACTGAATCTCCTACTTCATATTCCCTATCCTTCCTGGTCTGGTCGGCGTACTTCTTTTTTCTGTCCTGAGCTGCTACCAGTCTTTTCGTAATGAGTCCCACCATTTTCCTGGTCTGTTGGATTAACTCTGGTCCTATTATCTTGTGTTCACCAACTTCATCCCATCATAGGGGAGAGCGATATCTCCTTCCGTAAAGAGCTTCATATGGAGGCATTCTTATGCTAGCGTGATAGCTGTTGTTGTAATAAAATTCGATCAGGGGTAAGTGGTCATTCCAATTTCCTTTAAAATCGATGGCACACACTCGTAGCATATCTTCTAGGGTCTGAATAGTCCTTTCGCTTTGTCTATTGGTCTGGGGGTGGTAAGCGGTACTCATGTTTAGTCTGGTGCCTACGCATTCCTGGAAGCTTCTCCAAAATCGGGAATTAAACCTTAGGTCTCGATCTGACACTATGGCAACAGGAATGCCGTGTCTCACTACAATTTCCTTTAAGTAGGTATCCACCAGCTTGTCTACGGTGTACCTTTCATTGATTGGTAGGAAGTGTGCAGACTTGGTTAGTCTATCTATTATGGCATCGTGATTGGTCTTTGTTCTTGGTAGGCCTGTCACAAAATCCATGGCTATATGCTCCCATTTCCATTCTGGAATTTCCAGGGGCCGTAATAGTCCACTAGGTCACTGATGTTCAGCCTTCACTCTCTGGCACGTCAAGCACTTGCTGACCCACTCTGCTACTTCTCTCTTCATGTTAGGCCACCAATAATATTCCTTAAGGTCACGGTACATTTTCGTACTTCCTGGGTGGATTGAATATTTGGAGCTGTGCCCTTCGTGCAGCAGCTCGTCCTTTAACTCTTGCACATTTGGAATCCAAATTCGGGACGCATACCTCATGATCCCTTTCTCGTCCTTCTCGCATCTCACTTCCTCACTGGTCAATGTTCCTCTTTCTTCACTCATCTTCTTTTCCTGACATACTCGTATCTTTTCAGTCAGTTGCGGCACTAGCTTAATCTCAAATAATCCTGCTGTTCCTTTACCGGTCATTCTCACGTCAATTTCCATTTTCTCAAATTCTTTAATTAATTCCTCAGATGTCATTATCATTTTGAGTCTTTCCTTCCTACTAAGGGCGTCAGCCACCACGTTAAGTTTACCCGGGTGATACAAAATTTCACAATCATAGTCCTTAATCAACTCTAACCACCTCCTCTGTCTCATGTTTAGTTCTTTCTGAGTGAAAATATATTCGAGGCTCTTGTGGTCTGTGTAAATCTCGCATTTCTCACCGTACAGGTAGTGTCTCCAAATTTTCAGGGCAAACACTATGGCTGTTAATTCTAGGTTGTGTGTTTCGTATCTGATCTCATATTCCTTCAATTGCCGAGAGGCATACGCGATAACCTTTCCGTGCTGCATAAGCACACATCCTAGTCCTTTATGCGATGCATCGCTGTATATCACAAACTCTCCCTTTTCATTGGGAAGAGCGAGCACTGGTGCTGACACCAGTCTCCTTTTCAGTTCCTAAAAGCTTTTCTCACATTTCTCTGTCCATACCAACTTTTCTGTTTTCCGGGTAAGTCTAGTCAGTGGGCCGGCTATCTTAGCAAAGTCTTGCACGAATCTCCGATAATATCCTGCTAAACCCACAAAACTCCTAACCTCTGTTGGGGTAGTCGGTCTTTCCCAGTTAGACACCGCCTCTATCTTGGCGGGGTCAACTAAAACTCCCTTACTACTCACCACATGTCCTAAGAACTGAACTTCCCTTAACCAAAACTCACACTTTGAGAACTTGGCATATAATTTCTCATTCCTCAGGATTTCTAAGACTATCCTCAAATGTTCTGCATGTTCTTGCTCTGTCTTTGAGTAGATTAGAATATCATCTATAAAAACTATCACACATATATCTAGGTACATTTTGAACACTCTGTTCATCAAATCTATAAAGGTTGCGGGTGCATTGGTTAGCCCAAACGACATGACTAAGAACTCATAGTGTCCATACCTAGTGCGAAAAGCAGTCTTTGGTATATCCTCCAGTTTGATTTTCAACTGGTGATATCCTGTCCTCAAATCTATTTTGGAAAAGTACACAGCTCCCTTAATTTGGTCAAATAGGTCATCAATCCTAGGGAGAGGGTACCTATTCTTAATAGTCAGCTTATTCAATTCTCGATAGTCTATGCATAATCTCATACTTCCGTCCTTTTTCTTTATGAACAGTACTGGCGCTCCCCATGGCGACACACTGGGTCTTATCATCCCATTATCTAATAATTCTTGCAGCTGAGAAGCTAATTCCTTCATCTCAACTGGGGCTAGCCTATATGGGGCCTTGGACACTGGTGCCGTTCCTGGTGCTAATTCTATAGCGAATTCTATTTCTCTGTCGGGTGGCAACCCTGGTAAGTTCTCTTGGAAATACATCCTCGAATTCATTTACTATGGGTATGTCCTGTATGTTAGGAACTTCCTTCTTCATATCCATCACATAAGCTAAATAGGCCTCGTTACCTTTCTTTAACAACCTTTTTGCCTGTGGCATGGTCAGAAATTTCTGGGCCTGTCGTTGACCTCTAAACACTACTTTCTTTCCATTTTACACTCTTATCTTTACCCTCTTCCGCTCACAATCTATTTGCGCTCCATTACTAGATAACCAATCCATTCCTAATATTACATCAAATTCTCCTAACACAAATGGGATTAGGTCAACTTCGAAGACTCTCCCTTCTAATTTCAACTTGCATTTAGGGTGTACTTGATTTACAGGAATTATTTCTTTGTTCGCTATTTCCACTTGTAATACCTCACGTAAGGGTACGACGTTAAGTTTTAACCATTTAGAAAAATCTCGAGATATAAATGACTTGGTTGCTCCAGAATCAAATAGGACATTTGCATGTTCAGAATTTAACAGAAGGGTACCTGCTATCACGTCAGTATTTCGGACAACATCCTGAACGGTCATGATGAAGGTCCTAGCAGCTGGGGGTCGGTTGGATGCAGCTCTGCTCATCCCTGAGGCTGGGGGCTTCAATTTCTGGCAATCCTTTCTCATGTGTCCTACCTTCCCACATTGGAAACACATCACATTGGGTCGGGTGCAGTTGTTGGCAAGGTATCCGGTTTGGTCACACCTATAGCATTTCAGAGGGGCTCTCACCTGGGTATACACTCCAAGGTGTCTTTTTCCACATGTTTGACATTCCGGTATTGGGGCACGGGATTGGCTATGAAATGTTGCCCTAGATTGTCCGCCGCCCTGGCCAACGCTCTCACTTGGGATCTTTCTAAATCTGGGGCCTCGCGCAGGTTGGGACACTACTCCCCTGACGAACCTGCTTGGAAGGCTCCTGTTCCCGATTCCTCCTCCTTGGCTTCCTATCTTCCTCTTCCTATTTTCCTTTTCCTTCAAACTTTGTTCACTGCGAGCTTCAACAATTGAGGCTTTTTGCACTAAGGTGGCATAATCTGTCAGCTCTAGTACTTCCACACGGTTCTGAATCCACTGTTTTAGACCAAGCTAAAACCTTCGCGCTTTCTTCTCTTCGGTATTCACGAACTCAGGCACAATCATGATAGCTCAGTAAACTTGGCCTCACACTCTGCCACAGTCATCTTATCTTGTTTTAACTCCAGAAACTTAATCTCCATTTGGGTTTCCATAAACCTAGAGAAATACTTGTCTATTAATAGTCGGGTAAATCTATCCCATGGAATCACAACATTAGTCTCTAGGTTTTGTTTGGACTCCCACCAGTAATTAGCTTTTCCTTTCAACATGTAAGAAGCGAAAATGGTCTTGTGTCGTTCCTCTACACCTAGTATCTCGAAGGACTTTTCTATCTCTTTGAGCCAGGCCCGTGCTTCAACAGGGTCGGCAGATCCTAGAAACTCTGGGGGTTTGAGGGATTTGAACGCCCTGAAGGCAGTGGCTGCAGTCTGTTGGGCAGCATGTGGCTGTGGTGGAATGGGCTGTTAGTTCAGATTTGCTCTTAAAAGTTCCATAAACTCATTCATGGGGTTCCCTTCCTGATGGGTATCCTCAGCCTCTTCTTCTACATATTCTTCCTCATCATATTCATTATAGTCTAGGTCCTCTTCACTTTCTTCATTCCCTATAGGGTCAGGTTCATTCCGTTGTTGGTTAACAGATTCTGCGGGCTGTGCCCTAGTTCCTCTTCTACGGGGTGACATTGGTCTGATAATGAGAATTTGTCAATATAGTTGCAATTATTTTACAGTTGGATTAATTTATTCATATGTAAGCATGTTATTTATTATCTTGCATATTTTTATCAATACAATAATATGGAACTCAATTTCTTAATAACTGCTAGATATATATACCATAGGGTCTCCCACTTATATCTGGGGAACAAAACAACTAACTAAGTTCATACATGGCTTGATTATAATACATCATTATTTGTCCTGAATACTGAAATGCAAATACATAAGCCATGTACCCTGAAGGGCTAGGAACGTTATCTACTACTAGCTATCCCATCAAAATTGGTGACAAGTCACCCAGCCTTCTTCAAGGTCCATAAATAGTCACTAGTCCCTCAGTCATTGTCACTGTGTGTGAGGTCACGCACCCTCCTCATCGCTCCTGCCAACATCAGCTCTGCGTTAACTACTGCGATGTATCCTCCAACCGCCATCATCCTCATCTGAACCCGGGTACGGAGCTCGATCCCATCAATCTCTCTACGGGCTATGGCTGGGGAAGTAGCTCTGAAGTCCCCTGGGGATCCTAGTCTGATGGTTCTCTCAGCTGTCAATGATTGGCGTAACTCCACAATACGGGCAGATGCCGCAGTGATCTCAGCGTTAAGCTGAGCCACTATCCAGTCATGTGCAACTACATGTATGGTCGCCGGGGGTGGTAGAGGTGAGTCTGGGTTGTTAGAGGATATGTCATAAGCCTCGTAGGTTTGTGCATCTGTCCCATCCTCCTCGTCATCCTCAGTATAGGGCAAAGGACTCTGCATCCCTGGGTGTGGTGTAGGAGAGTGAATAGTCGGGAGAGGGTACATCTCTACATCCCTCCAGCCTAAGTCATCTCCCTGGGGCATCTCAATGTCGTCAGCTATGGGGACAGGAAGGTTAGTCTCCTCAGTAGGGTCATCATCTGAGTCATCAATGAGTGGGTCCTCTGGCTTGGGAGTAGGGTCACGCTCAGGGACTATAGCATCATCAACAGGGTCAACCTCCCTCATAGGCTCCACGGGTACCTGACACAATAGGCAAGGTGTTACTAACTTAGAGTCGGGATTCCCTTGAGGGTTAAAATTGTCAAGACTACCCGTATAGCCCGACGACGAACTCGACTTGAGCTCTAATTGATTATTTATTATTCTTATGTCTACGTATTTTATATCCTATCGTTTCCAAGATTTGATAACCTAAGGCTCTGATACCATTTCTGTGGCACCCCAAAATCCGGGGTCAGGGATCTCGGAGGCCACGCCATCTCAATCACTATAAACCACATACCTCGCATCATAATATATAAATACTTACACTTTACGACCCCACACTTATCATACACACACTTACAGGTTATTGTCTTCGAAACGAACCATTCATTACTAGAGTAAATCAACCCATAAAGTGATAATTATTACAACCCAAAAGTAATTAAGTCTTACCGGGGAATAACCTTTAAGTAAGGCTAGTCCGTCGGTCAAATATATGTTTCTTATTTATTACCTTACATAAGTCATACTTATAAATAAGCCAAACTAAAAACAACTGAAAACCAATCCAGCTTATCCGGACTACCTGTGGTACCGCACCAAACAACCTACAGAATAACTGGCCATTTCCTACCCGTTTCCTGGCTTTGAGTCTCATGGTAGGCATCTTGATTCACTGTTGTGTTGTGTCAATTTAAGAAAATAAGTGTGAGCTATAATGCCCAGCTTAATAATGTACAGTATGAAAATGACTATATGATAAACTTACATAAAACATCATTTATAATAATTATGTTTTATTCAAAAACATAGTTTTCCTAGGTGATACACACCTTTTTATGAAAACAATCCTTTAGTGGATTTTATTATCCTGCGAATACCTTAATAGTAAACCCAACACCTAGGCTTGGGTTACGGTATTGGATCACAATTCCAATTGGAAGAATATAGGATATTCGTTGGAGCCACCGCATACGATGATCAGTCGTACTACGATAATAGTAACCTTTTCTACTAGTAGAAGGATAACACCTTCGTATCCCGGTTATCACCCTTGCCGCATTCGGGCTACGTGTCCCATTTTTGGGTATACACATACTTCACAAGTTTCTGAGTACACAGAGTACCTTCACCTGCGGTACCTTTGGTAGTCCATCTAGCACACATAGTACCAGAGTCTACCCCTCCCTTGTCCTTTTTAAAAGAATTCTATCATATCTCGAGAACTCGAACCACATCGAAGTTCCCTCAAGCGTTTTGCTTGTTGATAGACACAGTTTTACCTCATATATATATATGTACTTCTGAAAGTTTTCAGAGGAAGTACTAAGGATGTGAGTTGACCGTTGTCAACAGATAATTAAATAAGGGGGGAGTTTCTTTTGAAACTATATTAAAAATATTTAAAATAAGTCGAGATAATATTCTTCGACGATCTAAAATTATTCGAATGATTTTCCGAAAATCAGAAAGTATTTTAACCCAGGTTCTATGATTTTTAAATTATATATAAACCATTTAATAAATAATAATTAATTAAATAATAATCGATAAATAATTAAACCTCGAAGTAGTTTACTTTTAAAAGAATATTTAAAATAATATTACTTAACTAATTTATGTTTACATAATTTAATAACCTCTAATGTTTAATCGGTTTTAAAATAAATAATCGTTGGAATATGCTTCTCCCATAATAAATGAGTAGGTATATAATATTTATTACTCGAACGATAAAATATAGTTGAGGGAATACGATCTTTGAAAATCGTTATAATAAAAGTGTGTGGTGTTTAATGTTTCGTAAGTGGACGTTGGGTCCCTTAATACGCAACTACTATGGACTTTTAATTGTCCCGTAATATCACCTGAATGATTCCCGGGTTTTTATTTTGAAATCCCGACCGACTCTCGGTCTTATAATAATATGTCACGCTTATAAGCGAATTAAATATTTCACGATATATACTTATCGTACAACATCGCTACATTATGTAAAAATTCAGTTACTATTTATCATGGAAAGCATGGTATCTATGCAATGATAATAAAACAATCCTTTCACAACACAACAGTAAATGGAGTTGTGTTCATAAACTTGCCTGGGTATCTTGAGGTGGAGGATACTCTAGGTTCCGCTCGGAAATCTATAATCATAAACACAATTTGTTTCATTAGGTCCCGTTCTTACGGTGACTCGCACTCATGCACTACTTATTATGCACCCTCTCAACTTATATTACCCTTATTATTTCTTTAAGTCCTTGTTCTTGTTATGGTCGTTTCCTTTTTCAAAGTATCTTATATTCGTTTTCATTTTCGTCGTCGGCTCCGCTTATTGAATCTACGGTTTTCTAATCACGCGGTCTCGGCTCTGATAATTTTATAAAATTGAAAATTCATTATTTTCACTTGAAATTTTTATGGAAGTTAGGAAACTCAATTTACTACTCTTTAAGTCGGTCCTTTTTATTTTCAAAGTTCGTAATTCGTAGCAGTTTTTATCGCGTAAATCACTTTTAGTAAAATGGCCATAACTTTTTATCCGTAAATCGGAATCAAGCGATTCAAGCGCCTAGAAGATCCTTATAACATTTTCTATCATAATCAAGGATTATCTTTCAAGAAACTAAAGTTTAAATCTTCGGGACTTTCTGCAGAAACTTAAAGTTACATTTTTTTCATTTTAGTGAGATTACGGTTACGATCGGAGTTTCGTTTATGCCTTAAATCATTATACTACCACCAAAAATCAACATATCATCATCACCACACTAACTAATCTCAAGAACATCATGTTATTGAGGCAACAACAATCAACCTTAAATCTACTTAGCTAAACATCAAGATTACAACAATACTTCCACCAAAACTAGGTTTATAATTATATTCTAAAAGGATCTTGAACTTAAATCTTAAATAAGGTTGGGTCAAATATTTATACCTTTATTGAGAGCATGAGATGTGTTCTTGATGATGGTGAAGTCTTGGGAGAGCTTAGTATGGTTTTTGGAACCTAAAACAACCATTAAAATCAAGAAACAAAATAAAAGTTATTATTCATACTATTCACTATCATCTTTCTTGATTTTATTTCACCCATCAAACCTTGATAAAAAGAGCTCAAAGATTTATATTACCTTAGTTTAGGTGGTATGAAGCTTGAGAATTAATGGGAGGATTTATCCATGGCTAGAGCTTAGAGATTTGAAATTGGTTTCTTGGTTTTTCTTTGAAAAAGTCGAATGAAGAAGAAGAAGAAATGGGGAGAGAAAATTTTGTTGATTCTTGGTTGCTTCTTGCAATTATGTTTGTGATAGCTTGTAGTTGATTGTTATTCCTTAGTATATATCCTAGGATTTGATCTTGGTTTCCAAATCTTGAGATAAATCTAGCTAGCCTTTGTAGTTTACAAGCCAAGCTACTTGGTTTAGCTCTTTAGCTTACTATTTGCTAGCCCTTGGTTGATCATCCTATGCCTTAGTTTATTATTTGATAAAGTAACCATGGATACTTTTCTACCATGGTTAGTTAGTACGTTATGTTTATTTAATCGTTTACGCGTTCGCTCGGTCGCTTAAACGTTTTCGTAATACTTTCTCGTAAATGGTTCGCGACGTAATTTCTTTCGTATTTATTCCTTATGTTTTGAATTATCATACTTGGATATAAATCCGTAGGGTTTTAAATTCGTAATTATATTATGATTCCCTTAATCCTCGATGATTTGTAAATATGGTCGTTTTTCAAAGTTTGTTTTCTTCGGAAACTAATAGCATTTACAAACACTCATTTGGTACGTATAATCATAATATCAACTCCGAAACTCATTTTCTCATACACTACATAGTGTGGGCTAAAAAGTTTTCCCCGTCCGTCAGGGTTACTATTCATTAAACGTTTTTACAAAGTCTAAAAAATTCGAGTTATTACAGGCGCGCTCCTTCCTAGCGCGGGCGCACCTGCTCTCTGGAATTTTTCCTGCAGTTTCTTCTTTTGGCACTCCATTCTTTGTGCGTTCTTCCGCAACTCCATTCATGACCTCTTATTAGCATAGATACATTGTAAAGCTCATATCCACCTCCGACTATTGCCCTGCAACAACTCAACACAAAAAACACATCAAAAACACCAAATACTTGAGTCCAAAACACCAAATTAAGTCGATATGAAGTGTTCCAAGTGGATATAAATTCCACTTATCACACCCCCAAACTTAAATCGATGCTTGTCCTCAAGTATAAACAGACTCAACACTGAAAACACAACTAATGCATGAATGCAATTAATATGAATATACAACGATCCCCTCTGAATAACCATAACCAATCAACAAGCAAATGTCGCTAAAAATGCAATGACTCTAAACAGAGTTCAACCAAATCCCACAAACCAACTTACAAGCCAGAAACGTGCGTGTGTGGAATTCTTAACAGATATACTCTTTATACTAGATCAATAATCATATCTTATTCTTCACCAAAACAATCACAAGTTTATAAATAGAATAGACGTTAAACACATAATGACTCACAACACCTCAATTTTACTAGAGTTAAACAAGGATTCATGATATTATAATGAACACATCAAACACAAATGCTTATTTGACCGTGCAATGAATGAGGTCCCAAAAGAGTTATACAATAATACCCGTATAGCGAGCGTTAGTTAGCGGATCCCAGACTATACAAGCCTTAGGTCACTAGGCACAAAGTCCCCTAGAACTTAATAACTCGAGTATTAAAGAGCTCACCCGTGATCAATTCTGCATATATTACACAATTTTTTCTTTTTTTCTTTTTTTTCTTTTTTTTTCAATGATTCTGAATGAGTGTGTTTCGCTCCATCTCATTCAACCCTAGACTACTCATAAAAATATGAGCCGGCTACTAGCCATTTGACGCCTAACTTTACTCTCAATTAGCAATGAAGTCCAAGATTTCCCCCAGTTTAAAAATCATTTTTCCTACGTCATTACAGAAATAGCAAAAATTCTAAATATAACCAAATAATTCAATTTCAACAACAGCAAGTATGATCATGATCTAGTTCAAAAGAAACCTATAACACTTGTGAAAAAACTTTATTTCTGGGCATGCAAATCAGTTCATTAGGACTTAATCATCCCTCTATTGGACATCACTACACTCAAATTAACATCAACCAACCAATCAGAAACAACTCATCCTAAGAGATCATGTTATATGCATGCAAATAAAACTAAATGGACTCACATACAAACATGAACAAATATGCAAAAAAATGCAAACAACTATATGAACAATCATGCAAAAATATGAATGAACTACACTAAACATGCAATATGAATCTATATGGACACAACACACACTACTAATCAATAACGGCGCTCACCACCTCATGGTTCGCCCTTTTTCCATAGTAATGCTTGAATCTCTGATCATTTACTTTGAATGCTTGGTCCGGATGCTTATCAAAAATCTCCACAGCTCCATGTGGAAACACAGTTTTGACAATGAGTGGACCTGACCACCTCGACTTAAGCTTTCCTGGAAAAAGACGGAGACGTGAGTTGAACAATAGAACTTGCTGACTAGGCATAAATGACTTGTGCACTAACCTCCTATCATGCCATCTCTTGACCTTCTCCTTGCATACTTTATTGTTCTCATAAGCCTGTGTTCGAAATTCGTCGAGTTCATTAAGTTGAAGCATTCTCTTCTCTCCAGCAGCTGCCATATCCAGATTCAGCTTCTTCAAGGCCCAATACACTTTATGCTCTAACTCCGCAGGCAAATGACATCCCTTCCCATACAACAACAGGAACGGTGACATTCCTAGAAGAGTCTTGAATGTTGTTCTGTAGGCCTAAACAGCTTCATCTAGCTTCAAAGACCAATCTTTCCTCGACGGACTCACAACTTTCTCCAAGATTCGCTTGATCTCTTGATTAGAGACTTCAGCTTGACCATTAGTTTGAGGATGATAAGTTGTGGCCACACGATGATTCACATGATACCTTTCCATCAATGCAGTAAATTTGTGATGGCAGAAATGCGATCCCTCATCATTGATTATGACCCTTGGAGTACCTAAATGTGTGAATATCTACTTATGAAGAAAATTGATTACCACCTTGGAATTGTTGGTTGGAAAAGCTTCAACCTCAACCCATTTGTACACATAATCCACCGCCAAAAGAATATACTAATTGTTGCATGATGAGACAAATGGCCCAATGAAGTCGATTCCCCAAACATCGAAAATCTCAACTTCGAGAAGCACATTAAGGGGCATCTCGTCTCTCTGGGACATATTTCCAACTCTTGGAAGCGATCACATCTTAACACGAATTAATGAGCATTTTTAAACAAAGTTGGCCAGAAAAATCTCTCTTGCAGAATACGGGCAACTATCTTCTCTCCACCATAATGACCACCATACATAGTAGCAATCTCGCAGAATACCCTTCATCTCACTATACGGAATGCATCTCCTGATAATCTGATATGCTCCATGTCTGAACAAGAATGGCTCATCCCATTTATACCACTTCACCTCATATAGAATCGTCTTCCTTTGAGCATAAGAGAGTTATGGGGGAATGACATTACTCACAAGATAGTTCACAATGGCTACAAACCATGGTTCTTCTTCTTGCACCTCAAAGAGTTGCTCATCAGGAAAAGATTCATTGATCAACGTGTTATCCTGTGAAGCTTTGCCTTGATCTGCCAAACGCGAGAGATGATCAGCTACTTGATTTTAAGTACCTTTCTTATCTTTGATTTCTAGCTCGAATTCCTGAAGCAACAGAATCCATCGAATTAAGTGAGGTTTTGAATCTTTCTTCAAGACCAGATATTGAATAGTAGCATGATCAGTGAAAACTGTCACTTTTGTCCCAAGCAAATAAGATCAAAATTTCTCGAAACCTTAGATAATCGCCAAGAGCTCTTTCTCTGTAGTAGTGTAATTCAGTTGAGCACCATTAAGGGTTTTACTAGCATAGTAAACCACATGGAAAATATTCTTCTTCCTCTGACTAAGAACTGCTCCAACTGTAAAATCACTAGTATTACACATCATCTTGAAGGCCTCATTCCAATCAGGTGTAGTAATAACAGGTGACGTAGTCAAACTCTTTTTCAAGCTCTCAAAAATAGCTAGACATTCTTCATCGAATTTGAAAGGAATATCCTTCTCTAACAGATTGCACAAGGGTTTAGAGATTTTGGAGAAGTCTTTGATGAATCGCCGATAAAAACCCGCATGACCAAGAAAACTGCGGATTCCTTTAACTGAGATTGGTGGAGGAAGATTTTCAATAACCCTCACCTTGGCCTTATCCACTTCAAGCCCCTTGTTAGACACGGGCCCAAGAATGATACCCTGTTGTACCATGAAGTGACATTTTTTCCAGTTGAGCACTAGATTAGTCTCAACACATCTTTTCAGCACCAAACCAAGATTATTCAAGCACTCGTCATACGAAGTCCCGAACACAGAGAAGTCATCCGTGAACACCTCCACATTAGTGCCAATCATATCAGAGAATATGGGCATCATGCATCTCTGAAAAGTAGTAGGTGCACCACAAAGTCCGAAAGAAACTTGATAGAAAGCGAAAGTATCAAAAGGACAAGTAAAAGTGGTCTTCTCCTGATCTTCTGGGGCAATGCAAATCTGATTATAGCCTGAATAACCATCCAGAAGACAATAATACTCATGACCAGCCAACCTGTCAAGCATTTAATCAATGAATGGAAGCGGGAAGTGATCCTTCCTTGTGGCTTTATTCAGCTTTCGATAGTCTATGTATACTCTCCATCCTGTGAGTGTCCGAGTAGGAATGAGCTCGTTCTTCTCATTAGCAACAACTGTAATGCCTCCTTTCTTAGGCACACACTGCACCGGGCTCACCCAAGAACTGTCAGAAATTGAATAGATGATCCATGCATCCAGCCATTTAAGAATTTCCTTCTTCACAACCTCTTTCATGATAGGATTGAGTCTTCTCTGCTGTTCAACTGTTGGCTTACTTCCTTCCTCAAGCAGAATTTTATGCATGTAGTAAGAAGGGCTGATTCCCTTGATATCTGCTATAGTCCATCCAATTCTGATTTAAACTGTCTTAGAATTATCAAGAGCTTGTCTTCGTCACTACCTGAAATGTCAGATGCAATAATAACAGGCAAAGTAGATGCATCGCTTAAAAAAACATAACTCAAGTGATCAGGCAGTAGTTTGAGCTCAAGTATGGGAGCTTCCTCAATAGATGGCTTAATACGCTCCTGATAATTTTTTAGCTCTGCTAATCCAAGAGACTCGAATGGCAAATCCAATCTTCTTTTCCATGGAGAAACATTTAAATACTACAACTGCTCGACCCACTCTTCATATTCACTATTAGATTCCCCTGTTAAGGCTCTTTATAAGGCATTAGTTCTTAACAATTGATCAAGCTCCGAAGTCACTACAGAGTCGACCAACTCTACTTTAAAGCACTCATCTTCATCAGTAGGGAATTTCATTGAGTTAAAGACATTAAAGGTAACGTCCTGACCCTCAACCCTCATAGTAAGCTCACCCTTCTATACATCGATCAAAGTTCGGCCTGTAGCTAAGAATGGTCTCCCCAAGATAATGGGAATCTACTTATCTTCCTCGAAGTCCAGAATGACAAAATCAGCAGGGAAGATGAGTTTATCCACCTTAACCAAGACATTCTCCACTACTCCTCGTGGATAAGTGGTGGAACGGTCAGCCAGTTACAAGGACATGTTTACAGGTTTTGGATCAGGCAGACCAAGGTTCTTGAAAACGGACAAGGGCATCAGATTGGTGCTAGCTCCCAAGTCACACAAACACTTGTCGAAAGACAGATTTCTAATGGTACACGGTATCGTGAAGCTTCCAGGATCTTTAAGCTTAGGAGGAATTTTCTATTACCCATCTACTACTGAGTTAGCTTTCTAAAAGCTGCAACCTTCGATACTAAATCCTGAATCCTCTCTGCTATCTTCATTTCTGAAGTAGCAACCAGACATAAAATTTCTATTCCTCTGAATAGTCGACTTTTGTTTGCTTTCAATAACTAAGATTGTCTAATTACAGAAGTTACTGACAAATTTATTGCTAGGGAGCATCAAATGGAATTTCAATATCAAAGAATCAACGATACAAGGAGGAGAAGTGAAGAAGACATATATATGAATGAGAGCAACCATATAAGTACATAAGATGGCCAGTCTTAGTACCGCATAGTTCACAACACATAATTCAGTGGTGTCCCACTAGACCCTTTATCACACAGACAACAGTCAAATCATATGCATTGTCTGCCCCAATCAACTGATAGAATCACGGAGATAAGAAACAATGTTTAGATAGAAAATACACAAAAAGGAAGAGGAGACCTAATTTACGATGAGATCAACAGAACCTTAAGTTGCTTAATTCGATCCTTGACTTTCTTACGGGAAAACAAGCAACTTATTATATAGTAAACAATTACTCTGGAAAAAAGTACGTCTCAAGAAATGCGGGAAAGGGTTGAAGATATAAACCACGGTACTGATCTACATACAGCATAAGACCTGGCTGTCATAGCAGCCACTAACTACTAGCATTCTATCTGCACTCACCGAGGTCCACACTCGGTCCAACAACATCACTTGACATAGACAAATACGATATTTAGGAATAACATTGGTGTCTCTTCAGCTGACACATAAGGGATCTGCTCAAAAGCTGAATTCTCGCGATCAGACTCGTTTTCTCGAGAGGGATATCTAAAACCTCTATAGGGCAGTACCAACGATACATATACAAGGGAGACATACTAAAAACTAGGGCAGTTCCAGCCAATTCTTAATAGACGTCAGGGTTACGCCTACGAAACCCTCGACAGCTCTTAGACTCGCTCCTCTGATTGAGATGTTGACTCACAACTTTATATAAACCTTCCTACACTCATTTGACTCTACTCCTAACCTAAATCAGGGACTCAAACCTGTAGCTCTGATACCAACTGTAACGGCCTCAACCCCAAGGTCAGGAGTTGACGTCACCAACAACAATAATAACAAACATAATATAAACCAAATCATTAATAATATATAACCACGACCCCTTTACCAAGACCTTTTCTAGGTTTAAGTATGACTTAGGTTACAACTATTACAAGACTAACTTATAACAAACCATCCTGACGCAACTAACTTAATACGGCAACTCAACAGACCATCTTTGGTCCAACACAGCTACCTCGGAGGAGCCTGGTACGGAAGGAACTGAAACTCTACACTGACTACGACGAAAGAATCTTCTAAGCATCTGCAATACATATATTCAAAACATTTTGCAAGGGTGAGCAATCAATTGCTCAGCGGTACCACTATATGAATAACAAGTAAACGATTTAAAATAAAGCAGTTATAGGAACAGAATTCATAACTCGTTAGATTTCAAGTAAAAGATGCATAAAATGGATATTCAAAACTAGCATGCTCTATAAAAAAATATCATCAGTCCTGTGTTGTGTATAAATACTGGAGTCAAATTTAGCATGCTTTTTTTATTTCCAAAACCATTGTTCCATTACAAGAACCATAAAACCATCTGTCCCGTTACGGGGACCAAAAAACTATTTGTTCCGTTACTGGAATCACAAACCATAATCAGATATATATTGGATGTTATCTAGGGACAACTGATCAAACCTCCATACGAGTTATCTAGGATAGTTGGTCGGGCTATCACACAAATTATCTGGGAAAGCTGATCGGGCTTTCACACAAATTAACCGGATCCGTAGAGACTAGCTAGGTCTCTAATTAACTATACTGGACTAATCGGTGAAGATAGGGTGTGTAACCGAATTAGCCACTTATGGCACGTTATCCAAAATCTGATTCATTTTATCCAGTTTTCAAAATCACTTTACCTATGTCTTTTTAAAAAAAAATTTGTCACAACACACTATTCAAAACTTCCTTTCATTTTAATCACATTTTGGAGATAGGTACTTTTAGAAGTTACTTTTCCCCCAAAACATATTTTAAACAACTATTTTCAATTTCAGGGGATATGTAACTTAAAACATTTTTCTTCATGTACAAAAATGAAACAACAGTCTATTCATATACATTGAACCATAAAAGAATGGTCAGGTGTACTTGCCTTACAGAGCTTTAAAACTAATACCATTTGACCTTGGACTGCCTTGGACGCTCAGCTTCATCGTTTAACTAATAGACTATCTTGGATCCGACTTCGACACTCAGGTCCTTCGATTGGAACCTTGCTGACCTTGTCGACTGATCACTAGGCTGTCTTTAGTCCGATGTCAACTTTTGGGTCCTCCGACTAAAACCTACAGAGTCGAAATACCCTACATTAGACGACTAGTTATGCTTGACATATCCTCGCTAGCACTTCTACCCAACGATAACTATTCCAGACTCGTAAATATACGCATTTTTATAACACACACAACAATTAGAGTTCACGCATTCAAGACTCGGTTCTGCACTCATATTCGGAAAATACATATACCCGTCACTTCGAGAAAACAGGGTTGTCAGTTATTATATAAAATAGTTGACCATGTCCTGCAAGTAGCATTCGTGAAATATTTATATTTATATAAGTATATACCTATATTCCCGATAATTTACTGGACACGTTTCTGAATTTTTGGAATTAATTTTTCCGAAAATCGGGCATCGTCTCCTTTGTTTATCGGGCTACCCGTCGAAACATAAATTGATGTCAAATCACAACCACAACTAATCAATCGCAATTCAACCCAACCACGCAATCCAAATAATCCCGAGAATAAATATTTAACTGCTACTTTTATGTTGAGAATTATAAAACAAAATTTATAAATTTATTATTTGGCTCACGAATCATGATTGCCATTTATCCTTCAGCTCAACGAGTTCATTGCTGACGGCGCATAATTTCGACGGTACCCCTACGGGTTTCCTGTCGAAATTTCGCCATAATTTACAAAATTCACTACTACTCGATTTGAATTAATCACAGGGAAAATAATCAAATATCACAGAATCAATTTTATGAACTAAAGTTGCAAAGCACTGCAATCGACCAACAACATCACCTCCACAGTCACAACAGTGGCAACACACACGCGCGGAAATACATACACGCGTGCGTGCGTGTATATACCACCATCAAAACTGAGGTCAGACAGCGAAGTCATCGGAAAGAAGAAGAAAAACACGAACAGAGAAGCAGTAATAGGAAACAACAGGTGGCACAAATAATTACCAGCCACAGGAAGTAATCAGCGAAAAGGATGAGGGAGTAATAAGGGAAACAGAGAGATATGGGGGAGGAGCTCGGCGATAAAGGAATAAGGGATGGGGGTGTGCATATGTTTTTCTTTGTTTTTGTTTTTGTTTATTTGTTTTGTTTTTTATTCCAATCAACAATCAACACGTCTCAAAACATTGCCACAGTGAGTTTATGGCGTGCCACATAGCAGCTGAGTAATTATAAGCCCCTACAATCCACATTGTGTCACGTATTTTCCAATTTAACTTATGAAATGCACGGTTAAATAAAATTGAAAAACTCTCAAACTATTTTTAAAATTCTTAGAATAATTAGAAATTTATACAATAAAATTTTCAAAATTTTTAGAGCATTTTTGAATTGCGCATCGGACCCGCATTTAACGATTTAACGAATGAACGCGCGGGTGAATTTAATCCCAAAATTTTTTAAAATAATTTAAAATTCTATAAATATTCCAAACTTAATAAAATATAAATTTCGTAATTTTTGAAGCATTTCTGAATTTAATATTGATTTTACTAATAAATACAATCAGAAAATCATTCAGGGATAAATAATTAATAAAATATTGATTTCTAAATTTTATAAAATCCCAAAAATAAATATTGTAATTATAAAATCATAAAAATAATTTTAGGGATCATTCTAATATTTATGAAAATAAATCTACCATAATACCACTTTTAAAAGTAAAACAGAAACCATTCGGCTCAATGATTAATTATACGAATATATCATGTAAACTAATACCCACATATAAATGATAACAACCATCACGCAACTGACAGGACTGGTAAACATATTTTATTTATTTAATTATTCAACAATTACATCTTTAAATAATAAAGGTATACGAGTCTTTATAATGAGGACACTTCATGAGCATCTCCGTATAGCGCTCCCAAATTTCACATAAAGATTCACCTGATTGCTGCTCAAATTGAGTAAGAGCATTCTTGATTGCAGCTGTCTTTGCCATATGGAAGAATTTAGTAAGGAATTTCTGAGCAAGATCCTCCCATGTCCCAATAGAACCTGGTGGTAGAGAGTGCAACCAGCTCTTAGCTTTATCCTTCAGAGAAAATGGGAAGAGTCTCAGTTTCACAGCATCTTCAGAAACATTATTGAACTTGAAGGTATCGCAAATCTCGATTAAATCCCTAATATGCATATTGGGATCTTCTGTTGGAGCACCCCCAAACTGGACTGAATTCTGCACCATCTGAATCGTGCCAGGCTTGATTACAAAGGTATTAGCTGTGATAGCTAGCCTGGCAATGCTAGATTAAATGTCATTAAACTTTGGTTGAGAATAACCCATCAACGCTTTCGTTGTTGCTGCTAGTTCTCCCATTGTAACGATCACTTCTTCTTTGACTTTTTTAACTTCTTCAACTTTGTCTAGTGTTTCCTTACGAGATTGAGAATTTGTCGCATACACGCTCTCTAGAGTACCTGAAACACATGAACATATAAACCTTGTAAGATAAAGAATCCGACTCAGTGAACTTTAACGACCACTGATGTCAAGCACATAAACTAAAAATTAACACCGATCCCCAACATGGCACCAAAAACTTGTTCGTACTAAAATACACGCGAAAATATACGCAAGCGTACGTGATCACAAGTAGTATAAGATTTAAGTCAAGTTCGTTCCCACAAAGATTGGTTTAGGTTAAATTCAGATTATGCACTTATGCAACAATGTATGATTATCGTTCACAGCTAAGACAAGTAAAAAATTTGAGTTGATTAACTACTTAAGAGATTATACTAGCATGCATTAACTAAGAGATTAAATGTGAATTACTTATAGAAGAATAAAACATGGGATTCTAACTTCATTAAATACTTCATTCAAAGTTTATATCTTTATCAATAGTATGTGATGGTGATGATAACTAATCAGATAACACGAAATTAGTATACGCTATCTTTCGATATACGTATACCCTACGAATTAGCATCCACAATTAAGATACAAGCCAAATAGACGCCAATTATGCTTAGACCTTATATGTCTATAAGATTTAAAAACATAACGGTTTAAGAACAAGTTATCTATTGTGATTACATAGGGTGTGTAAGATGGTTAAAATTACACTACGAATCATGCATGAAAAACATACATAAATCTATGCTAGCATGGCAAGTTCTAAACCTCTTATTCACCATCGCTTCAATAGAGATTAACAAACAATCTTAGATGTTAGCTACGTATCAAAGATGAATAAGCACAACCAAACTAGGAAAATATGAATCATCACACACTAAAGATTAAAATAATCAACTATTGAAATCCATAAATAAATTCGCTAGAACCCCATGACAACGATTAGTTCATGATCGAACATATCGTCACCATAGGTTCCAATGAAAACATGATAATAAATAAGTTTAGAATACTATGAGATAATATAAAAGTACTAGGGTTTAGAACAAGAACAAAACAAGCATCCAAAAGTATCGCCTAAATCGAATAATACAAAAGTATGAAACTAAATCTTCTTCTCCTTAGCCGTCTCGTGTGCTCTAGGTCTTCTTAATGTTCTCCCTGGCTTCCTTGGTATTAAAAACATCTTCTTATATTTATTTATATGCCCCTGAATGATCTGGACTCTCGTAATAACTAAATCATACTTAAAACAGGATTATGCAGCTTTTGTCAGGAACGGGCGCGCTTCTTCCTAGCGCGGGCGCGCTCTATCTCTATCCATATGGGCGCGGGCGCGCTCCTTCCTAGCGCGGGCGGACCTACTCTCTGGAATTTATCCTGCAGTTTTTTTTGGCACTCCATTCTTTGTGCGATCTTCCGCAACTCCATTCCTGACCTCTTATTAGCATAGAATCATTGTAAAGCTCATATCCACCTCCGACTAATGCCCTGCAATGACTCAACACAAAAAACATATCAAAAATACCAAATACTTGAGTCCAAAACACTAAATTAAGTCGATATGAAGCGTTCTAAATGGAAATAAATTCCCCTTATCCGTTATCAAGATCTTTAAAGTGTTCAGAGATATCGGTATCGTGACGTAGAATAGCTTGTCGATATCTCCACTTCTCTACATGTGTAAATGGCTTGTCGATATCTCAACTTCTCTACACGTATTTTGACTTGTTGATATCTCCACTTCTCTACATGAGTTTTGACTTATCGATATCTCCATTTTTCTACATGTATTTTGACTTGTTGATATCTCCACTTCTCTACATGTATTTTGACTTGTCGATATTTCCACTTCTCTACATGTGTAAATCACTTGTCGATATCACAACTTCTCTACATATATTTTAACTTGTCGATATCTCCACTTCTTTACATGTATTTTTACTTGTCAATATCTTCACTTCTTTACATGTATTTTAACTTGTCAATATCTCCACTTCTCTACATGTCATACTGACTTGTCAACATCTCCACTTCTTTATAGTCCAAATTGACTTCTCTACATGTAAAGTGACTTCTCAAAAAGTAGAGTGACTTCTCTACAAGTAGAGTGACTTCTCTACAAGACTTCTATGCAAGTAAAGTGACTTTTCTATATGCCAAATTGACTTCTCGATATGACTTCTTGATATTCCTTGATCTGTAACATCTTGACATTTGACTTAGAATATTTTTTAATCTACATCATTATTCTTCACCAAGTTGTTTATCTTCATTCTGAGGTATGATCACACTTGATCTTCTTCCAGAGATTTATTGTCACTAATTCATGCATGATAGCAAGACTAGTCCCAAGCTAAAATTAAAAAATAATAAATAGAAATACAAGGTACATAAATGTCATCTCACAGTTACCATGAAAATTGAGTTTACAGAATTAACTAAAATTTTCATATCCTGACTGAGATCTAATCAAGTCCTTTAGTCTAACAAGATATTCAACTTCTTCAATGATCTCAGTTCCTTTGGGTTCTTGCACAAGATTTAGCCATTTATTTAATGAATAACTGTCAAGATACTGAATTATGTTCCTTGAAAATTTGTGAGACTTGATATTAAGAATACATCATTTTCAGAAACTCTGCTCAATCCTCTACCCTTCAGTTCATTTGATCTTTTCTTCAATATTTCTAACTCTATAGCCTTCTTGATAGCATTTACTTCCCTCTCAGACTTCTCCTTTTCTCTTTTTTCATCTTTTTCTTTCACCCTCTTAGCCCGATCCACCTTACTTAGCTTTGTGAACATATCATTCTCAGTCATTAAGCCGATTACTTTCTCAAGTTCCATTGTTGAGTACTTTTCTATTACTTCCTTGTTAAGTAGGTAGAATGAGCCATCTTTGAAGTAAATCCTCACCTCTCCCAGAGTATCAACACAGGCTTTGAGTATGAATTCAGCTTGCTGATCATTATAGTCATCTTTTGAGATTTCTTCTGAAATTGGTAGAAAATCTTCTTGATTAAAGCCATTCCATTAAAAGTTGCCTTTGACCGGGTAATGATAAAAGTAGACTTCGGGTATATTATAAATTGTATAAGAAATATGAATGATCTAGAAAGGATTTAACTCTCCTGTTTTTGAAGTGATATTATTGGCCTCTTGTGTGAGCTAGACTATGAAATACATGGCGCCGCGCTCAAATATTGATTTAAAATAATAGTATACTCATTGATAAAGGAAACTTGGATAAAACCATGAAGAGGATGACATATAACATACTTTGAGTTTAATCTATAATATTTGGTTAAAGGAATTAAATTACATTGTACATTATTCACAAAAGGTTTAATCGATCACCAATTTAATTATTATTACTTGGGATGTAATGATGTATTATTAGATGTCGCTCATTATTTATAATTTAAATATGAGATATTTAAATTATTGCCAACGTAATAATAACCTATAGGGTCGCACCAAGAAAGCTTGGAGGAATATTTAATTTAAATTCAGATTTGAATGAAATAGAAAATTCAAATTATTTATTATTAGTTAAGTAAGACTTAATTAATAGAATAAATAAAATTTGAATTTAAAAATATTAAAATCAAAATTTAGTTGCTTAATGATTAAGTAAGACTTAATTAAATAGCAATTAGGAATTTTGAATTTTTAATAACTCTAATTTAGATTTAAGTTAGAATTCATTTTTATCTCTCATACACACCTCCTCCATACTGGCTTTCCTGTGGATACCTTATGGCTTAGATCACGCAGGCGGGATACGTTGTGATCATTTCAAGAAAGGACCTCCATTATACAACAATAATTTTAAAACTTCGTAAGATAAACATCTCATCCACGAAGTAAATATTGTTTTTCACATGGATCCAAGTATGGATTTCAGATTTTCAGGTTTTTTACAGTTTTAATTTTTGTTTCCGCTGTATATTAATGCCCTGAAGTTCAACATGTAGAGATGTCTATATCGCGATGTAAAAAACATGTTGATATCTCCACTTCTCTATATGTGTAAATGGCTTGTAGATACCTCAACTCCTCTACATGTATTTTGACTTATCGATATCTCCACTTCTCTACATGAGTTTTGACTTGTCGATATCTCCACTTCTTTACATGTATTTTGAATTTTTGATATCTCCACATCTCTATATTTGTAAATGATTTGTCGATATCTCAACTTCTCTACATTTATTTTGACTTGTCGATATCTCCACTTCTCGACATGAGTTTTGACTTATCGATATCTATGTTTCTCTACATATATTTTGACTTGTCGATATCTCCACTTCTTTACATATATATATTGACTTGTCGATATCTTCACTTCTCTACATGCCAGACTGACTTGTTAACATCTCCACTTCTCTATAAGTCAAATTTATTTCTTTACAAGTAAAGTGATGTATCTACAAGTAGAGTGACTGCTTCACAAGTAGAGTGACTTCTCTATAAATAAAGTGACTTCTCTATAGTCCAAATTGACTTCTCGATATAACTTCTTGATATTCCTTGATCTATAACTTCTTGACACTTGACTAGTTGACTTAGAATACTTTTCAATCTACAATATTATTCTTCACCAAGCTGTTTATCTTCATTCTGAGGCATGACCACACTTGTTCTTCTTCCAGAGATTTGTTCCCAGCTTGTTGGCTGTTTACTGAAAAATACTCTGGTCTAGTATATTCAATATTTTTACAGACTCAAGAAATACCATTCAAGACAACATAAAAATTACAAGTCAACTAAATTTTAGGATTGTCAACGTGACTTAGTCTTATTACATTAAGGCATATTTTGCACAATAATCATCGTCTCTATAACCATCATTTGTCACTTTCACGACCTTCGCCATTATTACCACGCCTATTGTCACATCCTACAATATTCTCAGTAACATTATTTTTATGATCGTCATCACAAGGTGGAGTGCCTTCCTGATGGTGACCTTCCAGGTGGTCCCCGTGTGCTCTATGATACTGATCCCTTGATTAAGATCATTGATCAGTCATCTGAAGGTAATTGTTGATTATGTGTCTGACCGCGTGGGGGGATGCGAATTCCTCTACCTATATTCCCTCAAATTTGGCGTTATTTATTGACAAGTTTGTTTTTACTGTCTTCTAGCTACCTAATCCTCCTCTAGATTTCTTCATCGTGAATTCTTCCAGTTTGTTGTCGTCTTGATTTTCATAACTCTCGTTCCATGTCACTGTCACATAATTAAATTCCAGTTTCCAAGTTTTTCCCCTCTCATGAGTGTATTTTTTTTCTTCTTTTCTGTTTACCGTATATGCCTCTTAATTCCAAGAAGATATTTTATGCATCCCAAATATAAGGTTGATTTCTTCTTGATAATGATGACCATCATGATAAGGTCTATCTGTAGCGACTGAGAATTTCGCGACGTGATTAAGTGAATAAAGTATAATTTTATTTTTTTAATTTTGAATGTATGTGAATAAATAAAAGGTTAAGTGATTATGTGGTAAATGTTATCGTTGTATAATAGTAACTGGGAACGTAAAGAAACTCGTTCTAATTTGATGAGTCAGCTAAGGGATTAAGTTGTACTGTCGGGCCGTAAAGTTGAACGGGACCCGTATTAAAAGGGATTAAAGTGTTTAAGAGTGCGAATGTGAATTATATTTGATGATCTTGTGTGTCTGCATGATATTTGATGTATACGTGTTCATATTTGCGCTCAGTGGTATTTTAAATAATTTTTATAAGGATTTTATCAATCTTTAATATTTTTATAAAATTATACGAATGCGATCTAGGTGCGAGATTTGATTTATTATCTTTAAAATAGTCCAAGTGACTTTTTAAAAATAATAGTTGGATTTATTCTGATGATTTGAGTTTTTAAAATGATTTTATAAAGTTTAATTCTATTATTTGGATTTATTTGTAAAATCCATAACAAATAATCTATTTGCTTATAAATTTATTTTAAGATATGAGAGAAGAGCCAATTTTATGCTTCTTATTTTAAAAATGAGATTTGGTACATTTTCTGATTTTATAAAGAGGTTTTATATTTTATAAAAGAGAGATTTATTGATTTTTTAAATAAAGAGAGAAAAAAAAGAAGTTTCTTGATTTAAGTGGAAAACACTCTTTTACACCTGCCATTTCATTATATAAACAACCCCCCCCCCCATTTTCTTTCCTCCTTCTTCCACCTCTCTCTCTCTCTCTCTTGCATGCAACCTCAAAAACTAGTTGGATTTCAAAGATCTTACCATCAATCATCATCTTTTTTAATACTCTACGCTATACACCTTTGCATGTAAGTGTTTGATTGAGTTCAACGAAACCTTCTTTTATAATTTATTCAAAAAAATATGATTTCTTGTGGTGGATTCAAAGGAGTGAATAGTTCACTAGTTTTATTATAGATTATTGGTAGATGATTATGTGTTTATTTGGATAAAAGTGGATGCATGTCATCAAAACCACTATGCATGTTACCAAAAATCACTGCATGTTGATATCCAAGGTTTCATTCGATTTTGAACACATGATTAGGTTCGAATTTTTGATAAAAATTGTGTGGGGAAATGATTTTTGAAGTTAGTTGATGTTTGGTAGTATGAATGTTAGTTTTAAATGATTGCATGTGATTTTGTATGATTTTGTCTTGATGTTGGGGTTCAAATTTTTATTAGAAAAAGGGGGGAGTGGTTGTTGTCAAGGGTAATTGATGTTTAAGTGGTTAGAGGGTCGTTTGATATGATTATGTGGTTTTTGAGTTTGATTTTTTTACAAATAAAAAGGGGTTTTGATTTTGATTCAAGTTTTACAAAGGATTTTGGTTCAAAGATTTGATTTTAATTCGGTTTTCTTTTTAAGAAAGTTCGGATGTAAATCTAGATTATGCATGATAACAATAAGTGGTTGCATTTTGATATCTTAGCTTGGTTCCATTATTTTGGTTTGAATTTTTGAGTTAAAAAGAAAGGAATGAGTTGTTTGGTTGTCGAGTTATTCAGATAAGATTGTTTGTTAAAATATAGATTTTAAGTATACAAGTATATATTGTGCTATGTGATATATGAGTATACGTGATTATACTCGAGTTCATAAGTTAAGTAATATCATAAATTGGGGTATCCGTTAGGCGTTCTGAGAAATGTCGAGTGTTGAGTAATTTGCTAATTAGGGATTCTGTTTTGGATTGTAGATTATGATAGGAGAGGCATTCAGGCTAGGAAAGGGAAAGATATCTTAGGTGACAGTAGCTCAGTACCCGTTAAGCAGGAAAGCGATTTAAGGTAAGTAACCTTGCCTTCTCTTGTGAAATTGATTATAGAGAGGAAATTATTGATGTAGTGATAAAGTAGTGACTTTTTATTACAATTGTGATATAGCTGTTATTGATTTTGAGAAACAATGGTATTGTTCCTTGTGACAACTTGATATCAAGCCATGCTCAGCCTTTTATAGTAACCCTGTTGATTTGCACCCTGATTACCTTATTATTTCCTTTGTTATCTTATGATCTCGTAAATCCTAAAAAAACCTTTATTAATTCCCTTACTTAATATCTTGATTAATTTGGATTCTTCGATAACCTGTGAACCCTGTCATGTGTTTATCTTTGAAACTATTCTAACTTGGAACTACTTGTTTATCATTTGATCCAGTTCCTTAGTATTGATCCCTGTTTACATTTGATTCGTTCGCTTTCCTTGAAATCTTAAATTGGATTTAAGAATGATTTTTGACTTGAATGAGTCCAAATGATTTCATATTCCTAGTAATGTTAAAATGAATATAGTCAATTCTTTTCCTTCTTCCAACACAAAGGTTTTCCAAACGAATTCCTGATGGATTGGATAGAGACGTGAGAGGATAGTGGGACTAGTCCAATCACATAAGAGGCTAGCGGGGCTTGTCCAATATAAGGTTATAATGTCATAGGTACCATAACGACCAGATGGAGGTCGGTACGGGCTGATCACCCGTATTATATTTAAAATATAGATATTCCAATCAAGGGTTCCTTTATATTTTATAAAGAAGAAAATGTTTACATTTTTTGAAAAGTTTGCTCCTTTTTCAATGAAATAAAATGAAATGGAACAACTCGAGTCTTCATTTTGGTTGTAATATTGTGAACCCTGTCACTTTACGCTAATGATAAGTTTCAAATTTTAAATGAATGTTTCCTTTTGTTGAGAAACACTTTAAAGTCCTGCTAATGATTTATGATGTATGCCGGCTTTTACCCTATCCTGAGCCTTGATTCTTCAAAGCCCAAACCTTTCTTCATAACCTTTACATAGTCAAAGATAGAGAATTGCCACCTAAAGTTTTAAAGTAGAATGCCTCCGAGGTTGATATTGATATATTTGTTGCATTATAGAACTGTTTATATAGTTACTTACTGAGCTTCTTTGCTCATATATTTGCTTTTATCTTACCATGGCAGTTAAGAAAGAAGATGGTCAGACTTAGGCGCACCGCTCGCAAGAGCGTTCCTGGCGGTCCCTACCCTGTCATAGGTTTGGAGATGCCAGAGCAGGTAGCAGTGTGTGTGAGCAAGCGTATCAGTTGGAAGGAATGTATATGTTGGATCAGATACAATGGGTTATCTATCGGTTCCATGTCGGAATCGAATAAATTTGAATTTAAACATATTTTGAGTTGTAATATATCTATTCTAGTTTGTGTTATAAACTTGTCTCATACTTAATCCTGTTTAGATCCTGTTATTGTTTAATCATGGTTTATTATATATGTTATTGTGATAGTTTATTGGTGTGTGGGTCCTCATTTCCTAACCCCGAGATTGGGGGTGTCACAAGTTGGTATCGGAGCTACATGATCTAGTCCCTGAGACAAGTTAGGATAAAAGGGTATTTGGGTGTATATATATAAATTGTGAGAGTGTTCGACTCATATAGATTTGAGTTAGACTATTAGGTATAGTCTAAGTAAAGCGATTAGGTCAATATAGCAACTAGAGTTAGGGTGTGGAGTCCGTTCAAGTATTATTTAAACCTAATGTTATTTCTTGGCTGTTGTTTTTGTTTTATCTCAGGACAATAGTAGTGGTAGCGATTCCGATTCAGAGCATAGTTTTCCTGGTTCCCCAGTGGACTTTATCCCACCCCTTCAGTGGAGACCTTGTATGTTAGTTCAGACCCTGAAGATGACCCATCTGAGAGCAGTGAGGCCCCTATGCATGTTTATCCCCTAAGACCTGATCTAGAGACCTCAGCCCCTGAGCGAGAATCTGCTATGCAAGTACTTGTGCCTGTCAGTGTTGGTGGCAAGTTGGCCCAGGATCGAGATTTTATATGCTCCTGTATTCCTGAGTTGGGAGCTTTGGTGGATAGACTAGCTCGTGAGTCTAGGTAGCAGACGTCGGTGCTAGAGGATGAGTGGAGAGTTCGTATTCAGATGGTGGAATAGGTTTCCCGGAGGAGATTGGATGAGGGACCATCTTCCAATGATGTTGATGTTGAGGCCCGGAGGGTACATAAGACCATACAATGGATGCTTACAGTGTTGAGGGAGATTATTGATGGTTAGTGAGGCTATGAGATCAGACGGGACATCTGGTGGAGCCCGTAGTTGTTAAGGTTTCTTTTCAGCGCCGGTAGGCTTTGGGATACTTGGTCAGATGCTGGGATCCCTTTTTCTTTTCATGATGTATTTTGTTTTAGAACTTTGTGTTGGTTGCAGTAGTAGTTAGGTAGAAGTTAGGGGTAGATAAGGGGATATTTTCCAATTTTTCCTCTGTTTAATCCTGCTTTATTATTGTACCTTATATCAGCACTTGTTGTACTTGAACCTTTTATCTATGTACCTTTGAATCGTTAAATAAACCATGCATCTTGTTTTACATTGTGAACCTTTGAGTTTCATTAACCATTCTACATATCATGTTTCTAAGCAATCGTACTTAATATCCTGTGAAAACATACTTTATATCATGTGAGAACCTTAACTGATGAGCGAATTATGTGGTAATAGGATTGCATGCGCAACTGGGTAATACTTAAAACCCAAAAAGCTATTTCTAAAAGAGTTTCTATTGATATGGATGTCATGCTATCGTATTGTTAAATAATTGCTCAATCAGTTTTGTAAGAAATGGCTACTTCACCAAATCACCAAGATGAAGAAACCCAAACCCAAGATCAAGAAGAAAACTAAGATACTCCTATGATGAACCGGCTCTTTCAACTTTTGCAACAACCCTCAGCCCCTAAAATCGGTAATTTTAAGCAATTTCAATCCGTACATCCCCCACCCAATCCCATCAAAGCTCAGTCTTGGTTGAGAGAAATGGAGAAGGCTTTTGAGTTAGCAGAAGTTAAGGATGACAAGAAGGCGCAGTATGCGAGTTATTATCTTAAGGATGAAGCTAGTTATTGTTGGGAATCCTCTAAGGTATTACTGAATCCTCTAAGGTATTACTTGAAGAAAAAGCTATAACCTGGGAGAAGTTTACAGAGATGTTTCTAGAGAAGTATTTTCCAAGTTATATGCAAGACCAGTTGGAAATGAGGTTTCTGAATCTTAGGCAAGAGGACATGATAGTGGCGGAGTATGAGGTAAAGTTTTCGGAGTTGGCCAGATTTATGAAGAAGGCCAAAAGATTCCAGCAAGAATTGAAACCAGGGATTCGAAGTCAGGTGGCTCTTCTTGAAATAAAGAATTATGTTGTGTTAGTATAGAAGGCCATGATTGTAGAAGGAGAAAGAGAAGCAACTAAGAGGGAAAGTGAAGGAAAAAAGAGAAAGTTTTAGGAATCTGATCATGATCAAGGAAGTTCTAAGTTTGGAAGGAAGTTTGGGAAGAATGCCGGAAATCAGAACCAGAAATTTCAGAATTTTATGCTCGGGAACGGAAATCAAAAGAATAATTTCCAGAAGACGGGACAACCAGTGAAGGACAATATACCCCAGATTCAGGAGTGTAAGAATTATGGAAAGCGACACCCGGGGAGGTGCAATAAGCTGAATGTGACCTGTTTTAAGTGCAATCAGAGAGGACACTACTCAAAGGAATGCCCAAGCGGTACAGAAAAACTAGAGATGACATTTTTCAAGTGTGGAAAGGTAGGCCATATGGCAAGGAACTGTAAGGAGTCCATTCAGAAGGCGAATGTGCTTAGGATTGCTAGACCACCGCCCCCAGCAGCACCAGCAGCCCATCCAAGGTCTAGAACATTCAACATGACCATGAAAGATGCGGTACAGAATGCGGACGTGGTAGCAGGTACGCTTGTAATAAACTCAGTAGAAGTCAAAGTGTTAATGGATTATGGAGCTACTAGATCTTTTATTGCTGAAAATGTTATTGATAGACTAAAGTGCATAGCGTACCCTCTTGAACCCAATTTAATTATAGAAGTAGCAAATCAAGAAAGAGTTACTTCCAATAGAATTTGTCCCAATTGCGATATGGTTATAGAAGGTCGGCACTTTTCTGCTGACTTAATACCTTTTAAGTTAGGAGAATTCAACGTTATATTATGGATGGATTGGTTGTCAAACCACGATGCGCAAATCGAATATAAAAGCAAGAAAGTGAAATTAAGAACTAAGGATAGAGTTGAAGTGATATTTAGAGGGAAGAAGCAAGAAAGGAAGTTTCTAACGGCAATTCAAACGCAACGACTGTTATGTCAAGGATGTGAAGCTTACTTGGCTCATGTAAAGGATATAGAGGCTTAATCTTTAAGAATTGAGGATATCCCAGTAGTTAAAGATTTTTCCTGATGTGTTTCTATATGAATTACCTGGACTACCTCCAGATCGAGAGATCGAATTCACGATTGATTTGGCTCATGGAACAGAACCAGTTTCAAAAGCTCCCTATCGAATTGCACTTGTCGAGATGGAGGAATTAGCTACGCAATTGCAAGAATTGTTAAACAAAGGGGTAATTCGCCTGAGTGTATCCCCATGGGGTGCACCAGTGCTATTCGTAAAGAAGAAAGACGGAAGCATGAGATTGTGTATCTATTATCGCGAACTGAATAAGTTGACTATTAAGAATAAGTACCCTATGCCACGAATCGATTATTTATTTGATCAGTTGAAAGGAGCTACTTGTTTCTCAAAAATTGAGTTAAGATCTGCGTATCATCAGTTAAAGATCAAGGCGGAAGATATACCCAAGACGATGTTTCGAACGAGATATGGACACTATGAATTCTTGGTAATGGCGTTCAGTTTGTCGAATGCACCAGCTGCATTTATGGATCTCATGAATAGAGTGTTCAAGAAATATCTGGACAAATTCATAATCATGTTTATCGATGACATCTTGATATACTCCATTCGGAAGCAGAATATATGGAGCACTTGAGGATTTTTTTGGGAATTTTAAGGAAAGAGAAGTTATACGTGAAATTTTCTAAGTGTGAATTTTGGCTAATGGAGGTTTAGTTTCTTGGACATGTAGTTAATAGAGAAGGTATCAAAGTCGATCCCGCAAAGATAGAAGCTGTGATGAATTGGGATAGGCCAAAGACTCCTACGAAAGTAAGAAGTTTTCTCGGACCAGTAGGATATTATAGAAGATTTGTGCAAGATTTTTCTAAGATCGCTCGCTCTTCCATTGACTAAATTTACAAGGAATAACGAGAAGTTTGTTTGGACGGATAAGTGCGAGGAAAGTTTTCAAGAGCTAAAGAAAAGGTTAGTAACTGCACCAGTGTTGGTTCTACCCGATGAAAAGGGTGAATTTGTAATCTATAATGATGCTTCATATAAAGGACTAGGTTGTGTGTTAATGCAACACGGGAAGGTGATAGCATATGCATCAAGGCAATTAAAGTCGCACGAACAGAAGTATCTTGCGCATGATTTGGAATTGGCAGCAATTGTGTTTGCTCTTAAGATTTGGAGATACTATTGGTACATAGAAAAGTGTGAGATTTATACGGATCACAAGAGCTTAAAGTATATCTTTACGCAGAAAAAATTGAACATGAGGCAAAGGAGATGGTTGGAATTGATCAAGGATTACGACTTTACTATAAGTTATCATCCCGGAAAGGCGAATGTTGTAGCGAATGCGTTGAGCCGCAAGGACAGGTTGAATGTGTTGACTTCGTCCGAAGAGTTAATCAAGGAATTTGAGAAGTTGGAAATAGAAGTGCAAGTCCCAGAACTTGTAAATAAAGCAATATATGCGATGACATTTCAGCTAGAAATTTTGGAAAAGATTCGATGTTGTCAAGAACAAATGATTGTTAGGGCGAAAATACGCGCTAAATAAATCACGCAAGTATACGTGTTAGCAAGTAGTATAGAATGATTTCTAGTTCGTTCCCACAGAGACTCTGATTAATTATATTCAATTAACACTTACTCACCAATGTATGATTACTCTTCAATGTCAAGAAAATAACAATTAAGGTTGATTAACTAATATTAACTACGAGAATTAAACACTTGAATTAACAATATTAAACACACATGAGACCATAACTTCATTACTACTTCATTCAATAGTTATTGTTATTACCCTTAGCATGTAATGGTGATGATATTAATCGAACAACACGAAACTGATAAATGCCAACTTTCGTTGTACGAATACCATTCTACCAAGCATCCATAATTAAGATAGAAGTTGAATAGGCATCAATTATATTGAGACCCTATATGCCTACAGAATTTGGCAACATAATGATTTAAGTGCAAGTTATTCATTATGATTACACAGGGCAAGTAAAACGGTTAGAGTTACCCACTAATCATGCATACAATACATGAACCTATGCTAAACGTCTCCCCAGTAGGTTTATATAAGAGTCCACAAGAACCAGCGTTAACAGAAGCCCAATTATACTCGAATTATAAAATCCAGATTCTAATTTCCCGCACCTAGACGGCTGCTTCCTTCTTCGAGGCGGGCGCCTGCTACCAGGCGGTCACCTGCTCCTTCCAGGCGGGCGCCTGCAAGCCTTCTGGAAAAATCCAATTTTTGCTTCTGATTTTGCTGAATTCTTCGCACAACTCCCCAAGACTAATTCCAAGCACATCCTTAGGCTTATTTTGATGAAACCTCCCTATCTAAGCAAGTTATACCCTACAATGCAATAACACTCGAAAACGCATTTAATATACAAAATACTCGAGTTCAAGACATCAATTTAAGCCGTTATGAGACGCTCTAAGTGGTATAAAATGCCACTTATCACACCCCCAAACTTAAATCGATGCTTGTCCCCAAGCAGCACAGACTCAAAAACAGAATAAAACATGCATGAATGCAAACTATATGAATGCAACGATCCCCATCGCGATGACTAAACCAACCAAAACATGACATATCAACAAATGCAATTAGGCGACTAAAGATCAATCAAATCACGCAAGCTAACATACAACTAGAAACGTGGTTGTGCGAATGCTTAACATAGATGCTTTGAAACTAGATCAATTACCATAACTTAATTATCCTCAAGGCAATCATAAGATTATACGAAGAATATATTCTAGAGAAAAAATGACTTATAACACTTCAAGTTCATTGGCGTTTATTTCGGAATCATACTTTTATTCAACACATAAACAAATGCTTATTTGATCGTGTAATGAGTGAGGTCCACAAAAGACTTATGCAATGGTATCCATTCAGTGAGCGTTAGGTTAGCGGATCCCAGACTATAAAAGCCTTAGGTCACTAGGCACAAAGTCCCCTAAGAAGTTAATAACTCGAATACCAAAGAGCTCACTCGTGATCAATTATGCATTTAAACCATATTTTTTTTCTTCTCTTTTTTTTCTCTTTTTTTCTATTTTTTTCAAAAAAAATTCAATTTCTGAGCAAGTGCGCTTCGCTCCATCTTGCTCAACCCTAGACTACTCGTATACAATACTAGCCGGCTACTAACCATTTGACGCCTAGCCACAACTAACAATGAATTCCAATTTTTACTCCAATTTTATCTTTTCATGCCTTTTATCATTAAGAGCCTATCATACATTCTAAGCATAAGCAATAGATTAACCTCAAAAACCATCAAATCATGACAACAATCTAGTCCTTAAGCATACTCTAAGACTTAGTGAAATTACAAGTGTTACTAGCATGCATGCCAACCTAACAAGATTCAACATCACTCTAGCGCTATCACTACACTCGCATCAATATCACATATCAATCGGTAAGTAATACAAAGGGATCATGGTATATGCATGAGCTATATGTCATGATAAATAAAGCTTATAAAATAAATAAAAAAACTATATATAAAAAAAACTATATGGCATGCATGAGCTATATGTCATGAAAAATAAAGCTTATAAAATAAAAAAAAACTATATATATAAAAAACTACATGGCAAAAATATGCAACTATATGAACTAAACTAACATGAAAATGCAACTACATGACACATACACAAATATGTTCCTTAACTACCACCTCCAAACTTAAAATCTTCACTGTCCCCAGTGAAGGTAATAGAAAGGAACATAGGGTATACTTACTCAGAAGAATCATCATCATCATCACCCTCAGAGGGTGGAGTGTCAGGAGGTGGATAAGCAGAATCCTCACCAAAAACGGGCCACTGGATGTCAGCTCCAAGGCCTCTAAATGCAGTCCCAAGTGCTAGGGTAAGCTCTTGTGCAACCCTACTCTATAACCCATATATCGCATCCATCCTCCTGGAAAGCCTCCTGTACTGGACATCAGCCAATCCCGAACCATCTCCTCCCTAGCCTCTCGAAGAACCTGTCGCCCCTGAGCCTGACTGGACCTAGCCATGGTAGCACCAGCTGCTGGACATCCTCCTAGGAGGTGATATCCCAAACCATGTGACTCGGGCTCTCCACCCGCCCACTCCTGCACCGCATTCAACGTCGCTGAATCAATAGGAGCGGTCGGCATCTACAACTGCTCATAAGAAGGCCACTGGACTCCAACTGCCTTGCACGGCTTGGTGATAATAGAGGCATACGGGATAGAGTACTGCGACTTCCCCCTCAAAAACTTCAAAATCCATTGGTAGATGAACTCACCAAGGTCCACATAATACTCCTCATTCAGAATCCCCCACAACAACCTCGCCCTCTCAACTGTAACCTCATGTGCATGCGAAGAAGGAAGAATATTAGCACAAATAAATACATTCCATGCACGAGCATACCTGTTCATGGCGATAGGCGGGAAAGAACGATAATCGTTAGATCCCCTCTTAAACTTCCACACTGTACCCAGCTGACAGAGAGTAGCAATAATCAAGTCTGAGTCAAAATCCTCAGGGGCCTTTTCATTCCAATTCTCCTCCTATGGTTTTCTTTGTCGCTGTCCAATTACCCGGCGAATCGCCTTGGATTGATAATCAACAGTAAGCCCACGAACAACAGAAAACCCATTCTTGTCGGCCTTGGCGTTTACATAGAACTCGCGAACAACACTCAGCGGGACAACCTCAGGTGACTCGCAGAAGGTCATCCATCCCTTCTCAGCAATCATCGGTAACAACTCACCATCCCTCCCCGATAGAAAAAACCCCCTCTCCTTCATAATCGGCTTAGTAAGCAGCTTAGCTTACTCCTCTTCAGCAGCCCTATCCAATAATCGGGGCCTCACAGCAGTGCTCCTCGACGAATCAGTAGCAGTCGGATTGGTGATGCTGCTACCCATAGTTCTCGATCTCTTTGGTGCCATGAAAACTGAAAATAAGGGCTTGAGAGTTTGTGTTTTGTGTGTAGGAGAGAGTTTGAGAGTTGAAAGTATATGAGATGTGTAATATGAGGTTGTATGTATATATAGGGTAGGATTAGGGTTAGAAATTAATTTAGAGTGGGATTGTGGCTAATTTGTAGGAAGAAAATCGTCGGTAATGGGGATTGTGGTATGTGTTTTTTTTGTTTTTTTGTTTTTTATTTTTTTTATAGGCTGAAAATGAATTTTTCAAAAATCAGGTCCCCAGGTGGTCGCCTGGCACCAGCAGGCGGGCGCCTGCTAGCACGCGGCCGCCTGGTCTTAGCAGGCGGGCACCTACAAGGTCTCTGGAAAAAAAAATATCTACCAATATTTTTCTGATTTTTTTGGGTTTTTGGATAGAGTACTAAATTCTAAGGTATGGTCTCATATCTTGGGTAGCCTCCCAAGAAGCGCTTCTTTTACGTCATTAGCTTGACGTAGAGTATTGCGATCAAGTTGACAATAAAACAGTACTAACCACTTCACGGTTTGCCGTATCCCCATTATAGTGCTTCAATCTCTGACCATTTACTTTGAATGCTTGGCCCGGATCGTTCTCAAAAATCTCCAATGTTCCATGTGGAAACACAGTTTTGACGATAAATGGTCCAGACTACCTTGATTTCAACTTTTCAGGAAAAAGTCGGAGACGAGAGTTGAATAGAAGAACTTATTGCCCCTGCACGAATGACTTAGGCAATAGCTTCCTTTCATGCCACCTTTTTACCTTTTCCTTGTACATTTTATTGTTTTCGTACGCTTGAAGTCAAAATTCATCAAGTTCATTTAACTGAAGCATTCGCTTCTTCCCAGCTGCATCTAGATCAAGGTTTAACTTCTTTAATGCCCAATAAGCCTTATGCTCAAGCTCCGCAGGTAAATGACATCCATTACCATAGACAAGTTGAAATGGGAACATCTCAAGTGGAGTCTTGTATGCTGTTCTGTGAGCCCAAACAGCTTTATCGAGCTTCAAAGACCAATCTTTCCTTGACGGACAAACTACTTTCTCTAGAATGCGCTTGATCTCTTTATTCGATACTTCAGCTTGACCATTAGTTTGTGGATGATAGGCAGTAGCAATGCGATGATTCACATTGTAGCGTTGCATCGTAGAAGTGAATTTATGATTGCAGAAATGTGACCCTTCATCACTTATGATAACTCGTGGCGTTCCAAACCTTGTGAATATCTGCTTATGAAGAAAACTCAACACTACCTTTGCATCATTAGTTGGTAGAGCCTTGACTTCTACCCATTTCGAGACATAATCGACTGCCAGCAAGATGTACTGATTATTCCAGGATGAGATAAATGGTCCCATAAAATCGATTCCCCAAACATCGAAGACCTCAACTTCAATCAAAGACATCCCATCCTTTCTGGTAAGATTCCCAACTCTTTGGCAATGATCACACCTTAAAACAAACTGATGTGCATCCTAAATAACGTAGGCCATAAAAAACCTGCTTGAAGAATACGAGCTGTTGTCTTTTCACCACCATAATGTCCACCATAAACTATGGAATGATAGTCTCGTAATATCCCCTCCGTCTCACAGAAGGGATACATATCCTGATGATCTGGTTAGCTTCTTGTCTAAACAAATATGGTTCATCCCACATGTACCACTTCACCTCATGTAGAAACTTCTTCTTTTAAGCCGCATTCATGTTAGGAGGCATTATATTGCTAACAAGATAGTTCACAATGCCTGCGAACCATGGCTCTTCCTCTTGAGTTGCGAACAACTTCTCATCCGGAAAAGATTCGTTGATCAATGTCTTATCATGTGAAGTAGAATCAGGATTCTCCAATCTAGAGAGATGGTCAGCTAATTAATTTTTAGTACCTTTTCAATCCTTGATCTCTAACTCGAATTCATGTAGCAAGAGCACCCAACGAATAAGTCTAGGCTTCGAATCCTTCTTTGAGACCAGATAGCGGATGGCAGCGTGATCAGTGAATACTGTCATCTTTGTCCCAAGTAGATAAGATCGAAATTTTTCGAAACTAAAAACTATCGCCAAGAGCTCCTTCTCAGTAGTGGTATAGTTCAGTTGAGCTTCATTTAGCGTCTTACTAGCATAGTAGACCACATGAAAGATATTAGACTTCCGCTGCCCAAGAACTGCTCCTACTGCATAATCACTTGCATCACACATCATCTCAAAAGGTTCTCTCCAATCAGGTGCCGTAATAACTGGTACAGTGATCAAACTCTTCTTTAGAGTCTCGAATTCTACCAAGAATTCATCATCAAATTTGAACGACACATCTTTCTCGAGCAAGTTGCATAATGGCTTAGATATCTTAGAGAAGTCCTTGATGAAATGTCGATAAAAACCCGCATGACCAAGAAAACTACGGATTCCTTTCATAGAAATAGGTGGCGGAAGATTTTCAATGACTCCCACCTTGGCTTTATCCACCTCAAGACCCTTACTAGAGACCTTATGCCCAAGAATGATGCCTTGTTGCACCATGAAGTGACATTTTTCCCAATTGAGCACCAGATTGGTTTCCACACACCTTTTGAGCACCAAACGGAGATTATTCAAGCATTCATCATACGAATGTCCAAAGACGGAGAAGTCGTCCATGAACACTTCGACATTATTTCCAATCATATCAGAGAATATAGCCATCATGCATCTCTGAAAAGTGGTAGGTGCACCACATAAGCCAAAAGAAACTATGCGGAAAGTAAACGTACCGAATGGACAAGTGAAAGTAGTCTTCTCTTGATCTTCTGGTGTAATGCAAATATTATTGTAGCCTGAATAGCCATCCAGAAGACAATAATACTCATGACCAGCCTACCTATCAAGCATCTGATCAATAAATGAAAGAGGGAAGTGATTCTTCCTTGTGGCTTTTTTCAACTTTATGTAGTCCATGCATACCCTCCATCCTGTGACTGTTCGAGTGGGGATGAGCGCGTTCTTCTCATTTGCTACCACAGTAATACCTCCTTTCTTAGGTACACATTGCACGGGGCTCACCCAAGAACTGTCAGAAATAGGATATATAATTCCTGCATCTAGCCACTTAAGAATTTATTTCTTCACCACTTCTTTCATAATAGGATTAAGCCTTCGTTGTTGCTCAATAGTCGGCTTGCTACCTTCCTCTAGAAAAATTTTATGCATGCAGTACGAAGGGCTGATCCCTTTTATATCTGCTATAGTCCATCCGATGGCCGATTTGAATTCTCTTAAAATCCTCAAAAGCTTGTCCTCATTGCTACCTAAAAGGTCAGATGCAATAATAACAGGTAAAGTAGATGCATCACCTAAAAAAGCATACCTCAAGTGTTCAGGCAATGGTTTAAGCTCCAAAGTAGGTGCTTCCTCAATAAATGGTTTGAGCTTTCTCTCAGCATTCTTGAGATCAGTATTACCAAGAGATTCAAATGGCATGTCTAGCTTTCGTTTCCAAGGAGAAGCATTTAGATATTGTAACTGCTTATTGCCTTCCTCATCATCACTGTCAAATTCCCCCAATAAGGCTTTTTCTAAGGCATCAGACCTTAGCACATGATCAAGTTCTGAAATAACTGCAGAATCGACCAAATCCATCTTGAAGTACTCCTCATCTTCCGTAGGGAATTTCATTGCATTAAACATATTGAATGTCACATCCTGATCTTACACCCTCATAGTAAGTTCACCTTTTTGCACATATATCAAGGTACGGCCTGTAGCCAAGAAAGGTCTTCCCAAGATTATGGGAATCTTCTTATCTTCCTCGAAATCCAAAATGACAAAATCTGCAGGAAAGATGAACTTGTCCACCTTTACTAGCACGTCCTCCACGATGCCTCGTGGGTATGTAATCGAACGATCATCCAATTGTAGAGACATGTAGGTGGGCTTTGGATCAGGCAAATTTAGCTTTTTGAAGATAAACAACGGCATCAGATTGATGCTTGCTCCTAAATCGCAAAGGTACTTATCGAATGATAACTTGCCAATGGTGCAAGGAATGGTGAAGCTACCTGGATCCTTAAGCTTTGGAAGTAACTTTTATTGCAGCACAACACTGCACTCTTCCGTTAGAGCAACGATATCAAGATCATCCAGTTTCACCTTCCTTGAAAGAATACCTTTCATGAATTTCGCATAACTAGGCATTTGCTCGAGAGCCTTTGCGAAAGGTATGTTAATTTGAAGTTTCTTGAACACCTCCAGAAACTTACCAAATTGCTTGTACAGCTTTTGTTTTTGCAATCTCTTAGGAAAAGGTGGTGGAGGATAGAGTTGTTTCTCCCCTGTATTACCCTCAGGCAGAGTATGTTCAACATTAGTCTTCATTGGTTCCCCCTCTTTCTCCTTTTGCTTTTCTTCTTCATCTACAACTTCAGCTTCTCCATCTTTTGCTTTTTCAGCATCAGTAACTTTTCCAGACCTTAAGGTGATAGCCTTGACTTGCTCTTTAGCTTCCTTCCTTCCTGGCACTTCAGTATCGCTGGGAAGTGTGCCAGGTTGACGATTGAGCAAGGCATTGGCTATTTGTCCAATTTGATTTTCCAAGGTCTTGATAGAAACAACCTGACTTTTGAACAACAACTTTAACTCCTCAAAATTAGCACTAGAAGGTGGAGCAGCACCTCCTTGTTGAGGATATTGTTGCCTTTGAGCATATTGCTGAGGTTACTGGAATCCAAGTGGATTAAACTATTTACTTGCAGCTTGCTGATATGGTTGCTGAACAACATTCTGATTATTGCTCCAGCTAAAATTGGGATGATTTATGTTATTAGGATGATAAGTAGCGGGCATAGGCTGCTGCGATCTCTGAAAATTGTTCACATACTGAACAGATTCATTAACAAGAGAACACTGATCCGTAGCATGAGAGTCTGCACAAAGCTCACAGACAATAGCTATTTGATTGACTTCATAGTTGGCTAAAGAATCGACCTTCATAAACAGCGCTTGGAGCTGCGCTGTAATAGTTGTAGCTGCATCAACTTCCAGAATACCTGCTACCTTCCCAGGCATCATCTTTTGATTTGGGTTTTGATACTCGTTTACAGCCATAGTTTCAATGAGATTATAAGCCTCAGTATAGCTTTTGGCCCACAAAGCGCCTCCAGAAGCTGCATCGAGCATGGGTCGAGATTGGGCCCCCAAACCATTATAGAACCCAGTGATCACCATCCAGTCAGGCATACCATGATGTGAACACTTTCTCAACATCTCCTTGTAGCGCTCCCAAGCTTCGCACATAGATTCTCTTTGTTGCTGTGCAAATTGAGTAAGAGCACTCCTCATAGCTGCAGTCTTGGCCATTGGATAGAACTTCACCAGAAACTTTTGTGCGAGATCTTCCCAAGTAGTGATGGACCCAGCTGGTAAAGAATGTAACCAGTCCTTAGCTTTATCCCTCAGAGAGAATGGGAAAATCCTCAGCTTGATAGCCTCATCAGTAACATCATTATATTTGAAAGTACTACGGATCTCGACAAAATTCCCGATATGCATGTTGGGATCTTCAGTCACAGCACCTCCGAAGAAAACAGAATTCTGCACCATCTGAATAGTGCCCGGCTTGATTTCAAAAGTATTGGCCTGAATAGCCAGATGAATGATGCTTGACTGAATGTCATCAATTTTAGGCCGAGAAAAGTCCATAAGAGCTGGATCAGCTTGAACTATACGATCACCCATTGTTACAGGTTCTTTCTTTTCACTCTCTTTATCCGAATCTTCAAAAACAATCTTCTCCGGAAAGTTAAGAGTTGTATCTATCTCCTCGGCCGTATCTAGATTTCTCTTACGGGTGCGAGAACGTGTTTGCATAAACGCTCGCTAGAGTACCTGAAACACAACCGGAAGCAGTAAGTAACAAGTCTTAATCAATGAATCCTAATGACCACTGATGGTAAGTACATGAACTAAATAAATTAACACCGAATCCCCGGCAGCGGCGCCAAAAACTTGTTAAGGAAAAAACATGCGCTAAATAAATCACGCAAGTATACGCGTTCGCAAGTATTATATAATGATTTCTAGTTCGTTCCCACAGAGACTCTAATTAATTATATTTTATTAACACTTACTCACCAATGTATGATTACTCTTCAATGTCAAGACAATAACAATTGAGGTTGATTAACTAATATTAACTACGAGAATTAAACACTTGAATTAACAATATTAAACACACATGAGACCATAACTTCATTACTACTTGATTCAATAGTTATTGTTATTACCTTAGCATGTAATGGTGATGAAATTAATCGAACAACACGAAACTGATAAACGCCAACTTTCGTTGTACGAATACCATTCTACCAAGCATCCATAATTAAGATAGAAGTTGAATAGGCATCAATTATGTTGAGACCCTATATGTCTACAGAATTTGACAACATAACGATTTAAGTGCAAGTTATTCATTATGATTACACAGGGTAAGTAAAACGGTTAGAGTTACCCACTAGTCATGCATACAATACATGAACCTATGCTAGCATGGCAAGTTCTAAATCTCAAGATTAACTGTCGCTTCACAAGAGATTAACAAACTATCTTATATGTTCGCGACGCACATAAGACGAATAAGCACAACCTATGCTAGATATCATACAATCACCACATACCAAGGTATTTAACAATTAACTAAAGAAATCCATAGTAAATCCGCTATGACCCCATGATCACGATTAGCCCATGATAGAACTCATCGTCACCATGGGTTCATATGAAAACATGATAATAACACAACGATATAAACTAATAAAAATACTTAATAAAAATAGAGTACGTCACAAGAGTATTAAGGTTCAAAGAGTAAAGAAAACTAGCATCCACTGTTACAACGAATTAAAAGAATCACAAGATAAATGTATGCTTCCTCTTCTTCGTTGTTGTGTGCTCAAACGGTCTTCTTGATCTTCTCTCCTTGTTACTTGTTGTTGGAAACGTCTCCCCAATAGGTTTATATAAGAGTCCGCAAGAAACAGCGTCAAAAGAAGCCCAATTATACTCGAATTATAAAATCCAGATTCTAATTTCCCGCACCCAGGCGGCCGCCTCCTTCTTCCAGGCGGGCGCCTGCTACCAGGCGGTCGCCTACTCCTTCCAGGCGGGCGCCTGCAAGCCTTCTGGAAAAATCAAATTTTTGCTTCTGATTTTGCTGAATTCTTCGCACAACTCCCCAAGACTAATTCCAAGCACATCCTTAGGCTTAATTTGATGAAACATCCCTATCTGAGCAAGTTATACCTTGAAATGCAATAACACTCAAAAACGCGTTAAATACACAAAATACTCGAGTTCAAGACATCAATTCAAGCTGTTATGAGATGCTTTAAGTGGTATAAAATGCCACTTATCAATGATGAATCACGAAAAGAAAAAATTGTCTGGAAAAGAGGTGAGAGCTCAAAAGGATGAAAAAGGAATATATCGCGTTGTCTCGCGTGTTTGAATCCCTAACATTGTGGAACTAAAGCACGAGATTTTGCACGAAGCGCATAACTCGAGGTTTTCGATTCTCCCTGGAAGTACGAAAATGTACAAGGATTTGAAAGAAAGTTATTGGTGGCCGAACATGAAGAAGGAAATCGCGGAATGGATAAGTAAATGTTATACGTGTCAAAGAGTGAAAGCAGAACACCACGACCGAGTGAATTGTTTCAACCACAAGACATACCCGAATGGAAATGGGAGCATATCACGATGGATTTCGTGGTAGGATTGCCAAAGACTAAGTATAATCATGATGCGATTTGGGTAATATTCGATCGACTGACAAAATCAGCACATTTTTTGCCTATCAACAAAAGATTCTCATTAAAAAAATTAGTCAAGCAGTACTTGGATGAAATCATAATGCGTCATGGAGTACCAGTGTCTATCATATATGATAGAGATCCGAGATTTAACTCAAGATTTTGGCGATAATTTCATGATCATTTGAGAACAAAGTTGAAAATAAGCATCACGTATCATCCACAGACAGACGGACAAAGCAAAAGCACTATTCAAATAATTGAGGATATGTTGAGAACTTATGCAATGGATTTCGAAGGAAATTGGGATGACCATTTATCGTTGATTGAATTTTCCTACAATAACAGTTATCACGCGAGTATCAGCATGCCGCCCTATGAAGTGTTGTATGGAAGACAATGCAGATCCCCTACCTATTGAGATGAAGTTGGTGATCGCAAGCTGTTAGGCCCAGAATTAGTGCAACAAACGAAAGAGAAAGCGGAAGTAATTCGCAAAAGGCTGATAGTTACTCAAGATCGACAAAGAAAGTATGCGGACCAGAGTCGAAAGGATGTGTTATTCGAATCCGGAGATAAAGTGTTGTTAAAGATATCTCCATGGAAAGGTCTATCCAGATTCGGGAAGAAAGGGAAGTTGAAACCTAGATATATTGGACCCTTTGAGGTGTTAAGGCAAGTCGGAAAAGTGGCATACGAGTTAGCATTACCTCCGCAGATGCAACATCTTCATAATGTATTCCACGTGTCTCTATTGAAAAAGTATAATGTTGATGCAGGTCACGTGATCGAGTTATAACTAGTGCAAGTTCAACAAGATCTTTCATATGTGAAACAACCCGTGCGAATCCTAAATCGAAAAGAGAAAGCACTTAGAAATAAAGTGGAGCCTTTAGTCAGAGTTTTATAGAGAAATCCAAAGATATAGGAATCCACTTGGGAATTAGAAAGTGAAATGCAAGAGAAGTATCCCCATCTATTTGATTAGAATAGATTCTGAGGATATAATCCTTTTGAGGGAGGTAGATTGTAGCGACTGGGAATTTCATGACGTGATTAAGTGAATAAAGTATAATTTTGTTTTGTAATTGTGAATATATGTGAATAAATAAAAGGTTAAGTGATTATGTGGTAAATGTTATCATTGTATAATAGTAACTGGGAACGTAAAGAAACTCGTTCCAGTTTGATAAGTCAGCTAAGGGATTAAGCTGTATTGTCGGGCCGTCAAGTTGAACGGGACCCGTATTAAAAGGGATTAAAGTATCTAACAGTGCGAATGTGAATTATATTTGATGATCTTGTGTGTCTTCATGATCTTTGATGTATACGTGTTCATATTTGCGCTCGATGGTATTTTAAATAATTTTTATAAGGATTTTATCAATCTTTAATCATTTTTATAAAATTATATGAATGCGATTTAGGTGCGAGATTTGCTTTATTATCTTTAAAATAGTCCAAGGGACTTTTTAAAAATAATACTTGGATTTATTTTGATGATTTGAGTTTTTAAAATGATTTTATAAAGTTTATTTCTATTATTTGAATTTTTTTTGTAAAATTTATAACAAATAATCTATTTCCTTTAAAATTTATTTTAAGATATGAGAGAAGAGCTAATTTTATGCTTTTTATTTTAAAAATGAGATTTGGTACATTTTCTAATTTTATAAAGAGGTTTTATATTTTATAAAAGAGGTATTTATTAATTTTTTGAATAAAGAGAGAAAAGAAAAGAAGTTTCTTGATTTAAATGGAAAAGACTATTTTGCCCCTGTCAATTCATTATATAAACACCCTCCCCCCCCCATTTTCCTTCCTCCTTCTTCCACCTCTCTCTCGGCTCTCTCTCTCTCTCTCTCTCTCGCTCCCTCCCTCTTGCATGCAACCTCAAAAATTAGTTTGAATTCAAAGATCTTACCATCAATCATCATCTTTTTCAATCCTCTACACTATACATCTTTGCATGTAAGTGTTTGATTGAGTTCAACAAAACCCTCTTTTAGAATTTATTCAAGAAAATATGATTTCTTGAGGTGAATTCAAAGGAGTGCATAGTTCACTAGTTTTATTATAGATTTAAGGTCTAAAATTCGAAGGGAGACCCGTGCATGGGCACCCTCGAGTTCAACCACCACCGGCCATAATCAAATGAGAGCCGGTGGGTTGTAAAATGTGATTTTCAAAATGATTTAGTATAAACATGATATGATATATAATGCATGTTGGTTGTTTGATGTTTACTTGAGTTTTTGGTTATTAATCAAGTTTTCATGCTTAGAAGTTTGGGTATAAGGATTATTGGTAGATGATTATGTGTTTAGTTGGATAAAAGTGGATGCATGTCATCAAAACCACTATGCATGTTACTAAAAATCAGTGCATGTTGATTTTCAATGTTTCATTTGATTTTCAACACATGATTAGGTTCAAAAATTGTGTGGGGAAATGATTTTTGAAGTTAGTTGATATTTTGTAGTATCAATGTTAGTTTTAAATGATTGCATGTGATTTTATTTGATTTTTTCTTGATGTTGGGGTTCGAATTTTTATTATAAAAAGGGGAGGATCGGTTGCTTGTCAAGGGTAATTGATGTTTAAGTGGTTAAATGATCTTTTGATATGATTATGTGGTTTTGAGTTCGAATTTTTACTAATAAAAAAGGGTTTTGATTTTGATTCGAGTTTTACAAAGGATTTTGGTTTAAGGATTTGATTTTGGTTCGGTTTTCTTTTAAGAAAGGTTTGGATGTAAATCTGGATTATGCATGATAACAATAAGTGGTTGCATGTTGATTTCTTGGCTTGGTTTCATTGATTTGGTTCGAATTTTTGAGTTAAAAAGAAAGGAATGAGTTGTTTGGTTGTCGAGTTATTCGGATCACGATTGTTTGTTAAAATATAGATTTTGAGTATAAAAGTATATACAGTGCTATGTGCTATGTAAGTATACGTGATTATATTCGAGTTCATAAGTTAAGTAATATCACGAATTGGGGTAATCGTTAGGCGTTTTGAGAAACGTCGAGTGTTTAGTAAGTTGCTAATTAGGGATTCTGTTTTGGATTGTAGATTCTGATAGCGGATGCATTCAGGCTAGGAAAGGGAAAGATATCTTAGGTGGCAGTAGCTCAGTACCCGTTAAGCAGGAAAGTGATTTAAGGCAAGTAACTTTGCCTTCTCTTGTGAAATTGATTATAGAGAGGAAATTATTGATGCCATGCCGAGCCACTACTCTTTCATTATGACCCTGTCCCGGCAAAACCAATAAACAAAAAATATATTCAACGAGCAAAAAGGGATCAATATTCATTTTTCAGTAGCAGGTGTCTATGGGAAAACAATTATAAAATTACCAGGGCGCCTCTATATTAATAGATGCGCTCTGATCAGAGCTGCACTGCTCTTCTTTGTTGCTTTTCTTTTCAATTTTTTTAATGTCTTATATTTGCGATAATCTCATTTCTTTCGATGGAGAAGGGGTCTTGTGAAAACTTGATATCAAGCCCTGTTCAACCCTTTATAGTAACCATGTTGATTTGCACCCTGATTACCTTATTATTTCTTTTATTATCTTATGATCTCATAAATCCTAAAAAAACCTTTATGAATTCTCTTACTTAATATCTTGATCAATCTGGATTCTTCGATAACCTGTGAACCCTGTCATGTGTTTATCTTTGAAACTATTCTAACTTGGAACTACTTGTTTATCATTTGATCCAGTTCCTTAGTATTGATCCCTGTTTACATTTGATTCGTTCGCTTTCCTTGAAATCATAAATTGAATTTAAGAATGATTTTCGGCTTGAATGAGTCCAAATGATTTCACATTCCTGGTAATGTTAAAATGAATTTAGTCAATTCTTTTCCTTCTTTCAACACAAAGGTTTTCCAAACGAATTCCTGATGGATTGGATAGAGACGAAAGAGGATAGTGGGACTAGTCCAGTCACATAAGAGGCTAGCGGGACTAGTCCAATATAAGGTTATAATGTCATAGGTACCATAACGACCAGATGGAGGTCGGTACGGGCTGATCACCCGTATTATATTTAAAAGATAGATATTCCAATCAAGAGTTCCTTTATATTTTATAAAGAAATTTTTTTTACATTCTTTGAGCATTTTACTCCTTTTTCAATGAAATAAAATGAAATGGAACAACTCGAGTCTTCATTTTGGTTGTAATAATGTGAACCCTGTCATTTTACGCTAATGATAAGTTTCAAATTTTAAATGAATGTTTCCTTCTATTGAGAAACATTTTAAAGTCCTGCTAATGATTTGTGATGTATGTCGGCTTTCACCATATCCTGAGCCTTGATTCTTCAAAGCCCAAACCTTTCTTCATAGCCTTTACATAGTCAAAGATAGAGAATTGCCACCTAGAGTTTTAAAGTAGAATGCCTCCGAGGTTGATATTGATATATTTGCTGCATTATAGAACTGTTTATATAGTTACTTGTTGAGCTTCTTTGCTCATATATTTGCTTTGATCTAACCATGGCAGTTAAGAAAGAAGATGTTCAGACTTAGGCGCACCGCTCGCAAGAGCGTTCCTGGCGGTCCCTACCGTGTCGTAGGTTTCCAGATATTAGAGCAGGTAACAGTGTGTGTGAGCAAGCGTATCAGTTGGAAGGAATGTATATGTTGGATCAGATACAATGGGTTATTTGTCGGTTCCATGTCGGAATCGAATAAATTTAAATTTAAGTATATTTAGGGTTATAATATATCTATTCTGGTTTGTAGTTATAACATTGTCTCATACTTAATCCTGTTTAGATCATGTTATTATTTAAACAGGGTTTATTATATCTGTTGTTGTAATAGTTTATTGGTGTGTGGATACTCAATTTCTAACCCCGAGATTGAGGGCGTCACACTGTCCATATGGACTCCATGGTTGTCGTGTGAACAATAATTCCGGTGATTATATATTTGACATGTTTTGAGGTTTCAACTATAGTGACTATGGCAGGACATTTGACTTCGGCCTTAAGAACATCCAAAAGTGAAATGGTTTGCCCAATCAAAATTAAGGGATTTTTGCATCGGAGGAGATGCTTGTAAAATGGACATTCCACTACGGTGGATCGACCCATTTCTTACTTTTTAATTTTCTATTATATATTTGTTAACTTAATTTCATTTATTTTGAATAAAATTGACTCAACTAGGACTTATTAGAGGTGAGAAGTGGGTTTTGTGTTGAAGAATATTGATCCCCATTTCTATAAATCCATTTTTTAATGATGGGGCATAAGTTGGGCTCTAAATACAGGGACATTATTGTGGATGCTCTGATACTCACGAAAAAATACGCGGAAAAACCGTGCAAAATATACAAACTTCACTCCTCAGCATGTATGTATAGTGAAAATCTAGTGTCTGAAGGCAGCTTCATCCTCGTCCTCCGCAGAGTCGGTGATTTCCCGCGTTAGTCGGTGTTTCTCTTCTCTACGAGATTGTGCCACTGTGCTAGTCAAGGTAGTTTCTTATATATTTCCTACTTTATCTGCTTTGTTTAAACTCTGTAATGGAAAATCAATACCCAAGTTCGTCGGAATTATATTTAATCGGAAAAGTTTGGTCTCAAAATCGTATTGTAAATAAGCAGGGAGTTATAAATATTATAAAAGCTGCCTGGAAAACAAAATCCCCTTTTGTTATAAACCCTTGGGAGCAGAATCATTTTTTGTTCTCTTTTGCAACTAAAGAGGATAGAGATAAAATATTAGAAGAAAGCCCATGGTCAGTTATGGGTAATCTTCTGGCTCTTGTGTATTGGAATCCGGATTTATCACTTGCAGAAATAGATTTTTCCTCTGTTCAGTTTTGGGTCCAAGCTCATGGTTTGCCTCTGGGAAGGATCAACAAAGTTGTTGCAGAAGAGTTAGCAGCTAAAATTGGTCGTCTGGTCGAAACAGATTGTATAGGAGATGGCATATAGTTGAATAGAAGTTTTCTTAGATTCAGAGTTGAGCTAGATATTAGAAACCCGTTGGTCTCAGGGTTTATGTTGACAAGAGAGAACATGTCTGATCTGTGGGTTGAGTTTAAGTATGAGAGGCTATCTAAATTCTGCTACGAGTGTGGTTGCATTGGACATGATGAAGATAGCTGTAAAAATCATTAAGGGCGGGTTAACACAGGAGATTATGGTCCATGGCTTCGAGCTCCGGCGCTCAAGAAAAGTCAATCTACATATAAGCATTCAGAGAGTCAGAAGAAAGATAAGACCCAGCCAGGAAGATTTACAATTGGTCTTACTGTAGTGCTTACAGAAGAAACAGAACAAGTTTTGATTAATGAAATAAATGTCAAATCTTCCAGTTCTTCACAGCTGTTTCAATAAGAAGTTGGTACAAGCATGGTGGTTCATGATAAACAACTAATCCAGAAAGAAAATGAGAGAATCTCAGCTGTGCAACCTTCTTATTATGTTACAGAACCGCCGGAATTTCATAGCCATGTCTTCTCTACCAATTTGGATACTAGTAACAGAATGAGTCACATTTCAAGAGATTTATCCTTTTCTATTAGTCAAGCAGAGTTGGACCCGGCTATTTCTAATCTCTCTATTAAACGTAAATGTCTAGAAGACAATTTGGATAAAGAGAGGGCAACTAAAAGATCAAAAGACACCAGCTCCTCAGAACCGCGTCTTCTACCTTCTCATTCTGTTACAAAAACTAAGCGCAGAAGTCCTAGAAAATTTACAAGTGTTTTTACTAGGAAAAATCGGAAGCTTAAATCAACTCCAGCAATGCAGAACTGTCAATCTGTTTCACCAAGTTCGTCCAATCTAGATCAATCTGGACTTGTTGAAGCACAAATTGTGGAGGATACTTCTGGAGTTATTTTGAACGAATTGATGGGTGTGGTGGCTGCCCAAAAACAGCCACACGAGCCATGTTGATATTATCTTGGAATTGTCAGGGAGTGGGTCGACCCCGGACAATTTCGAACTTAAGAGGGCTAATAAGAGTCCATCGTCCCACTATGGTTTTTGTTATGGAGACAAAAAATAAAAAAAGAAAGCTAGATAGGATTCGTCGGAGCATCAATATGCCTAATGCTTTCTATGTTGATCCAGTTGGACAATCAGGTAGTCTGGCTGTATGGTGGCTTGATTCCATTAATATAATGATTTCTCATGCTGATCATAATCTTATTAGAGCTATAGTTTCTTTTGCTTATTCTACTTTGCAATGGCATGCCTTTTTTGTTTATGGTTCTAACAATTGTCAAGTTAGAAGAACTTTTTGGAACAATATTATTGATGATATCAGCTATGTTTCTGCTCCAGTTTTAGTTATTGGTGATTTTAATGTGGTTGGAGAGGTTGCTGATAAAAAAGGTGGGAACTTGAATATTTCAACAAGTATAGAGGAGCTTCAAGGATTCATCAATGGAGCAAATCTTATGGAAATTCCTTTTAAAGGAATTAGTTATACATGGACGAATAACAGAGAGGAGTCTAATAATATTCGAGAAAGAATTGACCGTGTTTTGGTTAATGCATATTGGATGGAATTGTATCCTCTTTGTTTGCTTTCTCATGAGCCCCTCATTGGAAGTGATCATACACCTTTGATTCTGAATACTGAGCCTCGGAAACCCTTTCGAAAAAGATTTCGTTTTGAAACAATGTGGACTCGTTCGGATCAATGTGAACCTGTTATAAGGTCGAGCTGGAAGCAAAGTATTGGTTGTCCATCTGATGTATTACAGGAAAATCTTGAATCTTGCCGAACTTGTCTTACAAAGTGGAGTAAAGAATGTTTTGGGAATAATAAATTGCTCATCAAATCTCTGACTGATCGACTTCGAGTTGTTCAAAAGTACCCTCCCACAGAAGCTAACAGAAAGCTGCAGCATCAAATTTTAGAGCAAATTGATGAACTGGAAATTAGAGAAGAAATGTATTGGCATCAACGAGCAGGAGTGAACTGGATTAATTATGGTGATGCAAATACTCGCTTCTTCCATCTTACGGCTTCTTATCGTAAGCAGAGGAATAGAATTTTCAAGATTCGGGATGCTAATGATCAATGGTTATCAGATGTTCAGGAGATAAAAGAGGCTGTCAGGAATCATTTTCAGGATATTTTTAAGTCTGTTGGAAATAGAGACTTCTCTCGCCTAATATCTTTAATTCCAAGGATTATATCAGAAGATATGAATCATTCTCTATGCAAAGAGGTGACAGATGCAAAAATTTTGAGAGCAGTTAATCAACTTGGCCCTCTAAAAGCTCCAGGTAAAGATGGGTTTCCAGGTTTCTTTTTTTGTAAGTATTGGGATATTGTAGGCCCTCGGGTTTGTTCTACAGTTAGGGATTTCTTTACAACTGGTGTTTTATCTCCATCTCTGAATATCACTCAAGTGGTTAATTCCTAAGGTGCCAAATCCTGAAAACCTTACTCAGTTCAGACCTATCAGCCTTTGCAATTTTATTTATCGAATCATTTCAAAGATTTTAGCTAATAGATTAAAGCCATTTATGAAACTTTTGATTACTCCTCAACAATCAGCATTTATCCCTGGCAGACAAATTCAAGATAGCATTGTGGTGGCGCATGAATGTTTTCATCACATAACTCATAAAAAGAAAGGATCAGTTGCTGAGATGGCGATAAAACTTGATCTAAATAAAGCTTTTGATCGAGTTGAGTGGGATTTTCTTCTAGCTATTATGAATAAGATGGGATTTGATTCTAGGTGGCAAAACTGGATTTTTCAATGTATTTCCACTACATCGCTGGATTTCTTTATTAATGACGAAGAATTTTGTTCTTTGAAGCCACAAAAGGGTGTTAGGCAAGGAGATTCCATCTCTCCCTATCTTTTCCTCTTAATAGTGGATGTACTCTCTCGTTCACTTTTGAATGCCATTCAGGACGGTTCTCTCTCAGGTATCAAAATGGCACGTCAATGTCCAGAGGTATCTCATATTCTTTTTGCCGATGATTCTCTAATTTTTCTGCATGCAAATGAGTTGGTGGCAGGTAATTTTCTTAGTATTCTTGAAGAGTATTGTGTGGCTTCAGGCTAGCAAATTAACTTCGGCAAATTCTCAGTAATATTCAGTCCAAATACGTCAAATGATCTCAAAGGTAAAATTCTTGAAGTGCTGAAAATTCCAGAATCTTCGGAGAAAGGAAAGTATTTGGGCGTTCCTGCAGTTTTAGTTAAGAATAAATTAGAGATGTTCAATTATATTAAAGAGAGAGCTCTTAAGAAGATGCAAGGATGGAAGCAGAAGCTTATATCCCAAGCTGGCCGGGAAATCTTAATAAAACACGTTGTTCAGGCTATTCCATCATATTCTATGAGCTGTTTTCTTCTTCCTCAGAAATTGATAAATAAAATTATGATGGCGGTGCGAAATTTCTGGTGGGGAGGAGATCCAAGTAGCAGGTCTATCCATTGGAAGAAATAGGATCTTTTGTCGAAATCAAAATCAGATGGTGGAATGGGTTTTAGGGACTTCAAGGCCTTTAATCTAGCTTTGTTAGCGAAGCAATGTTGGCGTTTGGTAATAAACCCTTCTTCTTTTTGGGCAAGAGTTCTAAAAGGTCTATATTTTCCTAGAGATAATTTTATGAATGCTAAAAAAGGTTCGAGAGCTTCCTGGTTTTGGAACAGCTTATTAAAAGGTAGAGACGTTTTGCTGGCAGGTATGCGGTGGCAAGTCGGTAATGGGAAAAGTATAAATTTTTGGTCAGATAAATGGATTCCATCTTCACCTCATTTTTTGGTCCGTGATGCAAAGGGTCCATTTAATCATAATTCTTTTGTCTCTGATTTTATAACAGCCGGTCGGTGGAATATCAGTAAATTAAGGGACCATGTGTCGGATGAAGTTATCTCAGATATTAAATCTATACCTTTAAGTCTTACTAATGCTAATGATCGGATTGTATGGCATTACAATTCGAAAGGTATCTATACGGTTAAATCTGGTTACCAAATAGCTTTAAAGTTAGCGCAAGATTGTTCTTCTTACCGAGCTTCGTCATCGTCGGTGCCTGATAGAACTTTCTGGAATCTTATTTGGTCTATCTCAGCGCAACCTAAACTAAGAAATTTTATGTGGAGGGTCTGTTCTAATGCTCTAGCTACTCAGGAGAATCTTTTTAGGCATAAATGTTCTCCTTCTCCTTTATGCCCAATTTGTTCGGACAACATTGAATCCGTTGAGCATATGCTTTTTGAATGCCAATGGACTCGTCTGATCTGGTTTTCTTCTCCCTTAGCGCTTCGTCCTCCCCCTACTTCTACATATACTATTCTGCAATACTTATTATCTCTCCTATTAAAGTTAGATTCTAGAAGAGATCGTATCCATCTTCTCTCAAATTTTGCTTATGTTGCCTGGTCCATTTGGTGTGCCAGGAATAATTTTGTTTTTAACAACGATCCAATCTGCCCACATTCAGTTTTAAGGGCCAGTTCTTTTGCTCAATCAGAGTTTCTCTCTTTGTTACAATCTTCTAGCCAAGTGTCTCATAGCTCTGTTAACAATTCTTCACTGCAGTGGACTCCTCCCCCTCTAAATCTGGTGAAGTTTAATTGTGACGGTGCTTTCAAACAAGGCGCTGCGGCTATTGGTGTTATTGGCAGAAATTCTGAAGGAAAGCTTGTGGATGGCAGGGCTTCTCGCATTTCAGCCATATCTTCTTTTCAATCTGAGCTTTTCGCTATTCGTGAGGCTTGCTTAATTGCAAGGCAAAATCATCTTTTAAATGCCATTATCGAATCAGATTGTAAAGAGGCCATTAAGTTATGTTCGAGTGATCTAGCTCCGCCGTGGGATTCTGCGGTTCTTATTGAAGATATTCGATCAGTTGTGTCTGAATTCCAGCTTAAACTCTCCTTTGTGCCCCGTTCTTGCAATGGTGCCGCTCTTGCAATGGTGCCGCTCATTGGATTGCTAAGCAAGCTTTTCACAGGAGTCTACCGCTATCCTGGATGTTTGATCCCCAGATCTTTTATCCTCTCTTTTGAGGAGTGTTTCTTGTCTCTGTGTTGGTTTTCCCAATTCTGAATCGGTCAAAAAAAAAAAAAAAACATGTATGTATACATCAAATTGGCGTCAGCAACAAATACACATCCATTTCTAGTACAACAATTGACCCACCCAAACAAACAAACAAACAACGTGTGAGCTTCCAATCCAAACACCACCTCCGATCATGGACGAACAAGCCCAGGTAACATTATATATCTATGGTTATGTTTGTATGTATAGGTTGGTTTCTAGGACGGTTTGTTTATGTTTGGTGTTTGACAGTTGATTGATGAAATGCAATTTTGATTTAATTGGTGTGATAAATGTAGATAATGCCAGTAAAGAAGGCTTGTGGTGAGATAATATTCAACATAAATAAAGAGGCTGCAGCTCGTGTGATTGTGTCTGAGCAAAAAACTGTTGCATTTCAGAAAGATCTTGATTTTACTAAACAACAAACGCATCGTATGCTCCTCCGCGCTAAACAAATGTTTGATTCTGCGGTAATCTTGTTCGTTTCGTGTTTCAGATTTTTATATGTTGGGTCTCTTTTTTGTTAGTAGAATGGTCTTTTTCAATGTAGGAAATTTTCGTTAAGAACAAAGAGTAGTGTGGATTTTGAGTTTTAGGGGTATTTTCATTTGCTAAAATTTGACGATAGTGAATTTGTGAAATTTAGGGAATTAATAAATGAGTCATATCGGGCCATATACAGGTTAATTGAGGTGTGTCATTCAGGGTTTTGTCTGTGTAATGGTGTCCATATGCGTGCGTTTTTTGGGTGTGTTTCGTCTTTGTAATGGTGTCCATATGCTTGTGCATTTTGGGTTGTGCGTTTGCACCCTTTTGCCAATAAATTAGTACGCAGTTTGTTGCATTAATGTCTCATTTCGTTGCTTTCACCAAACGGAGCTTATGAATGTTTTACAATTTACAAATTACGATGCAGCTAAACCACAATGTCGGATGAGATTCTGATGACTTTATCTTGTTTATTTGTTTCTTTTCTTATTTATTTTTTGGTTATTTATGTTCTGGGAGGAGGGGGAGGTGGTTTTGCTTAAGAATTCTTGCACATTAAATCTTCTTGTACATCATCTGGTATCCTTTTATTGTTTCCATATCCTATTGAGTTTGATAGGTCAACATGTTAAGCTCATTTTCATGTGCAATTTCAAGCTTGAAACTTGAAAGGATACCATGGAATGAAATTATATATGTTCTTTTTGATCCTCAAAGTGAAATTCAATATATGCAGTAACATGTATAAATAACTACATAAGCAGACCATTCTAAGTTGGAACTTTAGCAGCTGAAAGTTTTTTTTTAATACAATTTAATTTAAAAACATGTTTGTTATACTCAACTTCTCACCTTACCCTCTTTCTTCCTAATACTATCACGAATCGTTTTTTGGATGACTTAAATCTTCTTCTCGTTTAACACCCCCCCCCCGTCATAATGTGAATTCAATTGTCTTTCTGTCTATTTTGACGTTAGCAGACCGATTCCATGCTTTTCTGGCATATAAAATATTGTTCGTGTACAAATTTTGGGATGGTATAGCTACTTTAGATTGTGATGGCCCTGATGGCACGAGTTTTCGTGTAAATCTGTTTTAATTTTGAATTTTAACTACTTAAATTGCAACTAGCTGCTAAATGTATGAAGTTCATAACTCCAAATTATAAGTTTCTCTTAATCTATTATTAATAAGACTTTTCATTATGAAAGACCTCCGAAGCTGAGATTACATCTTTAAATCAGAGTAGAAGAATTGCAGAGTTGGAAGCTCAGCATAATGAAACTGAAGAGATGATACTGGACCTCAGAGCAGAAATAAGTCAAGCTAATGATCAATTGGATACTGTGAAGAGTAGCAATGTGTATTCAAGAAGCTTGAATGAAAAGGATAATTTCGTATGCTGTGATATGGCAGTTAATGAGGATCAGCAAATTACCTCGCCTTTGACATCTACTCAGTTAAACAAGTGCCATAACATAACAAAACAAACTCCAAAAGACACTGCTCAAGTTGGGAACTTCTTTGATTATGACCCTAATTTATCATCTGTAATCTAGGAAAGCAAGGAGCCGCAGTTGTATAGAAATGGATGTACACAGAGAATAAGAGCGTTTGAGCGGAACTTGTTGGAAGAAAAATTGCTTAATGTAAATTTAGCTAATCAACTGACGCCAATAAAGAGTGACACTGACAAAGAGCATGAACATAAAGTTGAGGCGTGTGCTTTATTCTCTTCCAACAGAGACTTGGAGTTTGATGCCATAAAGAACATAGATAGATTAGTGAAATTCCCAGATCACTCTTCTACTGTCCACCATCAACCTGTGAAGAGCTGTAGTCTGCAAAGGAAAAAGTCTCGAAATGGAAAAGCCAAAGCAACCTTGAACAGCTTGAATGGCAATAAGGACCCTAAGATCCAACAGCAATCTTCACATATCTCACACCAGAAAAATAATTCAATTCTGGGTAATGAATATGATAATTCTGGTCTTAGTTTACTGCAGAACGATCCTGACAAGTTAAAATCAGTGGAAACATTTTCCATGTTGGACAAAAAGATACAGTGTGTCAATAATCAAGCTTTGTTTTAGCCGGAAGAAGCATCCGCAAAAGAAAAGCCAGATATCAGGATGACGATATTGATCCATCCTCTGTGCCACCATTTCTTTCCCGTTGCAAGATGAATTCCATCAAACATGATTCGACATCTGATGTAGATTGTTTGGGAACTGAATCAAAGGCTGAGATTAATGAGGATACAAATACTGAGCTCCAAATGGATATAGATCCCAGATCTAGGCATAATGCTGAAGGCAAGGATGACCCTTTACTTGAGGCTTTAGAGGTGGTAAAACTTAATGGCAATGCTACAAAGGTTATTGGGATTGCAAATGAATTTTCTACTGTTTCTAATTCACTAAATGCTAAGCCTAAAACAGAAGACCCTACTAATGGAACTGCTAGCCATGTTGACAGGAGCAGTGTGCTACATGAATTTAGTATGAATCACAAGAAAACAGTAGCCAATCTAGTTGAGTGTTTTTCTCCAGAAAGGCAAACGAGGGAAAAAGAGAAAGCGGATGTAAAGGAATCAGCTGGAGAAAGCAGACGATTGTCTCAAGTTGCTCGACAGGTAAGTGGTAATTTCCTTTCATAAGTTTTGTTCTGTCATAATAGTAATTACAACCGAAATTTGCTTCAGAATGTCAGTATAAACTCTTTAAGGCATCCTATAAATTTGATTGCTGAGATATGATTTATACATTTATGAACATCGGGCTTTTCCTTTATGTTTTGCGTTTTTCCTGTGGGTTTTCATTGTATATATTTCTCCGGTTTAGGGACTAAGTCTTGCCGATTCTGCATATTTGATATTCTCTCTATAACTGAAATGTTCTAATATATGTTCTTCATGGGTTAGTGAACTAAAGTAAGCAGCTAAGTTACATCTGAGTTGTGAAAATGTCATAACAAAGCACTTAAATACTTAAGCTCCCGTCTTTATTCCTAAAAGATGTGTTCAAGGTGTTTTCTCTTCTTAATCATGCATTTTTCTCATTGGTGCAGCTTATGTTGTTGTCCGGAAAAAGACTGTAACAGAGACTACTCAATTAATCCATTATCAAAGATTTAAAGACTTGAAGAACATTGAAGGAGGTTTAAAGACAGTTTATTTAGAACACATCAACAGTCGCCAGCTGTATATTTTATACATGTCAAGATCAATATTGCAGGGTTGTCAGCTATTTTATCAGCTCTGGTATCAGCTATTCATATAAACCTTGCAAGTTTGATATCTAGTATCTGTATTCGTCCTATATTTCTGAAGCGGCTGAGTACATTCCCGAAACGAATAGTATTAATTTTTTACAAACCAATTGAACCTGTTTTCTACGGAGTTAATCATTTTGCAAGAATTCAGAAAGATCAAAAAGATCAAGGAAACATCTTATCTATTGGAGGATAAAATGTTATTCCTACTGGCAACTGTAGTTGTACTCAAGTGTGAAACATGTTCTCTGATGCAAGCTCAGTCGAGAAAATTAGGAACACTCTCTTCTATATGCAGTAGACACACTTAACTGCAGCCCAAGATCAGACTTAAGAACTAGGCAGAAAATGCACAGAAAACGCACACACACTGTTGTTTAACACAGGAGAGAACGAGGGAATTATTTCTGAATATAATCTGATTTCTGAGTCCTTATGATACAAATCTGCAGAGTACAATTTATAGTAGCAGCAGAATTTTCTAGAACAGAATTTTCTAGATGATTATTAAGTGCATGAGCCTAGTAGAATATTCTAGATGGTTATTAATTTCAAGTACATATTCAAGAACCTTCTAATACATGATTTATCTTAACAATTCTAGTACTTTTATGATGCCTTCACAATCTTTCTAGAACCTTCCAGAAGTTTGCACAATATTTCAACACTCCCCCTTTGTGTGAACTTCGGGTACTAAACCAAGTTGGGCTCTAAGAAACTCAAGCTTGGCCTTAGGTAAAGCCTTCATAAATATATCAGCAAGTTGTTCATTGGTATCCACTTTGATAAGATCAATCTCATTTTTCAGCACCTTCTCTCGTATGAAATGATAGTGAACGTCGATGTGCTTAGTTCTTGCGTGAAATACTGGATTTGAAGTTAGACGAATCGAACTCATATTATCACAATATAACTTCACTTCTTCCATTTTAGAATGAGAAATGTCCTTGAGCAGTCGTTAACTATACACACTCTTGTGCGGCAAGTGTCGCAGCATTATATTCTGCCTATGTACTTGATATTGCAACAGTAGCTACACACTCTTGTGAGGCAAGTGTCGCAGCATTATATTCTGCCTCTGTACTTGATATTGCAACAGTAGCTTGCTTCTTGCTGCACCATGAGATTGCAACTGAACCTAGGTTAAAGGTATAGCCGGAAGTAGATCTTCTTGATGACGGATCACCTGCCCAATCTGCATCGGTGAATCCACTAAGTAAAATATCCGCGCCTTCTTTATACATCAGCCCATAATTAATTGTGTGCTTAAGATAGCGAAGTATCCTATTAGCTGCATCCAAATGTGGCTTCCTTGGTTTTTGCATGAATTGACTAACAACTCCAACCGAAAAAGAAATATCGGGCCTTGTAATTGTCAAATATATTAAGCTTCCAACCAAAGTGCGATATGTCCTTACATTTTTTAGCTCTTTCTCAATATTAGCTTTCAACTTCAGATTTTGCTCCATTGGAGTAGGTGCTGGTCTGCAATTAATCATCTTGAATATCTCAATGATCTTTTTAGCATATTGACCTTGAGAAACAAGGATACCTTCCTTGCACCTTGATATCTCCAATCCAAGAAAGTGCTTTAGTTCTCCCAAATTTTTCATCTCAAACCGAATAGCGAGTTCATCTTTCAATTTATTTATTTCTTGCTCATTGTTACCGGTTATTATCATGTCATCGACATATAATAACACAAGAACGTGCACCTTGGAATCTTTCTTTATGAATAAACTTGCATCGACACTTGAAGAAACATATCAACAAAATGAGAGGTATTGAGCAATTTTTCTAAACCAGGCCCGCGGTGCTTGTTTAAGCCCATAAAGAGCTTTCTTGAGTCAACAAACATAACTTGGAAAATTCTTTGATTTAAATCCCGAAGGCTGCTCCATGTAAATCTCTCTATCAATATCTCCATAAAGAATGCGTTCTTCACATCTAGTTGCCAAAGTTTTCATCCCTTTGAGGCAGCCATAGATAAAGTAGCTCGAACGGATGCCATCTTTGCTACTGGACTGAAAGTTTCCTCATAGTCCAACCCGTATTTTTGGGAGAAACCACGAGCTACAATCCTCGCTTTATATCGATCTACACTTTCATCGAATTTACGTTTGACTTTGTAAACCCATTTGCAAGAAATTGGTTTAACTCCTTCAGGTTTGGGAACTAGATCCCATATATAATTCTTATAAAGTGCTGATATTTCTTCCTCCATAGCAGCTTCCCAGTTCTGATTGCCTTTTGCATCTTCATATATTGATGGTTCAGATTCATCAAAAGGGCCAGCAAAGAAACATTCGGTTATTTTATCATAATCAGCTCCAATAGTGTAGTCGTTGTACCTTTCATTCTTTCTTCGTGTTTTTTGCGATCTTCGTGGCAGCTGATCACTTCTTTGATCTCCATTATCTTCTTTATAATGTTCCTCACTTTCACTTGCATAATCATCGTGAGGTATGGTAGGACTTGGAGCATTTGTTTTATCTTGTATATATTCATTTTCATCGTTTGGCTGATCTGCAAGTTTCGTTAATATAGGTTGTACATAGTAAGACGATGTTTCATCAAATACAACATCTCTCGATATCACAACCTTGAGTGTTTCAGGATCCATACATCACCATCCTTTTCTATTAGGATCATAGCCCACAAATACGCATTTCTTTGCCCTGGGATCCATTTTGGCACGCAGCTGATCAGAAACGTGAACATAGCATGTAGAGCCAAAGATTCTGAAATATGAAATCGAGGGCTTCTCCTTGTAGAGAAGTTTGTAAGGAGTTTTCTTGTTGATAACATCTTAGGGTAAACGATTTATCACATGACAAGCACACCTAATGGCTTCTGCCCATAATTCTTGAGGAAGACTTTTTGAATGTATCCAACTTCTACTCACCTCTTGTAAATGCCTTAATTTCCGTTTAGCAACTCCATTTTGCTGTGATGTTCGTGGACATGTAAATTGTCTTCTTATTCCATGCCTATCACAGAAATCAGCAAACTCGTTTGATGTAAATTCCTCTCCATTATCGGTCCGCAAGCACCTAATCCTTCTTCGAAGCTCCCCCTCAACCTTCCTCTTGAATTGCTTGAAGATTGAGAAAGTTTCAGACTTCTCCTTCATGAAAATTGCTGAAATAGTTTTCAGCTTTTTATAACTCACATGAGCCAACCGAGCATGCCACAAAGATGCTTTATCTTGTTGGATGGTTTTCTGCACAAAAGCTTCACTTGTCGATAAAATATAAAGAGATTTAACTCTCTTCCCTTTTAGCACCGTATCAGCATCAATAGTTTTGATATTTTCGAGAATTTTGAAATCGTTTGGACCAAATAAAACATATCGATCAAAATTTCTTAATTGGGAAACAGAAATCAGATTTTTTGTCATACCTGAAACATGGTATACACTGGTCAGATTTACTGGTCCATGCATTGCCTTAACCTTTACAATTCCTTCCCTTTCAACTGGATGAATGGAGTTGTCTGCTGTCACAATTGCTTTATTTCTGATGTATTCCTTTTGTTGTGAAAGTAAAGAATCATTACCTATTAAATGATGAGAGCAACCTGAATCAATTATCCAATCTTTTGAATAATCGATACTTGCAAAACCTTCTTCTACATTGCCTTTATCAAGAGAAGTTAAGGCTGGTTCTTGTATAAAGTTCTTCAAATTTGTCATCTCGGTTGAAAGACAAGTTCCCCAATCAACTGAATGTTCCTCGTTTTGAGAAACACTTGCGCTTTCTTCTACAAATCTTGATCTTCAGAACTTCTTTATATGTCCAGGTTTACTACACCTGTTACATATTATTTTCTTCCTGGCCTCGTATTGTGAATTGTCAGAATTCCTCTCCTTTTGATTGAAGTTCTTCCCTGGCCAGCTTCTGCGCTCATTTGAATCCTTGAGTTTTCATTGTTCCTCACTGTTGGAACTCCTTTTCCAATCAGCTGCTCCTTTCGAATTATTTTTCTTCCAACTCTTGTAATTATAAGTATGATGCCTTTGTTTTCTAGCGAACAACACTTCATCATTTTCTGAAATTGAAGATTTCGCCATCTGCATTACCAAGGCTTCTTGATTGGTTAGCAGATTCTCCAATTCGACGATGCTAGGTTGATTTGCCCATCCTTGAATCGAAGTCAAGAACGGGGTGTACTCTTTCTTTATGCTACGAATAAGATATCTAGGTTGATTTGCCCATCCTTGAATCGAAGTCAAGAACGGGGTGTACTCTTTCTTTATGCCACGAATAAGATATCTTCGCATTCGGGCTTCTTTGATAGGCTAATCTGGATCAAGTTCAGAAATTTCAGCACATAAATTCTTCACTTTTTGAAAATATTGCGCAATCGCCATGCTCCTTTGAGTTGTATTTGCCAACTCGTTCTCCAAAAATTGAAGTATGGTTGTGTTCTTCTTTGTAAAAAGCTTCTCCAATGTTTCCCAAACGTCTTTTGGAGACTCTTTATCTCGAATATAATCAATTAGATCTTTGTGAATAGAGCCTCATAATGCAAACAAGGCTTTCCCGCACTTAATCTTCCATTTCCTTCGTACTTCTGAATTTTCAGGGATAGCCTGAGGCAATTCTGTATCGCCTCCATCGACAATATCCCAAAGATCTTGTCCTTAGAGATACGCCTTCATGCACATCCTCCAGTACTGATAATTGTTGTTAGTTAGCTTCTCCATGCCAAACTGATTCAGAGCTCCACCATTCATATCCATCTCCTGGAATACAAATACCAACAACAAAACAGCAGATTTTCTGCCTAAAAACAATATTCTGCCTTCCTTTTGCGAGCAGCCTTTACAGGTACTTTTTAAACATTTTATTTAATAATATCTTAATGGGGAGCGAGGGTCGAATCGGGGCGGATTTTGGATAAACTCGGCTCTAAGTTTTTTTTTCAATTTCATATGGTGTATTTATGGGCACACAATAAAAAATTTAGGTGAGATTTTCTTATCAATACTTGCCTCATTAATAATGATGGATTTTGATAATTTCGGATCACCCCAGGGCCTCTCCTTGTCCTACCCGGACTCAACCTCCATTTGAGCAAAAATGACGGTGGCTTGTGGTGTAGCAGTAGGATGGGCTCCTGTAAAACAGAACCGGAGGGGGGTGACGTCCCCGCGGCACCTCCGGCGTGAGAATGAGAGGGGGTATCGGAGAAGAAAGGGCAAAATAGGAATTAAATAGATAGATAGCGGCGTGTGTATATGTATGTAGATTGTAAAGATTCAGTAATCCCAATACACATTTTGATTGGCCGTTTATAGGCTTCCCATTAGGGTTTAGGGGTTTGTACCTGAGATCCGGACCGTAGGTGAGCTTTGGATTGAGAGACGCGTGGACGACTGTGATGAGCCAACGTGACCCCGGATCCGGACCATTGGAAGGTTCCAGATTCAGGCCACCTGGACGGTGGCGATGTTGCCACGTGTCCCCGAGTCCTTCAATGTTATTGCTAATTTGGCCCTGGGCTCCTTTTATTGGGCCTAAACTAATACGGGCTATCATTTGCCTCACACTCCCTTATGCGGGTTTCCCGAATGGGGGAGTAGATTAGTTTTGGAAGAAAAATATTGGGGTTTTTTTTGATTTGTTGCCCCTAACCCCGGGGACTTATGACCATGAGACTCCGGGGTTGACTTGGCTAGTCTCTTTGATTTGTGTCCAAGGTGGGGTTCCTTGAACTACTTTGAAGAAAAATTTTGCGGCTTTTCTTTGATTTATTGCCCCTAACCCCGGGGACTTATGACCATAAGACTCTGGGGTTGACTTGTTTAATCTCTTTGATTTTGTATCCAAGGTGGGGATCCTTGAATTACTTAGAAGAAATTTTTTGGGGTTTTTCTTTTATTTGTTGCCCTTAACCCCGGGGACTAATGACCATGAGACTCCGGGGTTGACTTGGCTAGTCTCTTTGATTTGAAATTAAAATTCGGGATAAGGATGGATGGATAAGGACTGGTTGTCCTTGATTTGACCGGACTCTGAAAAGTAACGGCTAAAAATCTGGGTTGTCAGAAGTCTGTTGGAATTTCACCCGGTCTTACAGATGTGTATATATATATATGTATATATATATATATATATTTATATTTATATATATATATGAGTGTGAAACGTTTCCTTTCCCCCTCTTTTTCCTGAAAAGTTGCGCCACGACATGACTACCCTGCGGTAATAACTGTTGGCAGTTACATTTTTCAATGGAAATAAAAAGGTGCCACGTGTTGTTGACGTCACATGACATTTCACTCTCTTCTCTGTTCTATAAATAACCTCTCCCCTTCTTTATTTTTTCTTTTACGCGAACACATCGTTGAGAGCAAAAACCAGAGATTTTACTGAAGATTCTTGGAACTTTTTCGTTTGAAGCCTCTACATTTTTCCTGCTTCTTGTAAGTTTTTTACTCTCATTTACTTTTCTTGTATTTTTTGCTTTGAATCCGGGGTATGTTCTTGGCTTATGTTTTTGGCGATAATTGTATGTATATTGTATAAATCTTGTTCTTGATCTTTAATTTGCATAATACACGTTTCTAAACTTCTTTTGTTTGGTTTTTGTTTTTGTGTTTGGGTTCAGGTGTGGCATTGACTTCGGGGTACGTATATATATAATATATATATATAATATAATATATATATATAATAACATATATATATGTAAATAGTATATGCACGGTAGAAGATTTAAGCAAACAGCGAACTTTAAAAAGCGAAATCCGGATAGACCCGAGTTCATATGCGAAATAGAACATAGCTCCTCCTTTTTGTCTTACAGTAATGATTACGTAGAAATGCCTCCCCGTGCAGAGAGACCGGTCCAAGTATTGGTCGAGACCTTAGTTTTGGGCCCCGGGGGTACTCAGTCCAATGAGGATGGGTCCTGGGAGGATGTGGATCATTACTTTGTTCAGTGTAGGTGATACCCTAAACCCCTCGATTTTTATTATAGAGATTTTTCTGAGGTTTATAGGGGCTCGGAGGGCTTAGATGAGAGAGAGCCATATGATGAGTCAGCCATGGACATGTTGTTCTTTAATGCCCCAGGGACTAGATATGAGTGTGGCCCCGTGCACAAAGAGATCGGGGAGAAGAATACTGACACCAAGGTAGATAGTGCACTCCGGCTCGCGTTTAACCTCGGGGATGAGTATGAGTGGAGATGGTCGGAGGCCCATGAGAGGGTTTATCACAGACCGGCGGGGGGCTATGTTGGGATACCCTTATAGCACCTCTGGGTATGCGTTTAGGCCTGCACTAGTTCACTAAGTCCCTCTGCCGGGATGTGTATGGGATTCCTTTCACTCGGTTGGCCCCGATCTTGGTGAAGTGGAATAGTTGGTTCCTAGCTTGCAGTCATGCTAAAGATTACCTGCCCACCTTTAGACTCTTCCACCATCTCTTTAGGATTAAGAAATCCCCAAGTAGGCCGATATACGAGTTACTGTTCCGGATTGAGGATTATGGGTTTCCGTCCAACAAGATGGTTCTCCCAGTTAGCATGCTAACTTCCCTTAAGGGTTGACACCGGGAGTTCATATTTGTTCGGGGGGGATCTACAGTTCATGCTACTCCACAGATAAATTTCCGGTCCAACGGAAGCGGCTCGGACAAGGTGCTCTCACGATGGTGTGCCTTCTGTGGGGCACTCGGAGCGCAGTGGACCGGGACACTTTTAACAATAATGTGAATATGCATGATGCCGGATGTAAGTCTCCCTTTCTTAGCATTTTACTTGCTTTTTATTATTGTCGTATTCTTTTATCCGGGTCTAATGTTTGATTTGTTTTCACTTCAGGTATTCTGAAGTTGATACCGTATTTGAGCAACATGTTTGCACAATTGAAGGATTTGGCTGCGAGATGTAGGAGGATGGGGGGTCCGAATAGCTTGGACACCGGTAAGAAGAAGGTTGGTGAAACTGAAGATGGTGGCGCTGGTTCCGAGGCTGGACAGACCGTGGCTACTTGTCCGGGGAGAACTACCATCCAGATCAATGAGCCTCGGGTTGAGGCAGTGAAGGAAAAGGAGAAGGACAAGGACAAGGCTCCAAGGAAGAGGAAGGAAGCCCCTGTGGAGATCGGGGAGGAGAGCGTTGAGGGGTCCGGGAGCAGGGCTTCAAAGAAGGTTGCTACCAAGTTGGCTCCGGACACACCCGAGACTTTTAAGGCGTTATTGGCTAGTTTTACTCCGGAGACTCGCCAGAAGGAGTTATTTGAAAATTACGCCACCACTGCCGAAAGGAGGAAGTACCGGAGGGAGCCTCTCGAGGACTTTCTTGCTTCTATGCAGGATGATGTTACTGCTGTAAGTATTTACCTTGTTTTTCGTACTTATCTTTTTCTGCGTTTGTATATTTCTGTTTTAACGCGTAATCGTTTGCAGGCCAACTCCCGGATTGCTGGCTTGGTGGCCATTGTCCGGACTCTAAAGGCGAAGGCTGACGTTGGGGACGTCGCCAAGACTGAAGTTGAAAATCTGGCCTGGGAGGTGAAGGAGCTGAAAGAGGCCAATGCGAAGGAAGCTGAGGCTCACAAGAAGCTTTTGGATGAAATCAGGGCGAGGCAGAATCAGGCTGAGGCTTTTGTCAGGGAGATGAGGGTATAGAACCGGAAACTGAGGGAAGATTTGGCTGCGAAGACTACTCCGGATGAGGTTTTGGCCAGCTTCCGGGGAAATCCTGACTATTTTGAAGAGCTGAATGAGAAGGCGTTGGAGAACATTCAGATTTGCTGGAGGGTTGCCTCCCGGTATCATGCCGACAACCCCGGAGGCACCATCGATGTCTTCCTTGAGAAGTACATTGAGGATAAGACCATATTAGAGAATGAAGCTAATGTCATCATGGCCAAAGAGTCCGGGGTTGGACCATTAACTAACGCTCCTCCTGTGTCCGAGTCTCCCTTAGCTCAGCAGCCACCGCTTCTTCAGGATGATCCGGAGCAACCTCCTTCCCCCCCCCCCGAGCCGACAACCGAAGATTGATACGTTTGGCCTTTGTACCTTATAATTTGACTTTGATTTTTTAAGTATTTATGAACTAAGTCATTAGGCTTTTTTAACTTGTATGTACGTTGGTTTAACAGGGGTCGGTTTCCCCGGGGTAGTTTATTCTATGCTTTGTTTGTTTGTATTTTATTGTCTTTTGTTTTTGTTACCACGTTAGAACTTATGAAAATTTCAATTTTAGAAATGTTTCTAAGTACACATGGATTGTGCATTGTTCTTGACCCCGGGTTGGGGGTAAAACTTTAATTTTAGAAATGCTTCTAAGTACACATGGATTGTGACTTGTTGTTGACCCCGGGTTGAGGTAAATTTAAATTTTAGAAATGTTTCTAAGTAAATATGGGTTGTGCCTTATTTTTGACCCCAGGTTGGGGTAAAACTTCAATTTTAGAAATGCTTCCAAGTACACATGGATTGTGCCTTGTTTTGACCCCGGGTTAGGGTAAAACTTCAATTTTAAAATACTTCTAAGTACACATGGATTGTGACTTGTTGTTGACCCCGGGTTGTGGTAAATTTAAATTTTTGAAATGTTTTAAGTGCACATGGGTTGTGCCTTTTTTTGACCCCGGGTTGGGGTAAAATTTCAATTTTAGAAATGTTTCTAAATACACATGGATTGTGCCTTGTTTTGACCTCGGGTTAGGGTAAAACTTCAATTTTAAAAATGCTTCTAAGTACACATGGATTGTGACTTGTTGTTGACCCTCATTGGGGTAAATTTAAATTTTAGAAATGTTTCTAAGTTATGAATTTTTTAAGGTTATGCATTTAGGTGCGCATACAACAGCAGCAATAAAAGAAGAGAATAGAACCATTCTAAGCTATAGGGTGCTCAAAATAAGGTTTTTCATTTAAAAAAATAAAGTAGAAATTACATTCCGGGGCGTGTGGATACAGAATTTAAATCACTTGATTGGGAGATAAAGATATCATAGTTCTACCATAGAGATGATCCCAGAATGTGCACCTTTTTAATCATTGGTAGAATTTTCTTAATCGGGCCCTATGCCAGGTGTTCGGGGCCTCAGTATCATTGAGATAATATAGCTTGTATGTCCCCGGGTGCAACACCTCTTTAACTTTGTAAGGCCCTTCCCAGTTGGGTTGCGGTTTGCCTTGATTTGTTGGGTCTGAAGCTTCAGTGTCCTGGAGTACCAGATCTTCCACTTCATATTCTCTAACCTTGGCTTTCTTCGTAAAATAAAGTTTTGTCTTTTCTTTGTAGCTTTCCATCTTTTGCACGTCCCGATCTCTTACTTCATCTAAAAGTTCCAGGTTGGTTTTAAGGCCTTCAATATTTGAGACTTCATCGAAATTGAAAACTCTGTGGGAGGGTGATCCGATTTCAACTGGGAGTTGAGCCTCGGTGCCATAGGCAAGTTTGAAAGAAGTCTCTCCGGTTCCTGTCCTGGGGGTGGTCCTGTAGGACCATAAGACCTTCGGGAGTTCATCTGGCCAGGTCTTCTTGGACTCTTCCAAAATTTTCTCTAGGCCCCGGAGTATGGTCCTATTGGTTACTTTTACATGTCCATTCCCCTGGGGGTGGGCCACGGATACTCTTTAATGCTTGATGCCGAGCTCTTTCAAGTATGCTTCAAAATCTTATCCAACAAACTGTGGTCCGTTATTCGAGATTAAAACCATCGGGATTTCAAACCACATCACGATCGAATCCATGAATTTTATGCAATCATGTTGATTGATGGTTTGCATGGCTTTAGCCTCTTCCCATTAAGTCATATAGTCAATCGTCACTAGGACGTAGCGTAAATATTCTTTGGCTCGAGGAAAAGGACCCATAATGTCAATCCCCCAAACAGCTAAGGGAACTGGGGAGAGTACTGACCCCAGAAGACTTGGACTCTACTTTGGCACACTTGCTAAACTTTTGGCATTTGCTGCACTTCTTTACATATGCCACCGCATCTGCGTGGATAGTTGGCCAGTAATACCCTTGTCTGATAACTTGGTAGGCTAGGGTTTTGGCAGCTAAGTGATCCCCGCAAATTCCTTCGTGAACCTCCCGGAGACAATAATCAGCTTCCTCCGGATCAACACATTTAAGAGTGGGTGTTGAGAAGGTTTGCCTATATAGTTGATTGTCTTCAAGGAAGAAACGGGCAGCTTTATGTTTGAGGTAGCGTGGCTTGTTCTGATCTTCTGATAGGGTTCCATCTTTCAAGTAGGCTATATAGGGAGTCATCCAGTTATCCGGGCTGCTGATGCATAAGATTTTGGCTCGATCTGTGCTAGGTGCCTCGAGCTCTACAAAGGAGACCGAACTACTTAGATCCGAAGTGTTCTGAACAAGCTTGGAGAGCTCATCTGCCTTGGAGTTCTCTTCTCTGTTTATTTGTAGAATTGTGGTATCCAGGATGGTTTCCAGGATACTTCGCACCATTGCTTGATATTGTGCTAGCTTGGGGTCTTTCGCGATGTATTCTCCATTGGTTTATTTGACCACAATCTGGGAATCACTGTGGATGACCAACTTTGTTACCCAAGAGATTTTGCTAGTATGAGTCCGGAGAGTAATGCTTCATATTCAGCTTGATTGTTTGTAGCTTTGAATGCGAAAGTTATTGCTTGCTGGATTGTAAAATCGTCCGGGCTCGACAGGATGAGACATGCCCTGTATCTATCCGCTATTGCCGAACCATCGACGTATGATGTCCATGTGTTCTTGTCAGAAGTTTCTTGTTCGCTCTCGGATAGGTTTAGGTTGGTTGAGGCTGGCAGGTTTCAGGGAAGGTACACTCCATGACGAATTCAGCCAAAGCCTAGGCTTTTATTATCGTCCGGGGGATAAACTTGATGTTGAATTGGCTTAACTCTATTTTCCCAGTTGACCAGCTGTAATATATAATTGATGATGTCAAAGATTACTGGAGATAACAATGTCATTAGCATCTCTGATCATAGTATGAAGCAAGTCAAATGGACATCTGATCTGAGTAGAAGATTAATGAACAGTTATTTTCAGTAATCAGTTAAGCTTGGGGTCAACCCTGAGTAAGTTGTATTATTATCTAAATTTGTATTTTGTACTTGTAACACTTAAAGTCTGTAAAAATGCAAAGGAGCAGACTGAAGTCTTTTTCCTAAAGCAGTATCAAGCCTAAGGATTCTATCTGGAAGAAGATCAAGAAGATTATGTCTCAGAAGAATTTTGAAGAAGTTTGGAGTTGAATAAATGTGTTTGGAGAAAAATATCCTAAGTCAAGATCTCTACAAGTCACAGATTTAATGTTATAAAGAAGTCATTCGAGAACTCCAGAATGGCTTATCGAGAAGTCATTCAAGTTTCAGAGAGTACCGACGGATGAGGAACATCCATCGGAATAGTAGTTTGGCTAGTTGACGGATGACTACTGTTAGGCACATCCGTCGGGTTACAATCACTACTCGACGGATGAGCAATATCCACCGGGATAGAAGAAATAAATGAATTCAGAGTGGAGAAGTCAGGAAAGCTACTAGAGAACTCAGGAAGATATCGACAAGCGAAATTGAAGAAATAAAGATTGGAGATATTGATAAGTCATTCCTTCACTAGAAAAACTTAGAGTTATCGACAAGTCTACATTCAGTAGAGAACTCTGAGTTATCGATAAGTCAAAGTGAAGATGTGAAGACTAGAGATCTCGACAAGCTGAAGACCTCTACAAGCCAAACTCAATATGGAGTGCTAGAGATCTCGATAAGCCTATGTACTTATCGAGATGTCAAGTGTTCTATTAATTCAAACTGGAGATCTTGAGGTATAGTCTCAAAGTACAGAATTGCAGATCAGTTCAATATTCAAGATAAACAATCAACAAACAATCCAACAGCTAAATTGACAAGTCTATAAAAAGCAGTTTGAAGAGTGTGCATGATCAATGGAAAAGATTAACTAACAGAGGAAGATTAAAGTGAACACGGTATGCTAAAGATATGCTAAGCCAGAAATGGAAGATTTGCTTTTCTATAAATAGAAATGATAAGTGACAGTTTAGAAAAGCTAATAGCATGTTTATTATCCACTGTGTAAACCAGCAGTTAACTGAGTTATAAAGTTAACACTGGGCCTCTAGTTAGAAGTAACAATTTAGATCAAATCTCTTGTATCACTCTCAAGAAGAAGCTGAACTCTTTAACATCAAAGAGCTTAGAAATTTTGTAGCAAAACAGTCTTAATTTTTAATATAAAAATGAAGTGAGTTTTAAAGATCTTTGTTCTTTATTTTCTGCAAGTTTAGATTCTGCATGAACACTTTTCTATACAAGATTTAATTTACTTTGTTCAACCATTAACTTTTAAGAAAAGCCTAAAATCAGAAAAACGCATTCACCCCCCCCCCCCCGCCCTCTGTGTGTGATTCATTACCTAACAAGTGGTATCAGAGCAAAATCTGAAAATAAACAGATTCAAGATCTTGGAAGAATGAATACACAGAAAATCAGTAGCATCAAAATTCCTAACTTTGACAAAGTCAACTACACTCTTTGGAAAAAGAAAATGATGTTGTTTATCAAGATGGCCAATCCACTCTATATTCAGATCCTCAAGAATGGACCCTTCATTCCTGTGGCAAGTGTTGAGAAATCTACAGATGGAGACATGGTCATACCAGCTCATTATGCTCCTAAAGATCCAGCTGAGTATTATGACGCAAAAAAGGAGAAAGTCTCCCTGGATAGCAGCTTGTAATTGATATTGATTGAGTCACCTGATAATATGATGTACAACAATATTGTTAACTGTGACACTGCCAAGCAAATATGGGAGAAGATTGAAATACTCTGTGAAGGAACTGAGGAGGTTAGATCTAATCAAAGAAGGATACTGATTTTATAGTATGAGGGTTTCATGGCTAAGACTAAGGAAAGCATTACTGAAGTGTTTGAAAGATTCAATAAGCTGATAAATGACTTACAGCTTCATGACAAACACTATGAAGCTGAAGAGGTGAATCTAAAGTTCTTGCTTACTCTTCCTGATCATTTGGAATAGAAAATCTCAGCAATTAGGGAAGGGAGAGACTTGAGCAGAATAACTCTGGAAGTTCTATATGGAATTCTCAAAACCTATGAACTAGAGATGATTCAAAGGTAATCATTGAGATATGTCCAAGGACATGTTGTAAATGGCTCAAGTGCTTTAATAGTAAATGAATGTCAAATATCTAATGATGAACCAAGATCTCATATTCCAGTTGCCTCAACAAGTGAGCAGAGAACAATTGATTCACAGGAGCAAGTCATACTAGAGTTGGAAAAGGATGAGTTCTATACTCTTGAAGAACTGGATGAGCTAGATCAGTCAATGGCCTATTTGGCTAGAAAATTCTTTAACATTAGAGTAAGGAAGCCAAGATACTTCAAAAGTAAAGGACAGTCCTTTAACAAAGATAGCAGCTGGAAGGAAAAAGGGAAGTATAATTCTGATAGCAAGACTGGCTACAAAACTGGATATGTTGACAGATCTAATATAAGGTGATTCAGTTGTGACGAACTAGGCCACTTTGCTACAGAATGCAGGAAATCCAAGAAGGCAAAGAAAGATAAAGCTTATCTTTAACTTAAAGCAAAGTATGAAGCTCTTCTGAAGAAACAGCAAAGCAAAGCTTATATTGCAGAATGTAAAGGTTGGGATGACTCTGAAAATGATGAAGATGAAGATCTAGGAAACTATGCACTCATGGCCTTGGAGCAAGAAGAGTCATCCTCATCTAAATCATAGGTACCAACTCTTACCTCCACTAATTTAAATGTGAATCAACATAAGGAAACTGTTGAAAAGATGAGCACAGAAATGTTTCACATTCATACAAGCATGGTTGCTGCTAATGAAGAAGTTAGCAGATTAACAAAGTTAAATGAGAAGCTTGAAAGTGAAACATAAGAATTTGAATTGTTGAAAGGGGAGCTTGAAGCCTTGAAACAAGAAAATGGTTATCTGAAAAACAAGCTCAAGTGTGCAAATGAGATTGAGGCTGTGCTAAGAGAAAAACTGGAGAAAAGTGAAGTAAAATTGAAGTCCTTTAAGAATGCATCTGAATTGGTTGGTCAGTACCATGAGAAAATCAAACCATGTACAAATATTGTTATTGTTCTTGATTATGATACCTTAAACAACAAGAAGAAAAAACACTGGTGACAGAGGAAAAGCAACAAAGAGTGAAAATATTCCAGCAATGCTGAAAAATGTTGGGTCACCTGTGTTTAAGACTTGTGAGATAAACTTCAGTGAAGAAGAATTGATTATCAAGCAAGAAATTGCAGATGAGGATAATGAAAAGAGGAATACCAATTCAATTCAATCTTCCAAGACTGAAGAAAATCTTATGAACAATCAAAGTACCAAGACTCATGTCAAAGAAACCAAGATTGAAGATGCAAGAAAGAAGAAAAAAAATAGAAATGGAAGAATGGGGATAAACAAAAGCAATAATCTGACCTATGTTACGGATGCTCCTGGAAAGAAGTGTAAAAAATGTGACTCTGCAAATCATCTAACTTATCTTTGTAAAAAGGGTGTTAGTAAGCTAACTGAAGGAGCCTGCAAATACAATGAAGCAGATTTAAATGATCCCTACTCATTCTGTGATAAGTTTGACTGCAACCCTTGTAACTTGAAAGTGATGAAGAGTTGCCACAAACTGAGAGTAGACCTTAAAGAATTAAAAATTGAGTCTGCATCAGAAAGGGATAGTGCACAACAATCATTGAATTCTATTTTATCTGAAACAAATCACTATACTTTTGCTAAATCAGTTAACAAGAAGAAAGTACCCAACACTGCTTGGGTCACTAAACACACCTGAATCTTATTGTGTGCAGGGCAAAGTGAACAAAGTCATATGGATCATTGACAATGGATGTTCCAGACATATGACAGGTGATAAGGCCCTGCTATCACAGTTTGAGGAGAAAGCCGACCCATTGGTGACCTTTGGAGACAACAGCAAAGGATTCACAATAGGATATAGCAAGATTGTTTCTGAAAATATTGTCATTAATGATGTAGCACTAGTAGTTGGTCTTGTGGTGAATCTTCTCAGTGTTAGCCAATTTGCAGACAAAGGCTTTGAAGTTTTATTCAACAAAGAAGAATGCACCTTTATCAGCAAGAAAACTGGTGAAATTGCTCTGAAAGGAGCAAAGAAAGGAAGCTTGTTTGTTGCAGACTTGGATTCAATAAATAAAGATGGTATTTGCTGCTTCTACACCAAGGCATCAGAAGAACAAAGCAAGCTATGACATAAGAAGCTGTCTCACTTGAATTTCAAGGCAATTAACAACTTAGTCAAAAAGGAGTTAGTGAGAGGCATGCCCAAGCTGGAGTTTGCTCAAATTGAAGTCTGTGAAGCTTGTCAGAAAGGAAAGATGAAAAGATCTAGTCACAAGTCAAAAATTGTGAATTCTATTAGTGCACCCTTGTAGCTTATTCACATGGACTTGTTTGGGCCAGTGAATGTCTTATCAATTTCAAGGAACAGATATGCACTTGTGATGGTGGATGATTTCTCAAGATACACTTGGGTAGAGTTATGTACTCTAAATATCATGATTGAGCACATCAAGAAGATAGAAAAACAGGCTGAAGATTACAATTGTGTGAAAAGACTGGGAAGTGACAATGAAACAGAATTCAAAAATGTTATATTAAGTGAATTCTGCAAAGGCAAAGGCATTGTTCACGAATTCTCAGCTTCTAGAACACCTCAATAAAATGGAGTAGTTGAGAGAAAGAACAGAACATTGGTTGAAGCTGCTAGAACAATGTTGCAAGATGCCAAGTTGCCAACAAGTTTCTGGGAAGAGGCTGTCAACACTGCATGTTATACTCAGAACAGATGTCTCATTAACAAGGCACATGACAAGTCACCCTACTCAATCATGTCTAAGAGAAAGCCTACTGTCAAGCATCTTCATGTGTTTGGAAGCAAGTGTTACATTTTGAAAGACAACTCTGAATATGTGGGAAAATTTGCCTAAAAGGTTTTTGAAGCAATTTTTCTGGGATATTCACTGGAAAGAACAACCTACAAAGTCTATGTGATTGATCAAAAGAAGATCATGGAAAGCACATATGTGACCTTTGATGATGACAAGTATCCAGGCTTAGAATGCCTTAATGGTAATGAAGTTGAAGCCCTTGCATTTGAAAACCTCAACATTGATAGTGATTCCGATGGAGAAGATGAAGTTAATGCACAACCGTTGATGAATGAAGAGACTACTGAACTGGAAAATCATGGGAATAAATGCTCATCTCAAACACCTAAATTTGACAGCACAAACTCAGGGGGAGAAAGAGAAGAAGGATCTACCAGTCATACCAATGATGAAAAAAATAATGAAGGCACAAGTCAACAAACTCACACAAGGAAGTGGGATAGAAGTCACTCTAGAGAAGCAATTATTGGTGATCCTACTGCTGGTGTGAGGACTAGAAGTGCAACTGCTAATGAGTGCCTACATGCATGTTTTCTGTCTCAAGTAGAGCCTAAGAAAATTGATGAAACTCTAATGGATCCTGACTGGATATCTTCCATGCCTGAAGAGCTGAATCAGTTTGAAAGAAGCAAAGTCTGGAAGTTAGTTCATGCACCAAAGAACAGAAGCATTATTGGAACAAAATGGGTGTTCAGGAACAAAATGGATGAAAATGGTATAGTTACCAGAAATAAAGCAAGCTTTGTTGCAAAAGGCTACTCACAAGAAGAAGGAATTGATTATGATAAAACTTTTGCTCCTGTTGCAAGACTTGAAGCTATAAGAATTTTTCTAGCATTTGTTGCACATTCAAATTTTAAAGTGTATCAAATGGATGTCAAAAGTGCCTTTCTGAATGGTGAGCTAGAAGAAGAAGTTTATGTGCAACAGCTACCTGGCTTTGAGGATCCAAAATTTCCAAATTTTGTGTATAAGTTACTCAAGGCTCTATATGGACTAAAACAAGCACCTAGAGCTTGGTATGACACACTATTAGATTTCCTATTGAAGCATGATTTTACTAGAGGAACTGTGACGGCCTCAACCCCGGGGTCAGGAGTTGACGTCACTAATCACAATTATTAAAAATATAAACAACAGAATTATTATTAAAATATACTAACTTGACCCCGAACCAAGATCCGATCCAGGTTCAAGTATAATTCAGGTTCTCACTATTACAAACTCTTTATTCAATATCTAAGACACACTAACTTTATTCAGCAACTCCTCAGACCTCATGGTCTGATACAAACTACCTCAGAGGAGCCGGGACCAGTAGGGGCGGGAACACAAGTCGGTCTGACTGATCTTCTAGGCATCTGCGAAATATACATAACAGTTTGCAAGGGTGAGCATAATCGCTCAGCAGTACCAAATATGAATAACAGATTAAAACAGTAATGTAACAATAATGGGAACAGAGCTGTAATCATAATATCAACATTTCATAATTATGATCAAAATAACTGGATATCACTAATTAGCATGCTTTGCGAAAACAACATAGTAGTGTGCTGTGTAATACCAGAGTCCAATTTTAGCATGCTAATCATTTTATAAAACCGCTGTATCAATCATTCATACTCTTATATAATTCACAAATCCTAATCAGATACATAGCGGATATGTGAAGACAGCTGATCAGGCTATCAACACCAGACGGCTCTAACTACCATCCCATTTACCTGTTCTGGAACTCAGAGACTAGCTAGGTCTCTGACCTGCTGGACTAATCGGTTTTATAATGCGCGCAACCGAATTAGCCTCTTACGCCACCTCAATAGGCCTACTCTGGCCCAAATGTATCCCATATCTGACCGTTTTATCCAGTTTTCAAAACACTTGTACCTATCTCATTATCAAAATCATTTATTTAGCCAGCACACATATAAAATTTGTTTCGCAAATCATTCCATTTGAGACAGGTACCTTTTGAAGTTACTTTTCCCCAAAACAATTTGAAAACAATAATTTTATAACTACAGGGGATACGTAACTTAAAACGTTTCTGTTCCATTACGAGAATAAAACATTTAGCTATTCATATGCACTGAACCATAAAATAGTGGTCAGGGGTACTTGCCTTGCAACGCTTCACAACCCTAAATAGCTTTCACACTGACTTTGATCCTGGAACAACTCGACTGGGATCTACAATTACAGAATACCCTAATTAGTTATACCAACATGCTTGATATCCTCAAATCCTAATAACCCCAAATCCGACAACCCGACTCGTTTCATTATTATACATATAATCATGTAATTACATTTCTCGAACATAAACAGGGATAACACGTAAAACATAATTATGTACGATTACAAATATATTTTAGAAAAATTTGGCAGCAACTTCTTTATTTATAAGACTACCCGTCGATTATAATCGACGTCAACAATTCCCAACAATCCACAACATTATTCCGTACAACCCAATACCAATCAAAATTAGTTATTTAAATCCAAACATAATTTACATAATTATTTTATTTTATTTATTTATAGAATTTAGGACTCAGAACATCGTCATCACCGTCCACCGTCGACTCACCGAAGTTCATCGTCAATGGCGACACAATTTATTGGCGTCCGATATATTACGGATTCCCAAATAAATTATACCGATTATTTGAAAACCAATTCCAACACGAATAATTAATATCACGAATATTAATCAATAATTCCCTGCAATAATGGAATTTAAAAAATTAAAATCTGCAATAATCCAACCCAACAGAACATAAACAGCCCACAAAATCCAAACCACAAGCCCAACAGTCAACATAACTGTAAGGCCCAACAACAGAACCAAGGCCTGAATGCACAGGCCCAACAACAGAGAACCACAGAGCAGCAACCGCAGCATACACGGCCACGCGCCGCCACACACACAATGTACACAACACAACACACACAACACAGTACATATGCACACACAGAGCACACACATATATATATATGTATACCAACTGAGCAAGAATTGAACCAAGCCAAACTGAAAAACAGCAGCGGCTCACCGGAAAAATAAGCCGGAAAGAAACAGTAGAAGGAACAAAGCCCAGGGAAGCAAAAAAGGAAGAAGATGGTAACCGAAAAGATAAAGTCGAGCAAACTCGAAGTATTCGAGAGAGAAAACAGAGAGAATTGAGAGACAGTCGAGACAGAGACAAGAAAAGTGATGTTTATCCCCTCCCCCAACTGATTACTCAGCCTCCTGACTTAACCAACACACGGCACGTGTCCAACTTTGTTGGATACGTGTCGTTTTATTTTCATTTTAACTGACTGCAAGCCCGACACGCTGTTTTAATCTATTTTTAAGGGTACAATTTATAAATAAGTATTAATCAGAATATCGCCGAAACAGGGTTAATATGATACAAATATCCCGAAGTTATTTAAATCATAAGTTTCAAAATTTTAAAACAATTCTGGGTTGCGCTGTATACCCGTTTTTTGATAAATAACGAAACGACGCGCGCATGAAATGATTCCCGAAAATTCCCAAAATAATTTTAAAATTCTCCGAATAATACGAACTTAATAAAATATAAATTTCATAATTTTTAAATATTCCCATAATTAAATATGGATTTTAGCATTTAACATACTCAGAAAATCATTTAAAATGAATATTTAACAAAATATTGATTTCTCAGTTTTATAAAGTCCTAAAAATAATTATTGAAATTATAAAATTAGAAAACAAATTTTAAAGACAACCCAAATATTTATGGAATTAAAATTACAATAAAATCACTTTTACAAGCAAAATAAAATCACATAACTCACCAATAAATCACATAATTCCAATCCCACATATCAACAAATTATAATTAATTAAATAACAATCAATAATCACTGCCAAAATCAATACGCATCTTTTATTTATTTACTTAAACTTTTATTACACTTCCAAGTATAAAATAAAAATAAAAAAATAAGAGTCGTTATATACTTTCCCCCTTAAAAAGATTCTGTCCCCAGAATCTAACTCAACTAAACAAATGAGGATATTTATCAAGCATGTCTGACTCTAATTCCCATGTAGACTCTTCTACTCGAGGATTTCTCCACAAAACTTTTACTATAGGAATTGACTTATTCCTAAGGACTCGTTCCTTACGGTCTAGGATTTGAACCGGTTGTTCTATATAGGACAAATCTGGTTGAAGCTCAATCGGTTCATATTCTATGACTTGATTAGAATTAGGGACATAGGGTTTTAACATAGATACGTGGAACACATTATGAATGTGCTGCCACTGCGGTGGTAACGCTATCTCTTAAGCGACCTTTCCCACTCTCTTCAAAACCTCAAAGGGTCCTATGAATCTAGGGCTAAGTTTACCCTTCTGACCAAATTGTACTACCCCTTTCCAAGGTGATACCTTTAGTAACACCAGAGTTCCTATCACAAAGTCCATGTCTTTTCTATGTAAATCTGCATATTTTCTTTGTCTATCTTGAGCTGCTTCTAACCTTTTCCGAATCAACACTATGGCATCTTTGGTCTGCTGAACCAACTCAGGACCTAACACTTTCTTTTCTCCAACCTCATCCCAGTACAATGGTGAACTACATTTCCGTCCATACAAAGCTTCATAAGGTGGCATTCCAATACTGGCATGGTAGCTGTTATTGTACGAGAACTCAATCAAGGGTAGGTGCTCATCCCAATTACCTTTAAAATCTAAAACACAAACTCTCAACATATCCTCTATGGTCTGAATCATCCTCTCACTTTGGCCATCCGTCTGAGGATGATAGGCGGTGCTCATATTCAATTTCGTTTCTAGGCACTCTTGGAATTTAGTCCAGAACCTGGAATTAAATCTCGGGTCTCGATCCGACACTATTGAAACAGGAACTCCATGTTTGGTAACTATCTCATCCAAGTATAACTTCACTAGCCCTTCCAACGAATACCTTTCATTAATCGGAAGGAAATGTGCCGACTTAGTCAATCTATCAATGATTACCCAAATAGCATCATGATTCGCTCTCGTCTTTGGTAATCCCACTACAAAATCCATAGCAATGTCTTCCCACTTCCATTGGGGAATCTCCAAAGGTTGTAACAATCCACTTCGTCATTGATGCTCTGCTTTCACCGTCTGACACACGTGACATTTACTTACCCAATTGGCAATATCCTTCTTCATTCCTGGCCACCAAAAATTTCTCTTCAAATCCTGGTACATCTTGGTACTATCAGGGTGGATAGAAAACCTAGAGTTATGTGCTTCTTGCAATACTTCATTCTTCAACTCTGTTACATCAGGAATCCAAACTCTGGATGAAAACCTATATAAACCTTGACTATCTTTTTGAGTACACAACTCTTCTCCTGTCAAAGTATCCAACTCTTCTTCCATAATTCCTTCTTGACATCTTCTAATCTTTTTCATCAATGCCGGCTGGAAAGTAATTTCATATAGTTGCTCTTGACTTCTGTTAGGTCACACTTTCACTGTAGAGGGGGTGAATACAGTGTTTATTACAATCAAATCGAACTTCAAGAACTTAAGTAACAGAAAACAAACTTTATTGAAACAATAAACTCTGTTACAATCTAAAACTGTTATCTCTCAGTGATGAACAAAATATCACGAGAGCTGCTAGGGTTACAGTTAAATAATATTCTCGATAATGATAACACTTATAGTGTAAACCCTATGTCTGTGTTTATATATTACACAATTACAAGATAATCGCTAATTGATATGGAATATAATTCTGCTTCCTAATATATATCAATCAGATATCTTTTATTCCAAGTATTCCATTCTTTATGGAATTCCTTCTTCATGCATATCTCTTCTTATGTTTATCTTGATCTTCTTAACTTTAATCAGCTACTGTCCTTATCTGATCGTCCTTCAGCACTTAAGTTCTGATATCTATCTCCTGATGCTTATCTCCTGATAACATAAGTACTGATATCCCTTAAGTCCTGACGTCCAGTATAAGTACTGATCAGTTAAGTACTGATTTGTCCTGTTCAAATAAGATCTGAAATCTAAACATAAAACATATTAGCCATGACATTATCAAATATATCTAACAATCTCCCCCAACTTGTAAATTAGCAAAATATACAAGTTTAACAGATATTTGATGATGTCAAAAACATTAAGTACAAATGCATGAGAATTAGACAAGATAACTACAACTTACAGTCCTTAAAGCTTTTACCAATTCAACTTCTGATAACAACTTTAGTCTGTATACCCATCAGAATTTAAGTAGTTGTAGATCTTCGACTTGGCTTCATCATTTTCTGATCTTTCTGATGTCAGGAGTTGTTCTGAGATAATTCTTCAACAAACATTTCTCAGCATATCTGAGTTCATCAATCATTCTCCGTTTGACATCTTTAAGCTCTGCAGTATCTTCACCAGTTTGAAATATTGCGGCTCTGAGATCATTAATCTTTGCTTTTCTCAACTCCTGATCTAGTCTTATGACATAGGCTTTGTCAGACTCTAGATTAAACTCAAGCCCCTTAATACCAAGATATGTTCTGATCTGTGCAGTATTAGGCTTCATATCAACAATATCACCATTGTGATTTCTGTACTTTGGAACATATATGCTGTCAGACTTAACAGAATAAAGTCTTTTCTGTCTCTGAATCTGTTCTTTCAAATAGTTTGCAGCAGTCCCTGTCAATCTGTCATCCACTTGAAGTAAGAATAATACATGCTCCAATTCTTCAAAATACTTCAATGGAATGGCATTTTGTCTTATATGATATACCCTACCATCTGTCATGAAATACAACAAGATGTGTTCCTTCAAGTAGGTATGGTAAACCATTTGTACAGATTCCAGTTGATTCAATCTTTCAGGAGTTGCTCCAATACCTGGTTCACTCAAGGAAGTTGGATCATTGGTAGTGTTGTGTACTCTTCTTTCATCAGCACTTCCCAATCCAGTTTTATCTCTTGCTTCCTTTCCAGTAACTACTCTAGCTTCAAAACGACTTGCAGTAGTCTTCAAAGATTGAGTTTGTTTTGCTTTAGTGAATCCTGGTAGGAGTGTTTTTGATCTTTCTTCTGATATCAAGTTAACTTGAGCTGTGTCAGAGGTTACTTGCTTCTTTTGAATATCAGAACTTACAATTTCTTGACTCTGAACAACTTGAGCCATGTCAGAGGTTGTTTTAAGAACTTTTTTTGAAGTCAGAGCAAGATTATCTTTGTCATCAGTAATTTCTTCATCTTCAGGAGGTACATAAACTTTAACAGGTTCACCAACCTTTTCTTTACCCTTGGATCTTGGATCTATCTTTGGTTGTGATTTAGCAAATGTTGCTTCAGTTTGTGCCTTTTCTTTAATCACAATACCTTTCAGTTTTGGAAGTGACTTTTTACCAGAAGCTTCAGATTTAGATGTGGCTTTCTTTGATTTAAGTCTAGCTTCTTCTTCCTTTAAACTTTCCAAGTCCATTCCTGGATTTTCTTGAAGAAATAACTGTCTTGACATTTCTTCATCAAGATCTAGAAATTCATCAGAATTTATTCTTTTACCAGTATCAGAACTTATTCTCTTCCCAGTATCAGAACTTATCCTGTGACTTGCAATTTCAGCATCTCTTGATGAGAATCTTTTACCTTGACTATGACCTTCACCCATTCCAGAGTTTCCTTGGTCATCTTTTTCATCATCCTTTCCTTGCAGTGTCTTGTCATCCTTGCATTTGGACTTAATCACTTTCTCCCCCTTTTTGGCATCAGCAGGAAGTAGAAGAGAGATAAGCAATTCCACTGAAGATTGGATTTCAGTCAGTTGGGATTGCTGAGAAGCTTGATTTTGCAGAATTTGATCAATCTGTGCTTGTTGACGATCTTGAGTCTTCTCAATATAAGCAATCCTGTCAATAGAAGGTTGAAAGAACTTTTTCTTATCAAGTTTCCAAACTTGTTCCTGCTTGATAAAGTTCTCCTGAATCTTGTGTATTTCTGCATGAGTGGTTGAATGAAGACCTTGTAGATGTTTAGTACTCAATGCAGTGACACGAAGCTGGGTTTTGAAATCATCAGAATTTAACATTTCATCAGCTTTAGTCAAGTGCTCAGTAAGATGTAACGCAGATGGAATACATGAAACTGAGTTCCATTCCTTAGTCCACTCCTGACCTGCAGGAGTTTCACTCCAAGGCACTGGTGGTTCCTCTGTAACAAACTTCTTTACTAGTTCAGACTTAGAAAGAGGAATATGTCCTGAAGGACCTGCTGCATCAGTATCTGCAGTTGGAGCAGCATCACCAGTATCTCCAGCATGTGTAGCATCAGAACTTATAGAATCAGTATCATCTGATATAATAGCAGTGTGAGTAGCAATGGAGGCGTCAGCATCCTCTAATTGCTGATCTGATGCTAAGTTCTGATCAACAGCCATATCCTGATGCTCACCTAAAGTCTGATCATCAGTGTCTAGATGCAGAGAAGGTGACTTAGATAATTTCGGAGTTTGAATAGCATCAGGAACATGTGTTGGCAAAAGATTTGTTGTTGTTGGAGCTTCTAAGAGAATTACTCCAGGCACAACTAAGTGTTGATCAGCATTATCAGCACTTGTGCCTTGATTACCAAGAGACACAGAAGGGGAATTAGCCTTGTCAGATACTGTTTCCTGAGATGGAGTGGATGGAGAAGAAGTAACTGGAGCACATTCTTTTTCTTGTGAGATCAGAGATTCCTGATCCCCTTCCTTAGCTGCTTCCTCCTCATCATCTGAAACTGGCCTTTGTGCCCTCTGTTTCTTGTATTTCTTGTTTGATTTGGATTCTTTTGGAGTTTCAGGAACAGTCATTCGTCTAAGCCTTTTGAGAAGCTTAGAACCCCCAATATCAGAATCCTTCTGAGAAGTTGCTTTCTCAGCTACATTTACCACAGGTTCTGAAGAAAGAATCTGTTCTTCAGAATCTGATTCATCTCTCAAAGTAATCCTTCTCTTCTTCTGAGGTGTTTGAGAAACAGTCTTTGTTCTCTTTGGCTTAGAAGATGTAGGCTTCACATATGACTTGAGATATGTTCTGAGAGATGGTTGAGAGGTTTGAGGTGGTTGAGTAGAGGTGGTAGGTGCTGATGAACCAGGTTCTGATGTTTGAACATCAGGATAAAGTGCAGTGTACTTAACAGGATCATAGGTGATTAAGGCTTGTTTGACAGATAAAGGTATTAAGAGGGGTCTTAACATAGCCTTTTTAGTATCAGAAGATAATAAATCAGTAAAAGCTCTCTTAGCTATTCTGAAAGATGGAATTAGATCACCAAAATTTTGGGGCTGATTACAACAAAAACTATAAATAAGCTGACAAAATCTTGCAAAATATACAGTATTGCGATCTTCTGTCATCCTATCCCCAATAAAACCTAAGACTGCTCGTGCATAATCAAAATCAGTGTGATTTAGAAGTGCATACCCGATTTGTTGGCTGAATATGGGAATTGCATCAAAATTTGAACATTTGTTGGCGAAAGCTTTGGTAATGCAATCAAAGAAGAAACTCCATTCCCTCCTTATGAAAGATCTCTTCAACTGTCCAAGCTTGGTCAATGTTCCTTCATATCCCAGACTAACCATCATGTTTTGAAGAACTGAGTCATCAACAGTAGAATAAACACAGTCCTCAGGTAGCTGTAATGCCTGTCTAACTGTAGACAAAGTCACAACATACTCATCTTCCCCTGATGAAAATATTATACTTGGGGACCCTTGAGCACCACCATTGTCATATACTCCACTCCTCCAAAACTCCAGTACTTGAACTCCAGAAATGGATGTAGGCTCAGTTAGAGCAAACCCAATATCAGAACTAGTGAGAAAGTCCTGAATGAAATGAAGTTCAGAGGGTGCCTCTGTAGTGTTTAGTATCGCAGAGAAGTTATTAGGAACAAACTTTGCTCCATCAAAGAGAATGTCCTTGGGTGCCATTATGTTTGGAAAGAAATCGGTAACCTGTAATGTGTTTGAGAAAATGCCTCTTAAAAGAAGACGTCAGTAGATGAGAGAGTATAAAAGTAAAGAGAGAGATAAAATATTAAAAGTAAATAAAAGATTTGACAATCTTTACTCTCTTTTACTTATACACAAAAAAATAACCGTTGAGGACACATAGCAGACATGCATTTAAAAGTAGTGGTAAATACCTTGACAACTGTTATACATAGAGAAGGCAAAAAGTAATGGGCACGGTAAATAAGGAATAATTACCACCCACTTGCAGTTTTTCAAGGAAAAACCGTTCCACTTACCTAGATTCCATTAATCAAGGTGAATCAGTTTTAATTTAAAATTGAAACTGTTCCCACTAATTTAAATATTTTACTCTGCAATATCAATATTCTGAAAAAAAAACTGTGTGTGAGAATGAGTAAAATCAATCAGTTAAGTAAGTACTGATAAAACATTATCAGAACTTAAAGTCAGACACAATTTATACGATCATCAGAATATTTATCAGGATTTATCAATGCGTATCAAAATTTCTCAGAGACAAGATTATAAGACAAAAACAAATTCCATTAATATATCAAAATAATACATTGATGAAATTGAAATTACATCAGAACTTTTACAATCTTGTCCTAAGCTTCTAAACCTAACGTCAACAGCTTTAGTCCTAGCTAAGAAGCCTGACAAAGCTGAGGATGAAGAAGAACAGGAAGAAAACGAGATTAAGTCATCTTCCTCTTCCTATCTTCGACAAACAAGATAGCGAGTCGAATGATTCGCTCTTGCTGACGGATAGCTTCCCGCCTTTCCTCCTCCAATCGATCAAGATGAAGCTGGTAGTCCATCTCGAAGAACAGAAGTCGGTTCAGCACTGCCTGTGGGACAGAGCCCCATATCTCTTCAGGAATGGCAGTTACATGCCACTCCTGCTGCCAGTCGGCGCAGCTTAGCTCCATATGAAAATTTTGGTAATTCAAAAACATGTTGAATCGGACCATGATGTTTTTGAAAAAGAATATGAAGTTAAGATTGTGAAAAATATTGATGGAAAGGCTAATGTGAAGTGGCTGTTTATATAGGCAAGAGAATGCCAGGAGACGCGAAGATATTTAATGCTGACAGATAGAGTTAAGTCTACCTCGTCTCCCTAGACTTGAAAAAGAATAACAGTCATTTGAAAAGGAATGTGCACATGTAACAAGAGTGAACTGTTCAAGGACGAGTGCCATTAGTCCTAACCATAGACTATTAATCTTCCACTTCAACATATTCTAAATTAATCTGAGACTGTTACCAAATTTTACTCACAGATAAGTCAAGTAAAGGGTTAGACTGAAAAATCAGAACTTAGACCTATACCAGAACTTAACAGTCATCAGAACATAATGTCTTAATTCGAACAAGGAATATCTATCTTAGTAAGTTTTCATACAAGTTCTGAGTTATAGTCTTCAGAACTTAATCATCAGAACATATAACTAGAACGTGTCCTCAGAATTTGTGCAAGGTGACACAGTGACTGTTTGTCTAAAAGAACATACACCACCACAAAAATTTCATCATTCATATGGAGTGATTTGTGTGTGCATTAAGCTAAATAACTAATAAAGAGTAAAGTCTGATTTACTTCAGTACATCTTAGAAATAAGTCATAATTAAAATTTTGCTAAAGAGCTGTCATTATCCTGAAACCTACTGATAAATGAGTTCATGCATGAGTCCACCTCAACTGTTTTTGTGCTAATTTTATGCATCTTTTTAAATTCTATTTTACAGTGGCTTCTCAGTGTAAGTGAGTTACGACTGCTTATCAGAATTTATGCTATTATCAGAGTATTTCTCCAGTAATCATAGAGTGTGAAAAGTCACCAAGAAAATATTTTGCTTTTCTAATGCATATTTACTTAATACCAGCTATGCACTTGGGTCGTCCCATTCACATTTTTACTCTAGATCTCAAAGGAGTACCTGATATTATTCTTTGATTCTTTTTCTTCTTCTTTTGATAAGTGACGTTTATCAGCACTTAGTACATTCAGCAGTTTTACTAGAATCAGAACTTAAACAGATGAGTAGCATTATTCTAATTTGGGACTTAGTAATAAGATGAATAAAGTAAATTAAACTAAGCTCAAGTATCAGAATTTGCTTGTGTCATAAGATTTCCACAGAAATAATTACTTCTTTCATGGGATCATTTGTTTATTGAAGACTAGTAGGTCAGTATCTAGCACAATTATCCTCATAGGATTGAATGATTACTTAAACAGATATATCACTTATTAGAGTTAAGAGATATATATCAGACAACAGTTAGTACTTAAAAACATTTATCAATTAAGCATAGAATACACAAAGAGATTAATTCTGTAAATACTGATCATAAAGTCTGATAACATAGAACAAGTTTAAGCAGATTTAGAGAAAGAACCTGAAATCATTCCAAGTTCATTTACCAATCTTGTAAAGGTAGCTTCACACAGTGGTTTTGTGAAGATATCTGCTACATGAAAGTATTTCAGAAAGTATTTCAGATTTGGCTTCTTGTTCTTCACCATCTCATATGGTGTTTTTCCATGCTTGTTAATGAGTGTTGCATTTTGAGTAAAACAAGCAGTCTGCACAGCTTCAGCCCAGAAATAGGTTGGAAGCTTTGCTTCTTCAAGCATTGTTCGTGCAGCTTCAATGAGAGTTCTATTCTTCCTTTCAACAACTCCATTTTGCTGTGGAGTTCCAGGAGCAGAAAATTCCTGCTTTATTCCATGATTTTTGCAGAACTCTTCCATTATCGGATTCTTGAATTCAGTGCCATTATCACTCCTCAAAATTTTCACAGAATCTTTGATCAATTTATCCAGACGTCTGACATGATCAATCAAGATAGATGAAGTTTCACTTTTGTGTGCAAGAAATACACCCATGTGTATCTGGTGAACTCATCTACTATGACCAACGCATATTTCTTCTTTGCAATAGACATGACATTCACTGGACCAAATAGATCAACATGAAGTAGATAATAAGGCTCAAGAATCGATGATTCAGTCTTGCTCTTGAATGAAGATTTTCTTTGTTTGGCCTTCTGACATGAATCACAAAGACCATCAGGAGCAAACACTGATTTTGGCAGTCCTCTCACAAGATCTTTCTTGATCAGTTTATTTATCTTGTTGAAGTTTAAATGAGAGAGTTTCTTGTGCCAATTCCAGCTTTCTTCAATTGAGGCTCTACTCATCAAACAGATTGCAGAACCATCAGAACTTGTTGAAAGCTTAGCTTCATAAATGTTACCACGCCTGAATCCCTTCAGAACAACTTTTCATTTAGATTTACTAACTATTTCACAATGTTCTGCAAAGAAATCAACATGATAACCTCTGTCACAGATTTGACTTATACTCAGTAAGTTGTGTTTAAGTCCTGAGACCAGAGCTACATTTTTAATGATGACATTCCCAAGATTGATATTGCCATATCCCAAAGTTTTTCCAATGTTGCCATCTCCATAAGAAACACTTGGGCCAGCTTTCTCCACAAAGTCTGATAGCAGGGCCTTATTTCCAGTCATATGTCCTGAACATCCACTGTCCAGGACTAAAATATTTTTCCTGTTGCCCTGCAATCAAAAAGACCACTAATTATTAGTTTTAAGGACCCAGACTTGCTTGGATCCTTTGGCCTTTTTAGGTTTGTTAACATTTGCAGCGGATTTAGCATCAGATTTTATGTTAACAGTTTTCTTATCAGAACTTATACTACCAGACTTTGAATCAGAACTTACACTAGAAGGAACAACAGAAACTTTCTTTAAAGAAGGTTTTATTTGATAATAATCATAGTACAAACTATGATATTCCTTACAAGTATAAATGGAATGCCATAAACTACCACAATGAAAACAAGGATTTTGTGGTTTGTATCTAACAGACTGACTCTTAACTCCTGATTTTGAAGATAAGGAGTTAATATTCTTATTCTTCCTGCAAAAAGAAGCCAGATGGTTAGAACTTCCACAGTTATGACATGCTTTCCTAGGAGCATCAGAAACAGATTTGTAGTTATTGCTTTTATTCACACCTTCCTTTCCATTCCTGTTTTTCCTAGGTGATTTTACCTTGTTTGCATTCTTAACATCTTTCAGCTTATGCTTAAGCTGCTTCTTTGTCATTAAGCCTATGTTAACTTCAGCTGTCTTTTCCTGTTTTAGTTTGTCAGAAGCTAATTCCTTTTTAACTTCTGATTTCTCATTTTCAGATTTTTCAGTTACAAACTTAACAGGTTTTAACTTCGGCTTTTGCTTATCAACAGGCTTAATTTCTACAGTTCCTTTTTCATTTTTATTTTCTCCATAACCTAAGCCCTCTTTCCAGTTTCCACTGCTTAGCAAATTTTGAGTTGTTTTGCCAGAGTTAGTCCAAGTCCTAATAATCTCTCTCTCCTTTTCTAACTCAGTTTTTAGAGATTCATTCATTTTTAACACTTCATCCCTAACATAAAAAGCATCATCTCTATCCTTCTGAGTTTGATGGAACATGACTAACTCTTTTTCTAAGAAATCATTTCTTTTCCTAAAAGCAAGATTTTCAGAAGTTAATCTTTCACATGTTAAAGTTTGATCTCTATAACTAACAAACATGGTTTTAAGATATCTTCTCAACTCATTAATATCATCAGTATGAAAAGCATAAGTAGTCTGAGGTACCTTTGTTTCAGCAGCTTCAGAACTGCTCTCAGAACTTGATTTATCAGCATTTGCCATCAATGCATAGTTCTTCTCACTTTCAGAGTCTGAGGTGTCTGTCCAGCTTTTCTGCTTTGTGACAAGAGCTTTGCCTTTGTCACTCTTGGTCTTCTTGCAATCAGGAGATATGTGGCTTTTCTCACCACAATTATAACATTTAACATTGGCGTAATCTCCTATGTCAGACTTTCCTCCTCTTCCTTCAGATCTTCTGAAATTCTTCTTATCAGAACTTATGCCTTTCCTGGAAAACTTCTTTCCCTTCCTGAACTTCCTGTATGCAATCTTTGTGATTCCTTTCACTATAAGAGCACACAGCTTCATCATCTCCTCATCAGCATCAGTTTCAGGCAAGCTTTCAGAATCTGAGTCATCATCACTCTCAGAACTTGATGACTCAGTATCAGACTTTATGAAAAGAGCTTTACCCTTGTCTTTCTTTGAGGAAGGTGCTTTGGGGGATTCCTCTTCAGCCTTGAGAGCAACTGTCCTTGACTTTCCTCCTTTCCTCTTGCTTCTTTGTTCCATCTCAAGTTCATGAGTCTTGAGCATTCCATAGATTTCATCAAGAGTTGTTTCGTCAAGATTGTAGTTGTCTCTTATTGTTGTTGCCTTCAAATCCCAGCATTCAGGAAGAGCTAACAGGAATTTTAGGTTGGTATCTTCAAGATCATACTCTTTATCAACCAATGACAAATCATTCAAAAGTTTGACAAATCTATCATATAAATCATTCAATGACTCATTAGATTTTGAGTCAAAATGTTCATACTCTTGAGTGAGTATTGTCTTCCTGTTCTTCTTAACTGTTTCAGTTCCTTGACACCTTGTCTCCAGTGCATCCCATATCTCCTTGGCAGTCTTGCAGTTGATTACCCTGTTTGACATTACATTATCAATGGCACTATGCAGTAAGTGTCGTACCTTGGCATCCTTAGCAATAGATGCTATATCTTCAGCAGTATAATCACTCTTTTCCTTTGGTACGGTCTTTGCTGCTTCACCTGCAACTACAACAGCGAGCTTGGTAGGTTTGTGAGGCCCTTCCTTGATTCTATCAAGGTATTCTGGATCTGTTGCTTCCAGAAACATGGTCATCCTTACCTTCCATATGGGATATTCAGATGGTCTCAGTATGGGAACTCTGATGGTCTCATATCGACTCTGAATTAATGTCTTTGATGATTCCTCAGTTTTGGTAGGCTTAGTTGGAGTTTCTGTGTCAGACATGATTGTGTTTGGATCTTTAACTGTATGTGTGTTAACAGAAGGCTCTGATACCACTTGTTAGGTCACACTTTCACTGTAGAGGGGGTGAATACAGTGTTTATTACAATCAAATCGAACTTCAAGAACTTAAGTAACAGAAAACAAACTTTATTGAAACAATAAACTCTGTTACAATCTAAAACTGTTATCTCTCAGTGATGAACAAAATATCACGAGAGCTGCTAGGGTTACAGTTAAATAATATTCTCGATAATGATAACACTTATAGTGTAAACCCTATGTCTGTGTTTATATATTACACAGTTACAAGATAATCGCTAATTGATATGGAATATAATTCTGCTTCCTAATATATATCAATCAGATATCTTTTATTCCAAGTATTCCATTCTTTATGGAATTCCTTCTTCATGCATATCTCTTCTTATGTTTATCTTGATCTTCTTAACTTTAATCAGCTACTGTCCTTATCTGATCGTCCTTCAGCACTTAAGTTCTGATATCTATCTCCTGATGCTTATCTCCTGATAACATAAGTACTGATATCCCTTAAGTCCTGACGTCCAGTATAAGTACTGATCAGTTAAGTACTGATTTGTCCTGTTCAAATAAGATCTGAAATCTAAACATAAAACATATTAGCCATGACATTATCAAATATATCTAACAACTTCCGTCAGATACTCGAACTTTGATTTCCATTCTTTCCAAGTCTCGTGCCAATTCCTCAGCAATCTTAACCATATTCAGCCTTTCCTTCCTACTTAAGGCATCAGACACTACATTGGCTTTACCTGGGTGATAATTAATCGAACAATCATAGTCCTTAATCAACTCCAACCACCTTCTCTGCCTCATGTTCAAATCTTTATGCGTGAATATGTACTTCAGGCTCTTATGATCCGTGTAAATATCGCATTTCTCTCCATACAGGTAGTGACGCCACAACTTTAAAGCAAACACTATAGCCGCCAATTCAAGGTCATGAACCGAATATTTCTGCTCGTGAGGCTTTAGCTGTCTGGAGGCATACGCAATCACTTGGTTATGTTGCATTAACACACATCCCAATCCTTTCAAAGAAGCATCACTATAAATTACAAAGTTTCCCGTCTCATCTGGCAATGCTAACACTGGAGCTGTCACTAGTCTTCGTTTTAACTCCTGGAAACTCTCTTCACACTTTTCCGTCCAAACGAACTTCTCATTCTTCCTGGTCAACTTGGTTAGTGGGGATGCAATCTTCGAGAAATCTTTCACAAACCTTCGATAATATCCTGCTAATCCAAGAAAACTTCGTATTTCCGTTGGTGTCTTCGGTTGCTCCCATTTTGATACGGCTTCAATCTTTACCGGGTCTACTTTGATACCTTCTTTACTTATTACGTGACCAAGGAACTGTACTTCCGTCAGCCAAAACTCACACTTAGAAAACTTAGCATACAATTGCTTTTCTCTTAACTTTTGAAGGGCAATCTGCAGATGCACTGCATGATCTTCTGGATTCTTCGAGTATATGAGGATGTCATCAATAAATATAATAACAAATTTATCCAAATATTCCTTATATACCCTATTCATCAAATCCATGAAAGCTGCTGGCGCATTCGTCAATCCAAACGACATCACTAGAAACTCATAATGGTCATACCTTGTTCGAAATGCAGTTTTGGGGATATCTTTCAGCTTTATCTTCAGTTGGTGGTAGCCGGATCTTAAATCAATCTTTGAGAAGTAACATGCGCCCTTAAGCTGATCAAACAAATCGTCGATTCGTGGCAATGGATACTTATTCTTTATTGTCAACTTGTTCAACTCTCTATAATCAATGCACAATCTCATGCTTCCATCCTTTTTCTTCACAAATAACACTGGAGCATCCCACGGGGAAACACTGGGTCGAATAACTCCTTTATCCAATAATTCCTGAAGTTGCTTAGCCAATTCTTTCATTTACATCGGGGCCATTCTGTATGGAGTGTTAGAAACTGGTTCAGCTCCAGGTATCAAATCAATGGAAAACTCTATCTCACGATCAGGTGGCAATCCTGGTAATTCTTCTGGAAAAATGTCAGGGAATTCTCTTACTATAGGGATTTTATCCAAAATAGGGGTCTCTTTCTTCGTATCCACTACATGAGCCAAGTACGCTTCACATCCTTGTCTCAGCAATATTCATGCTTGTATTACTGAGAGAAACTTCATATCTTGCCTCTGCCCTTGGTAACTGATCCTTCTATTATCTGAGGTGTACATAACAACTCTCTTTTTCTTACAATCAATATTTGCCCTATATCGAGACAACCAATCCATACCTAAAATAACATCAAAGTCTCCCAACTCGAAGGGTATTAAGTCAACAGGGAATATATACCCCGAAATCTCTAGGGAACAACTAGGAAAAAATTGCTTTACAGGTACTTTATCTTTATTAGCCACTTCTATAGTTAAAGGTTCATCTAAGTCTTCTAACATCAATTGCATTTTATTCACACAATTCACAGATATAAAAGATTTGGATGCTCCCGAATCAAACAAAATGTTAACAGGTACGGAATTAAGAGTAAGTGTACCTGCAACCACATCAGAATCATGAACTGGAGACTTCTGGGTCATCTTAAAAGTCCTAGCTCTCGCAGTACTGGTTGTTGGTCCTTGGGACACACTCTTTCCAACATTACCTTGAGTCACTGACTTGCAATTCCTAGCTATGTGTCCCACTTTGCCGTAACTAAAACAAGTAACTCCTTGAATCTCAGACTTACACTCCGTGGAATAGTGACCTTTCTGTCCACACTTAAAACAATTAACATTCTCTCGGCACTATCCACTGTGCTTTTTCCCACACATCTTACAATCAACCACTGGCTTACTCATCCTTGTCGGGGTAGAGTTAACTGATGTTGTACCGGGCCTAACTTGGGGAAAGTTCTGCCCTTTAAACTTTTTATTCTTATTCCTTCCAAACCAATGCTGAAACTTCTGACTCGCTATTCCTGATTCCGATCTAGCGGGTCCACTTTCAAATTTTCTTTTCTTCTCACCCTGTTCTTTTGCAGCTAAATTCTGATCACTTTCTATCACCAGGGCAGCCTGAACTACCGAAGTATATGTCTTGAGTTGTAAGGCTACAACTCCACTCCTTATTTCTGGCTTCAACCCTTGTTGAAACCGCTTCGCTCGTTGGGCTTCTGAACTCACATATTCCGGTGCTATACGGGCCAACTCCGTAAACTTCGCTTCATATTCCGTGACACTCCTATTTCCTTGTTTCAGCTCCAAAAATTGCATCTCCATTTGACTTTGGAGACAGGCTGGAAAGTATTTTTTCCAAAAACAATTCTGTGAATCTGGCCCAGGGAACTGGACCTTCTCCTTCTAGGGCTCGCGTAGATTCCCACCAATAATTCGAATCATTCCTTAGAAAATAACTAGCATAATCAGTCTTTAAATCCTCACTCACCTTAGTGAGTGCAAACGCTTTTTCCATTTTCTTTAACCATATCCTGGCAGCAACAGGATCTACCTCTCCTTTAAACTCTGGGGGCTTCACTGCTTGAAAAGACTTAAAACTGACACCTTGATTTGCCCCTCTCATCTCATGTTGTTGTTGGATTTGTAGTTGCTGTTGTTGGATTTGCTGTTGTTGTTGCTGTATGAGCTGCTGTTACTGTTGCAATTGTTGCTGTTGTTGCTGGAATTGTTGTTGTTGTTGGGCCAGTTGTACAGTCTGTTGACGCAACAAGTTCATCAAATCACTCATGGAAGGATCCCCAACAGATCCGTTATTGGGCTGAGAATTTCTCTTTGGTGGCATCTCCTGAAACATAACAGTCATATATAAGACAATGGATTGCTCCAGCAATTTATATTTATGCATCAGGAGAGCGTTGCCACTAAGACAATATTCTCATCCCCCATTATAATTGGATCCGTCCTGAGTGAATGATTATAATCTAAAAATGCCAGCAACAGAAACAACAATAATAATAACAATAATAGCAACGCACAATATATAAAAACTGAATAATAATATAAAGCAGCTGAACTACAGTAACCAACGGAATCCAACTAGTACAACTGAAAATCCAACTAAAAAAAACCATCCGAATACACACCAAAATTGGTTATCATAACAGCCTCGCCTACTACAACCTATCACAACATAATGTACATATACAAAGTAAACAACTGCAGAACTCCTGGAGGTCAATTCTGAGCTCTGCATCCCTCTACAGCAGCTCTGTCTAGCCACTACCACTGCCACCAATGGAACCTAGCTCAAACACTAGCCAGTTCACTAGGTCCTGATACTGCACAGCTCTGAACTCTGAACTAATGAAACGGTCAACAGATCTAGCCCTCTCTACAGCCATCTGGGTCAATGCTCTCACACGGGCTTGCACCTCAGAGGAAGGGGCAGAAATACCCTGAAATGGTGCAATAGGTATCTGGTCCAACTGGGCAGAAAACTCTGGACTCTGATCTCTGATAAAGAAAGTATTCACCGCCCTATGAACATGATAAGGGATCGGTGAAGAAGTACCACTAGGGGCCACAGGAGGTACAGGAGGTCTCATCATGGAAGAACTGGGACCGCAGACGGGAGGGAAATCCCTGACAGCAGACACAGACCTACGTACCCAATGGGGACGAGGACCAGATCCAGGGATGTCTCGAGGCACAAAAGAAGGAACTGGTGGAGGAGGCATAGGGGTCTCCTTGGTAACATCATCAAGGGGTCTCTCTGAATCTGAGCTATCCGAATCAGAAGGATTCTCCCGAGATGGAGAGCTCAAAATTGCAATAGGCCACTGCAAACATAATAATATATAGACAAGACACAACTAGGTCAAGGCAATTCTATCAAAACATTTAATAGATACCAGGGTAATGCCGTCGGAACCCTCGACTGACTCTAAAGGTCTGCTCCTCTATATGAGTTGCTGACTTACACTTAAAGACTCACATTATCACCTACTCGACACAATCCCTAACCTGAATCAGGGACTTGAACCTGTAGCTCTGATACCAATTGTGACGGCCTCAACCCCGGGGTCAGTAGTTGACGTCACTAATCACAATTACTAAAATTATAAACAACAGAATTATTATTAAAATATACAAACTTGACCCCGAACCAAGATTCGATCCAGGTTCAAGTATAATTCAGGTTCTCACTATTACAAACTTTTTATTCAATATCTAAGACACACTAACTTTATTCAGTAACTCCTCAGACCTCATGGTCTGATACAAACTACCTCAGAGGAGCCGGGACCAGTAGGGGCGGGAACACAGGTCGGTCTGACTGATCTTCTAGGCATCTGCGAAATATACATAACAGTTTGCAAGGGTGAGCATAATCGCTCAGCAGTACCAAATATGAATAACAGATTAAAACAGTAATGTAACAATAATGGGAACAGAGCTGTAATCATAATATCAACATTTCACAATGACAATCAAAATAACTGGATATCACTAATTAGCATGCTTTGCGAAAACAATATAGTAGTCTGCTGTGTAATACCAGAGTCCAATTTTAGCATGCTAATCATTTTATAAAACCGCTGTATCAATCATTCATGCTCTTATATAATTCACAAATCCCAATCAGATACATAGCGGATATGTGAAGACAGCTGATCAGGCTATCAACACCAGACGGCTCTAACTGCCATCCCATTTACCTGTTCCGGAACTCAGAGACTAGCTAGGTCTCTGACCTGCTGGACTAATCGGTTTTATAATGCGCGCAACCGAATTAGCCTCTTACGCCACCTCAATAGGCCTACTCTGGCCCAAATGTATCCCATATCTGACCGTTTTATCCAGTTTTCAAAACACTTGTACCTATCTCATTTTCAAAATCATTTATTTAGCCAGCACACATATAAAATTTGTTTCGCAAATCATTCCATTTGAGACAGGTACCTTTCGAAGTTACTTTTCCCCAAAACAATTTGAAAACAGTAATTTTATAACTACAGGGGATACGTAACTTAAAACATTTATGTTCCATTACGAGAATAAAACATTTAGCTATTCATATGCATTGAACCATAAAATAGTGGTCAGGGGTACTTGCCTTGCAACGCTTCACAACCCTAAATAGCTTTCACGCTGACTTTGATCCTGGAACAACTCGACTGGGATCTACAATTACAGAATACCCTAATTAGTTATACCAACATGCTTGATATCCTCAAATCCTAATAACCCCAAATCCGACAACCCGACTCGTTTCATTATTATACATATAATCATGTAATTACATTTCTCGAACATAAACAGGGATAACACGTAAAACATAATTATGTACAATTACAAATATATTTTAGAAAATTTTGGCAGCAACTTCTTTATTTATAAGACTACCCGTCGATTATAATCGACGTCAATAATTCCCAACAATCCACAACATTATTCCGTACAACCCAATACCAATCAAAATTAGTTATTTAAATCCAAACATAATTTACATAATTATTTTATTTTATTTATTTATAGAATTTAGGACTCAGAACATCGTCATCACCGTCCACCGTCGACTCACCGAAGTTCATCGTCAACGGTGGCACAATTTATTGGCGTCCGATATATTACGGATTCCCAAATAAATTATACCGATTATTTTAAAACCATTTCCAACACGAATAATTAATATCACGAATATTAATCAATAATTCCCTGCAATAATGGAATTTAAAAAATTAAAATCTGCAATAATCCAACCCAACAGAACATAAACAGCCCACAAAATCCAAACCACAAGCCCAACAGTCAACATAACTGTAAGGCCCAACAACAGAACCAAGGCCCGAATGCACAGGCCCAACAACAGAGAACCACAGAGCAGCAACCGCAGCATACACGGCCACGCGCCGTCACACACACACTGTACACAGCACAACACACACAACACAATACATATGCACACACAGAGCACACACATGTATATATATATGTATATGTATACCAACTGAGCAAGAATTGAACCAAGCCAAACTGAAAAACAGCAGCGGCTCACCGGAAAAACAAGCCGGAAAGAAACAGTAGAAGGAACAAAGCCCAGGGAAGCAAAAAAGGAAGAAGATGGTAACCGAAAAGATAAAGTCGAGCAAACTCGAAGTATTCGAGAGAGAAAACAGAGAGAATTGAGAGACAGTCGAGAGAGAGACACGAAAAGTGATGTTTATCCCCTCCCCCAACTGATTACTCAGCCTCCTGACTTAACCAACACACGGCACGTGTCCAACTTTGTTGGATACGTGTCGTTTTATTTTCATTTTAACTGACTGCAAGCCCGACACGCTGTTTTAATCTATTTTTAAGGGTACAATTTATAAATAAGTATTAATCAGAACATCGTCGAAACAGGGTTAATATGATACAAATATCCCCAAGTTATTTAAATCATAAGTTTCAAAATTTTAAAACAATTCTGGGTTGCGCTGTATACCCGCTTTTTGATAAATAACGAAACGACGCGCGCATGAAACGATTCCCGAAAATTCCCAAAATAATTTTAAAATTCTCCGAATAATACGAATTTAATAAAATATAAATTTCATAATTTTTAAAGATTCCCATAATTAAATATGGATTTTAGCATTTAACACACTCAGAAAATCATTTAAAAATGAATAATTAACAAAATATTGATTTCTCAATTTTATAAAGTCCTAAAAATAATTATTGAAATTATAAAATTAGAAAACAAATTTTAAAGACAACCCAAATATTTATGGAATTATAATTACAATAAAATCACTTTTACAAGCAAAATAAAATCACATAACTCACCAATAAATCACATAATTCCAATCCCACATATCAACAAATCATAATTAATTAAATAACAATCCATAATCGCTGCCAAAATCAATACACATCTTTTATTTATTTACTTAAACTTTTATTACACTTCCAAGTATAAAATAAAAATAAAAATACACGAGTCGTTATAGGAACCATGGACAAGACTCTCTTTTACAAGAAACATGGTGAAGATATGATCCTAGTTCAGATCTATGTGGATGATATCATTTTTTGTTCTACTAATGAGAAGTTGTGCCAAAGATTCTCCAAGCTTATGCAAAGTGAATATGAAATGAGTATGATGGGGGAACTGAGTTACTTCCTTGGACTTCAAGTCAGGCAAAGAAGTGATGGTATCTTCATCAGCCAAACTAAATATGTCAAGGATCTCTTGAAAAAGTTCGGAATGGTTGATTGTTCACATGCATCTACACCTATGTCTACAGCAACAAAGTTGGATGAAGATAAAAAGGGCAAGAGTGTAGATATCTCAAGCTATAGAGGGATGATTGGATCATTGCTTTACTTAACAACAAGTAGACCATACATCATGTTTGCAACATGTCTATGTGCAAGATTTCAAGCCAATCCAAAATAATCAGATTTGATGGCTGTAAAGAGGATTTTCAGATACTTGAAGGGGACTCCAAACTTGGGATTATGGTATCCTAAGGGAACTGGTTTTGAAGCTGTTGGCTACACAGATGCAGATTTTGCTGGATGCAGGGTTGACAGAAAGAGTACCAGTGGAAGCTGTCAATTTCTTGGACAAAGACTTGTATCCTGTTACAGTAAGAAACAACAATCTGTATCAACTTCTATAGATGAAGCTGAATATATAGCTGCAGGAAGTTGTTGTGCTTAAGTGCTTTGGATTAGAAATCAGCTAATGGATTATGGCCTAGTGTTACACAAAAATCCTATCATGTGTGACAATACTAATGCTATATCTATAGTAGCTAATCCAGTTAATCATTCTAGGACAAAACACATTGATGTGAGGTACCACTTTATTAGAGAACATGCTACTAATGGTACCATTGAGCTCATTTTTGTATACAGAAAAACAACTAGCTGACATTTTTACTAAACCTTTGGATGAAGAAACTTTCACTAGACTTGTAAGTGAAATTGGAATGCTTAATTCTTCATCCTAAGGCAAGAACTCAGCTAATATTTTGCAGCAGATTAATCTCCAGTAAATTAAAATTAATTTGATTAAATTAGAAATTAACTGAAATATGAGTTATAAATATTTCAGAAATCTCTGCATATTTGTTTTTCAAATTCAATTAACTTGGAATTTTTCAAATTCTAATTAAACTGCTTAGTTGTTAATTTATATCCTTAATATGTAAAATTAACACAAGACAAAATTGCATTAACCAAAATTATTTAGAGAACTGAGTTCTCGATAAGTATAAATTGATTTCTCGACAAGTCATTTTAGGACTTTTCGAGTGAGTCCTCGATAAGTCAATTTACTAACTTCTCGAGTGACTTCTCGATAGGCTTAAAATGACTTATCGATAAGTCCTTATAGAGTTCTCTAGTAGTGTTCATTCACAGAGTTCTCTACAAGTACAATTTTTGACTTATCAATAACTCAGAACTGAGATAATTTAAACTGATAAATTATTTTGGTAAAATACTTTTGGAAAATTTATTCTAATTTTATTTTGAATTTATTCAAATAAAAGTTAGAATTAGTTCAGTCCACTTTTTGGAAAAACTGGGTATTTATTTGATATTTCGATAAGTCAAGTTTGAGTTCCCTAAAAGAGTAATTTACAATGACTTCTCGATATATACCTTATTTCTCAAAATGACTTCTCAATAGATAAACTCCTAATGTCTATTTTTGAGTTCTTGACAAGTCATCTATTTTTACTATAAATACCCAGACTTCTCGAATATTTTAACTTGGAATTTCTCGAAATTCTAAGCACACTGAATATTTATTAATTCATATTCTAACTATATGAAGTTAATAAATAACAGATCAAAAGAAGCAAAAAGTATGAAAAACTGAAATAATTTAATTCATAAATTATGTTCAGCAAAATACTTTTGACATACTTTATCTATAATTACTCTGACTTATTGACACATTTACGTGCTTATGTGCTATTTTTTATGGAAATATGTTAGTCTAATGTAAGTAGACTAGTACATTATATCTGATATTTTGAGAAAGCTGATAATGGTTAAATTTATTTGACTATATGTTGACAGGAGGAGTTACTTTTTGTGTAGGGAGTACTTGTTTATTTGCATGGGGAATAGTTATTCTAAATAGTGAACTAAGATTCTTGAGTACTTGCATGGGGAATAGTAACTAGTCATTTCTAATTGTCAAGTATGCTTATGTGATTATTACTCTTATTATCCGGGCAACTCAAGGGTCTCTTGATTTCTATCTTTACTCCCTCTATAAATTAAAACGCTTCACTCTTTATCATTCATCACTACTCTTATTCTCAACAAACATCTAATTTCAAAACTCATCTCTTGTTCATCTCTCTCTCTCTCTCAAATGGATGCCCTAGTCTTCTACAGACTTATTAATGGAGTTTACCAGCCTGTCCATCATCTGGATGAAGACCAAATTTACTTTGATCCTTCCGGACTTCGTGTCCATCTCAGGGGCGTTGTTTGCGGCCCCTTTGATATTTCACGAGAGATCTTTGACGAACTCTCGTGGGATGATCAACTCAGCATTCTTTTCTTTGAGATGGAAGTCTCTCTAGAGCAGGAGAGACGTGCAAGAGTAGCTGAGCAGCAAAGCCTTGCTGCTCTGGAGTTGCAGGAGAGGATCATCTCTCTTGCCCACTCCATGTCTAGAGCTTACCAGCGCAGAGCAAGTAGGTTGGAGGTTGAGAATAAGAAGCCCAAATTAGAGTAGTAGGGATTAAGATTTACTTGATGTAATCTGAATCTTAATGTTCTATGTATTTAATATTAATGAAAATTCTCTTCTTCTTTATCAATTTGTTTTTGGTTGCTTGATTGTTTATGTCATGATTGCCTTGTGTTTACAAATTAATTACTTATTAGTTTTCCTGTCATAATGCTTGCAACTGTATGGCTCAATGTTTATGCCTAATCAAAATTCCAGATATGTTCAATGCATTACAGGTTCAACACAATTCACTCAGACAACAACAGGAAATTCAAATTTTCAATCAACAGGTATTTGTGTTAAAATGCAGCTAAAACATCTATAAACCAAACTACAGCTCTCCCAAATACAGCAACACAAACTCAAACACAATCCCACTCAGGTGACTCTAAAAAGAAACATGTTTTACAGAAGGACAGCAATTTCATAATGTTCTTCAGATTATTTTGTCGTTTGAGAAGAGAAACCACCAAACATGGAAAATTTATCAGTTTACTGAATATCCCATGAGTATTCCTAATACACCTTCATGTGCAAAACAGTCTTCACAAACTGAAAGGTTTGAGGGTAGTACTCCTGAGGGGGAGCTATCTAAATCCTCTCCAATTCAATTGAAGGTTCCTCAAAAAGAAACAACTCCCCTCATAACTCTAGCACAAGCTGTATTAGCAGTCAAAGCTAGAAGTACAATTGACTATGACAATGTCATGAGAAGGGCAAGTATAGCACGAGTATGGCACATTTATGTGCCAGTGTATTACAAGACAGACAAGGGTTTGAGGTTGGTGTACATGATAGTAACCTAGTCAAATCCCCTCCAATTCAGTTGGAGGTTCCCACTACAAGTGAGGAACAACACACTATCAAAACCACAGAGCAATCTGTGAGTTAAACTATGACCCTAGTCACAGGTGTTCTTAATGATTCATTCACCTCACAATTTCAAGCCAACATTCTCTTTTCTGGTGAAATGAGTATGATTAGACCTATATGGATTATCCCTAATCATATGATCACAGACAACTCTTCTCAGCCAGCTCTTATTTCTGTAAGTCAAACACAACTGAGTCTTTCATGTGAGAATAAGAGAAAAGATTGAGAGAAAAATAGAGAATAAAAGAGGCAGGATCCTTCCTGGAAAAAGGAGAGATAGATGAGTGTATGGATTTAATAATCCATTTGAGGGAACTCTAACTCTCAAAAGTCATGAGACTAGTGCAGTGAGAAGTAGTGAGACTACTTATTCAAAAGAACAGAGAGCTTAGGATTTTGTTTTTGACAGATTTTTTATGCAAGTCTAAGTGAAACCTCTATTCTACTTGATAAACTCATCACCACAAATCTCACTGAAGCTTGAAGCTGCAGACAGTGTTCTAAATGGACAATGACAGTAGCTTGAACAATGTGCATCTAGCTGGATCTTTCCACCTGGAGATAATGTCAAAAAGGGGGAGAATATATCTAAATGCCTGCCAAAACAGCTGATGGATGTTGCCAGATAATAAAATATTCTATTCTTCATAGGGGGAGAGAAGAATAAATCTAAATACAACTCAACAAAAGAAGACCAGATGGGAAGATTGGTTTCTGCATTTAGTTAAAGTTTTGACATCATCAATCAGACCTTGTGCATAATTTCATAATGAACAAGTTGGGGGAGATTGTAATATATAATTGATGATGTCAAAGATTACTGGAGATAACAATGTCATTAGCATCTCTGATCATAGTATGAAGCAAGTCAAATGGACATCTGATCTGAGTAGAAGATTAATGAACAGTTATTTTCAGTTCTTCAGTTAAGCTTGGGGTCAACCCTGAGTAAGTTGTATTGTTATCTAAATTTGTATTTTGTACTTGTAACACTTAAAGTCTGTAAAAATACAAAGGAGCATACTGGAGTCTTTTTCCTAAAACAGTATCAAGCCCAAGAATTCTATCTGGAAGAAGATCAAGAAGATCATGCCTCAGAAGAATTTTGAAGAAGCTTGGAGTTGAATAAATTTGTTTGGAGAAAAATACCATAAGTCAAGATCTCTACAAGTCACGGATTTAATGTTATGGAGAAGTCATTCGAGAACTCCAGAATGGCTTATCGAGAAGTCACTCAAGTTTCAGAGAGTACCGACGGATGAGGAACATCCATCGGAATAGTAGTTTGGCTAGTCGACGGATGACTGCTGTTAGGCACATCCGTCGGGTTATAATCACTACTCGACGGATGAGCAATATCCACCGGGATAGAAGAAATGAATGAATTCAGAGTGGAGAAGTCAGGAAAGCTCTTAGAGAACTCAAGAAAATATCGACAAGCAAAATTGAAAAAATGAAGATTAGAGATATCGACAAGTCATTCCTTCACTAGAAAACTTAGAGTTATCGACAAGTCTACATTCAGTAGAGAACTCTGAGTTATCGATAAGTTAAAGTGAAGATGTGAAGACTAGAGATCTCGACAAGCTGAAGACCTCTACAAGCCAAACTCAATATGGAGTGCTAGATATCTCGATAAGCTTATGTACTTATCGAGATGTCAAGTGTTCTATTAATTCAAACTGGAGATCTCGAGGTACAGTCTCAAAGTACAGAATTGCAGATCAGTTCAATATTCAAGATAAACAATCAACAAACAATCCAACCGCTGGATTGACAAGTCTACAAAAAGCAGCTTGAAGAGTGTGCAAGATCAATGGCAAAGATTAACTGACAGAGGAAGATTAAAGTAAACACGAGATGCTAAAGATATGCTAAGCCAGAAATGGAAGATTTGCTTTTCTATAAATAGAAATGACAAGTGACAGTTTAGAAAAGCTAATAGCATGTTTATTATCCACTGTATAAACCAGCAGTTAACTGAATTATAAAGTTAACACTGGTCCTCTAGTTAGAAGTAACAATTTAGATCAAATCTATTGTATCACTCTTAAGAAGAAGCTGGGCTCTTTAACATCAAAGAGCTTAGAAATTTTGTAGCAAAACAGTCTTAATTTTTAATACAAAAATTAAGTGAGTTTTGAAGATTTGTGTTCTTTATTTTCTGTAAGTTTAGATTTTGCATGAACACTTTTCTATACAAGATTTAATTTACTTTGTTCAACCATTAACTTTCAAGAAAAGCCTAAAATCATAAAAACATATTCACCCCCCTCTGTGTGTGATTCATTACCTAACACCAGCCTCCCGGACGCGTCTGGTTTGTGAATGATTCTACGAAGTGGCTGATCTGTGATTACCCTCATTTCTCGGCCTTGAAAATATTGCCTTAGCTTCATGCTTGAATGTACAAGGGCTAGGGAAAATTTTTCCAAGTTTGGGTACCGAGTCTGCGTCTTTGAGGGCCTGGCTTATATAATAGACAGGGCTCTGTATCCCCTTTTCTTCCCGAATGAGTGCTAACGAGACTACCCTTGGTCCGGCCGCGATAAAAAGGATAGTGGTTCTCCGGGCTTAGCCTTTGATAATATTGAAGGATTCATCAGATGTTGCTTGACCTTTTAGAAAGCTGAGCTGCATTTCGGGCTCCCTTTAGCAACTCAAAGAAAGGCAGGCACCTTTTCGCAAGTTTTGGGATAAACCTGTGGAGTGCTGCTAGGCACCCTGCCAGCTTTTGAATGTCTTTCTGGGTTTGCGGTATCGTCGTTTCCATTATTGCATTAATTTTTTCCGGGTTTACCTCGATCCCTTGTTCGCTGACTAAGAAGCCTACGAACTTCCAGGACAGAAGTCTGAAAGCGCATTTCTCCGGGTTCAGTTTCATGTTGTACTTTCTTAAGTTGTCGAAGCATTTTTTTGAGATCTCTGATGTAATCCGGTATAGTGATCGACTTAGATATCATGTAATCGACTTAGGATTCCATGTTTCTTCCCAGCTGGCTCTTGAAAATGGTGTTCATCATCTTTTGATAGGTGTACCCGATATTGATGAGCCCGAATGACATCATGATGAAGGCATATACGGCCCGATGTGTGATGAAGGTTGTCTTTGCAATATCTTCTCGATTCATTTTGACTTGGTTGTATCCGAAAAAAAAATCCATAAAGCTTAGCATAACATGGCCCGAAGTTGCATCAATCAACTGGTCTATGTTGGGTAGCGGGTAGGAGTCTTTAAGGCAAGCTGAATTCAGATTTGTGTAATCGACGCACATTCTCCATTTCCCGTTGGGCTTTTTGACCAGCACAACGTTGGCAAGCCAATCCGGGTACTTAATTTCACAGATGATATCCGCCTTCAGCAACTTTTCTACCTCTTCATCAATTGCTCGTTGCCTTTCCGGGGTGAAGTTTCTTCATTTTTTCTTGATCGACATTTGTCTTGGATCCACATCCAGGCTATGCGTCGCAACTAATTCGTCGATCCCAGGCACGTCTTCCGGTGTCCAAGCGAACACATCGGCATATTCTTTTAGTAACTCAGTGAGTTCCTTCTGGAAAGCCGTTTCCAAGCCCTTACCAATTTTGATCTTCCGGGTGGGGTTCCCGGGCTCTAGTTCTACCTCCATTGTCTGTTAGGTGGGTTTAACCTTTGTCTTTTCTTTGGTTTCTACAAACTTCTGGATTCGGGCATCGGCATTGGTTACGCTGTATTCCGAATATTCGATCATATTAACATCCAACTTGGGCCTCTTACTGAGATGTTCACGATATTTCTTTCTGTTTTGCCCCTTGGGGAGGGACATTATTTTCTTTCGATTTTCTGGTTCTGTCTCTTCCATGATTAAAGTCTGACCATAGCATCTCCCTGCCATGTCTCTGTCACCCTTTAGTTCTCCTATGCCTCCCGGGGTGGGGAATTTGAGAATTAGATGAATTATTGAAGGGATGGCCCGGAGTTTGGTAATTGTGGGCCTGCCGAGGATCATGTTGTATGATGATGCCGAACTTATCACGTAGAACTTCATGATGTGAGAAACATGCTAGGGTGTGGTTCCAAAAGTTATGGGGAGGTAGATAACGCCCCGGATTAGTATCATTGTATTCCCGAACCCATATAAGGGGTCCTCGATGTAGGGGTCCATGCGTGGGTGGCCGAGCTCCATCCTGTTGGGTGTGTGCTCGAATACTGTGTAGCAGAAGAACCATTATCAATTAAAATTCTCTTTACCTCGTTATCTGTCACATCGAGAGTCACCACTAAGGCCTGGTTGTGATCCGGATTGAGTCCTTCGAAATCCGAATTGGATAAGTATATTGGCTCATTCTCAAAAGGCTAGATCATCATCACGTCGTTATCCATGTCTGGGCTCCGGGGTGGAGAGGCTGTTCCACCAAAGACAATGTTGACCACGTTCTTACTGCTGCCCGTGGCCTTTTTTTGTCGTTTAGCTTTCTCTGAAGATACTGGTTTATATTTCCTTTTTTGATTTGGTCCTCAATGAACATTTTCAAAGAGAAACAGTTCTCTATTGTATGTCCATGATCTTCGTGGTATCCACAATGCTTGTTCCGGGCCCCGTTCTCCGGGGGTGCAAGTAAGGGTTTTGGTGAATAATAAAAGGGTTTATCTTTAACCTCGCGCAAGATGTCTGCCCGGGGCCTGTTGAGGGGTGTCCACTCTGTTTCTGGCTTGGACTCCCTTTTAGCTCTTGGTTTTCTTTCAATTTTCTGGGGACCCGAATAGCTATCCCGGGGTGGGGTTCCTTGGGATTGTTGGATGTATTTTGACTGTCTGTCGACCTTTAACTTTTTATCCTTCATGTACGAAGAGCGACGTTCCGGGGACTCGTCGTCGTCATGGAATCTGCTATTCATTTTCATTAGTTTGAGAAAATCATTTTCCCTTATGAACTTGGATGCCAATACATATGCAGATGTTAGGATTTGGAATTCTCTATGGATCAGGTCTTTGACGAGCCTTCACAAGATACCGGATGCAGGTTCCTACGAAAAATATTCACAGCCTCCTTTTATTCCAGGTTGGAGAGCTGGTTAACTGCTTCCTGGAATCTTTTAATGAACCCGGGAAGGTTCTCTTTGCTCCTCTGTTGGATTGTCTCCAAATGGCACATTTGCATTTCATTCATTCGATTAGCCCGGAATCTTTTTAAGAATATTTCTCGGAAATCCTTCCAGGAATCCACACTCCGAGACGGAATTCGGCTGAACCATTTCTGAGCTCCACCCTTCAGTATTGATGCGAAGAAGCGGTATCTTGTTAGGTCATTGTAATCATAGATGTTGGAGATTTGTTCAAAGTAGTTCAGGTGCTCTTCGGGGTCGGCTAACCCATCAAAAGAATCGAAATTAAAGTGTTTGAGTCTGCATTCTCTTGGAGTGGATTCCAGCTTCCTGGTGAACGGGGTGGCAACTGCTCCTATCTCCATGTCACCCTTGACCTTTGTTTTGAGATCACAGGGGGCTCAGGCCATTTGTTCTTGTTTGGATTCTTTCTCGGGCTCAGAGTCTGAAGAAACACGGATTCGGTGGGATTCCTTCTTTAACTTTGCTTCTTCATCTCAGATTCGTTTCTCAATGATTTCTTTTGTTTTGGCCTCTTCTTCTTTCCGGATCCTATCCCGGAGAGTGGCTCTTTTAATTTCATCCCGGACATCTTCAGGTGGCCTTTTCAAGTTTTTTACGATTCGATCCAGGACTGATCCTCTTGACTCTTCAGTATGTTCTTCTTGATCCCCTGGGCGGTTCTCAGGCTCGGGATTATATTTTTCCTTCCACAGGTACATTGTAGCTTGTATATGCTCTGGGGTCATATTTCCCCAGGGGTTTGCTGAAGTGTTGGCATATTTGTGAGCAACTTTCTCAATAGTTATTCTTTGATCTCCTGGTTAGAGGGGTTGAGATGGAGTCCGTGTTATGGGGAGCCCTTCCTCCACATCTTCCATTTCCCCGTCCCTGGGTGGGGCTGGAGGAGGCAGAAACAGTTGTCTTGCTCTTTCTTGTTGTCATGGTTCCTCAGTAATATTAAGAATTACAGCAAGAGAGGGTTTATACTCGTGTAATAGTACGTAAATTTTAGATCTAAAATACGTGGTAATCACAGCTATGAATCCCAAAAAGTACTATAAACAACGACAAGTGTATCTAAACAAGATCTACTAACGATATTTTTAAGAGCGCACGTTTTGGGGGAAAAGTAGATCTGGGAAAGCAGAGTAGTAATCTTACTGGAGTGAAGTATTATGATCTTTTGGGCGGAGTAAAGATACCGAAAATGAACACCGCTGGTCGGAGGTTCAACCCCTCCTTCTAGCGCCAATGATAATTCCATATCACCCCGGGGTCTTCTCCTTATCCTACCAGACTCAACCTCCACTTGAGCATAAATGACGGTGGCTTGTGGTGTAGCTATAGGATGTGCTCCTGCAAAACAGAACCGGAGGGGGGTGGCGTCCCCGCAACACCTCCGACATGAGAATGAGAGGGGTTATCGGAGAAGAAAGGGCAAAATAGGAATTAAGCAGATAGATAGTGGTGTGTGTATAAGTGTGTAGATAGTAAAGATTCGGTTACCCCCAAGACACCGTTTGATTGGCCTTTTATAGGCTTCCCATTAGGGTTTAGGGGTTTGTACCTTAGATCTGGACCGTAGGTGAGTTTTGGGTTGAGAGACGCGTAGACGACTGTGAAGAGCCAATGTGACCCCGGATCCGGACCGTTGTAAGGTTCCAAGATCCGGACCACCTGGACGGTGGCGATGTTGCCACGTGTCTCGGAGTCCTTCAGTGTTATTGCTAATTGGGCTCCTTTATTGGACCTGAACTAATATGGGCTATCAAATTCCGACTGGGGATGTGCACAAAAATAATCAATAAAATAAAAAACAAACAAGACAACTTATCAAAAGTGAATAGAATTTAGTAAGTGTGTCTATGTCACACATCGGAAAATCATTTTTTATACTCACTCTGTCCCTTTTTAATTATTATATTTAAAAAAATTATTCCTAAATAAATTATTTCACTCATATTCCAATACACTTTTTACCAAGTATTTTCGGGTCTATCCTTATATTTACTATATTTTAATATTTGATTTTATAACTAAAACGCATCAGACTCAAATTTTGACTCAACATTTAATGCAATACTAATCAGGAGTATACATGAAAACAAACTATTTCTAAAAAAAACTCAGCAATAATCATTTTTGCTACCTTGACACATCGGAATGTAAAGTTGATTGCGTACAAAACTCGAGGGCCTTTAATTAATGAAACACACTCGTTTAAAATAAAAATAAAACTAAATCACACCATTTTGCACTTATTATGGGATTGTTTGAATTTTTTTTAAATAAGTAACTTATACTTTAAAATGCATATAAGTGATTTACAAGTGATATTTAGAAGAATACTTATAAATTATATAAGTGTTTGATAATTTATTTATAAGTTATAATTTCTTTTTAGTTAAATGAATTAAAATAAATAATTTTTAAATAACTATCTTAATTCGTGAATTTTAAATATAATTAAGATTTATAAACATATATTTTCAAACCAAAATTAATAAAGGTACGTACTTAATAATATTCAATTTATCAACATATAATTTGTAAATTTGACTTATAAATTAAGTTGAAAAATAATAAGTACTTATATGTTTATAAGTCGATAAACCACTTAAATGATGTTACCAAATTGGCCCTATATCGCTTCCTACATGGGTTGAGCTTAAATTTACCTACATTACCTTTTTGAGTCTGGTTCTATAAAAATTATCTAGTTTATTTGAAGCCTACTTCTAAATTTCAGTTCATTCACAAACAATATTTTTTTATTAATCACAGTCTCACTATTTATCAAAAATATCATATAAAATATTTATGATTTGAACATATCAATAATTTGTTAAAATTCAAATTATTTGGAGCTGCATAATTGCGAGTATGAAAAAAACACTGTACGACTGACGAAATTCAAACATTAAAATGCTCAGACTAGTTTTGTTTTACTAATTGTTTGTTAGTTGTTGGACTGTTATCACTTTTTGAATGTATATCACAGGACTACGAGCAGCACCCACTTACCAAAAAATCTGTGTTACAGTGGTAAGTCAGCTTTCAGTTGCCGGCATAAAGCGCATGCCATTTCCCACACCAGAACCCCACTCCCCCCATGTTTATTCTGCACTCCTGCGTTTCCTTATCATTATTTACTACTCATTTTGTCAATACTTACATATTTCGTTATTACTACATCTACAAAACTATATCGATTAACAGATAATTAGGATGGCGTTTCATTCTGATTAATAGAAATTGATGTGTTAGGTATTAATAACCTGGTTTAAAATAGGGACCTCATTCTGGATAAATCTTTGTATACGTACTTTTTAAACTCTAAATCATTTTCATTTTCGTTTTTAACATTCTCATGCTCTTAATTTCTGAATTTGTATCAACTGTTCAAACTTTTCCCAGACCTATAACATCGTTTTGTCCCTGTCCCGTGTTTCTCAATCCTTATCAACTCCTAGACCCCCAATATTCCACTCATGTCTTTGAGGCTTTTCAAATAATACATTTAGTTTTAGCATTGAAATTTATATAAAGTACTCAATATACAAGTCAATATCATTATGAAATATCTGGTTTTTTAAACTACGATGACATTATTAGAAAAATACAATACATGTTTTTATGTTAAATCCTGATATAAAAATATGTTGGACACTTTAATCTTAACATCACAGAAAAAACACATTCTTTCTTCATCCGTACCAAAAAGTATCAGCATCCGAAAGTCTTTGTGTAACATAATTGTTGATGCATAAGATTTAATCCAAATCAAAACTACTGGTAGAAATATGTAAAAAGGAATGCAACATAAGAAATGGTAGATATAAAAACTGGCTACAGTTAAAGTCTAGAGAAATGCTAGGTTACCAAATTTTTTTCCCAAAAACTTCCCCAACTGTTGATATGTCGTACATTAAATACCAATTTTCCTAAATATAATATGATATCCCACGTACATTAATATGTGTCCACAAATCAAAATATATCATGTGTTTGTCATATTATTTGGTAAAATTTTTGGCTAGCACTACTTTAAAGTCCAATACTACTATATTTTGAAGGAACGAATGAATACATGACGCACAGCTAGCAATTCAGACAGAGAATGTCTTGTGGTCTCCCAAACTCTAAGCACACTCACCCTCACCTGATCATTAGGCCTGGCTCTGCCTCACTATCGTATCATATCTAACACAAACTTTTGCTTCCATTTAGTGGCATTTTCGATAATAACCCACAATTTCACGGGCATTCTCAATTACCCTTTTTCACTTCTATATAAACCGGTGGCTATACAAAACTTAAAGAGTACTTGATATAAATTAGTTTGAAATGGAGAGGAAACAAGATGAACAGCAGCTACATGCTGTAAGGTTTGCAGCTGGAGCCGCGGTGCTGATGGCATGTTTGGAACGTGCCACCCTAGTCTCGTTCTTCGAGCAGTGGCGAGTTTTTGTATTCATTGTGCTCAACCTCTTACTACTAGCTATTCTGTTCACATCTAGCAACTATCATACATGCCCAAGTTTAATAAATGAAGTAGTTTGTAGTGATGCTCAAGAGGAAAAGACAAGTACTAAGGACGAGGTACCGACGCGACAATGTAGTAACTTGAAGAAAAGCAGCCATCAAGATGTCTCCAAGATATTGGAGAGTGAAAACAAAACAGAGACGGTGAATGAAAAGTGTGATACTGATGAGGGAGAAGAAAGTGAAGACGAAGATGATAACAAGAAAGCAAGTGGGCTGTCAAAGGAGGAACTAAACGAAAAAGTGGAGGCTTTCATTACCATGTTTAGGCAGAAATATCTTGTATCGGATCAACGTAAGATTAGGAGAAGAAATAGTTTTCAGCTACCAGCTCATAATCCTCACATCAGTGTACCACCTCGTATCAGTGTAGGATAGTCATGGCAAACATAGTTTCTATATAGTTTTTTCTTTTGAAATTCTTGAAGATAGTGGGATGATTGATGCTATGTTCCGTTTAAAAAATATATATTTTTTAAAAGAGGTATTGAACAATTTTAGAATAGAGTGAAATGCATAATAAATCAAACAGAAACAGTCAATGTATCCCACCAGCTGGAAACTCTTGTTGAATCACTATATAGTTTCCCTAATTGACCTAATTGCTTGAATTGTAATTGAAGTCGAAGACCCGGCAGAAGGTAAAAAAATGTAACCTGCTTATTTAGCAAACTCTTGTTGACAAAATCGTTGTACTACAAATAAACTTAACGTGAATCCAGTGGAATGTTGAAAGGTACTAACCTAAGTTGGTGCCAATTCGAGAAAAGAATCACTACTACAGGTTAAATGCCAACCCCTTCGACAGGGCAGCAAAATACACAACATAGGATCCAAATCAGAGTGGCCAGTACATGTTCAACATAAAAGCAGAGACTTCACAATATATTGTATATATGCACGATTAAGCCCAAAGGTGTTCATGCCCATGTCCGAGTGTAATGTTCAAAGCAGGTACTCAAAAGTCAAATCACTTATCGCAATCAAGGAGATGTTGGGGTCTTTATAAGTGTGGATGAAAAAGACAGTTGGCAGAGGTACCAAGTAAGTGTTAAATTTAGTTCAGTAGCTTGCAGAATCATTGTTATTTGAGAATCAAAGGTTCAATGATCCGTATCTTCGGCAACGCACTTCTCAGTGAGAAGGGTGATGAAGGAAGAAGTAATCACCCAGTGTCAGAGATATTGAGACAATCAAGTGTCACAAAGGTCGCTCATAATGTCGAGGAACATCATCCTCTTGTCATCGTAAGTTGTTTACCATACTGAATGAAACTCCCCCTGTCCCGTGAAAATATGAATTCTAAAATTTCGGTGCAAACGATCAAACTAACACAAGACTAAAAAATTAAAATATTTTCCTGATTTTGAAATTTAGATATCATAATAAGCTAAACTAGTTTCTCAACAATCACTATTCAAGTGGCATTAAAGTAGAAGAGAGAAGAAAATTACTGAAGCACGGTATTGGTAAAAGTGAGCTAGGTCTTTGGTGATTTAGATCAAAATAAGCTTGTATGGCTAGTATCTCTGACAATCCAAGGCTTACCTTTTAGATTATTTTAAGCGTATGGCTGGTTTTTTCTGACAATCCGAGGCTTACGAGTAAAGTCCCCACTATCTGTACAATGTCCATATAATGATGCAAGAACCCCTAGTTATCTTGTGCTCTTATAGATCTCCAGTACTTCCTTCGACTAGATATTCTATACTGAGGTGGAAACAACATGAAAGTGTCTATACTTCGTTAAATATCATAAACTCGATAATGATATCATTACTGATACCATATATTGCAGGGAGGTATGCACATCGATAAAACTGAAGTTATATTAACATTTTAATTATTAATTGTAAGTTTGCAACAAACATTGAACCAATTACCACAAAGAACAATCAGCATAACAGTTGCAATACCTCATGACACACCATCTCCAGCCAAAAACCATTAGACAGACAAGTTTCTCACAGTTGACATGGTCTACTAGTCAAGATTTCTAAGAGGCGTTATCAATATTTTATCATCCCAGGTACCATCACCAAAAGGCTAATATAACAAGACATATATACATATCGGTTCAGAAATACATCTAGTCTTAAGTAGAGCAAATTGAAGGTTTGTGCATCAGGATACATGTACAAGGACTTAGAAAATTCAACTTTTACAAGGACATAGGAAGATGAGTTCCGGAGTATAGAGAGGAATGTATAATCTCACCTTTTTGGTGTAAAGTTGGAATTCTCATGCAGAAAATCGAGATTTAGCTTCACTTTTTTGTAGCAGCAGCAAATCTGTTATGAGATTTGATGGGAAAAAATTTAGTTACTTCAAGTACTTGTTGACGAATTAGGTTGTGCAAGAACATATAAATCCATAAATCACATTGTGCATACTTACAACTAACTTTCACTGCTTCCCTGAAGAATTCCACCTAATGCTTCCACATTATCTCGATGGCAACTGGGACATGAGCACCTGTTCTGCAGCTCATTTCCAAGTGAAGCAGAAAGAACTTCAAATTCAGATGTCTGCGTGGGTCTGGTCAAGTGGACAATATCCTACTAAGGGTCAATGACATATATTACATGGACAATCTGCCTACAGAGAAAATCTTGCATTATGAACTACAAGTACTGTAACTCCATCTTACTGGAATGAACAAAATACTCTGCATTCACAAGTTCGTTTATATAAAGTTGCAAGTTCAACTCTATTCCTTCCCTCTGAACTTTATGGTTCTCATTTGCAAAAATGAGAGAGGACCTCTAATTAAGATTTTCATTGTCTACTATAACTTCCTTTTTCCGTATTTTACTCTTTATTTAGAATTCTTCTCAACATGTCTTTAGTTTACTGCTTTAAGAGAGTAATAGAGGATATCTTGTCAATTCCTGCAATTCTTTGCTTTCTTTAAGTAGAGCCTCCATTAGATCAAGTTTTTCTTCCAATTGAATCAACTCCTGCTGGGCCTGCATATAATTCATAACCTCAATCTTAAGCTAGTAATTTCATTTCAGAGTATAGCTTACTAAAAAAATATATAACAAAGTCGTCATTTTACAATTTTAAAGAATGAATTTGATGAATAATGTTAAGCAGCCATATTGCGAGTTATCTAGACCAATTCTTTTACCTGCTCAAGGATATTTTGTTCTGCTTGGTACTTTTGTTCCTCTGCAATTGTTTGAGATACAATATGTGCAAGATTATCTTCAAGCGATCTTTTGGCAACTTTAGCATCTTCAAGAGATCTTCTGGAAACTTTAGTATCTTCGATATTGACAGAAAGAGGGTGAGTTGTATGTGAGTGAGAAAAAGGTTGAAGTGTGTATGCGTGTGTATGAGAGAGAGAGAGAGAGAGAGAGAGAGAGAGAGAGAGAGAGAGAGAGAGCAAGCCTAGGTACACAGCAGCTATATATTAGTCATAAATCATGATCAATTTCATATATAAATAACACACTTAGGTCTAGAGAGAGCGAAATCTGCAATCTACAAGTCAAATATATATAAATATAAGAATGTCTATTAGTGGCATGACATACTGCAAACAATGTCTATAATTCATCCCTTAATTCGACAATTGACAAAGTACCAACCAGTTTTAGATGTTCCCAAGCAATCCTTTCCATCAAATGCATAAACTGATGTCTCCTGGAACTTCCTGCATCGACAAAGTATTTGGGAAATGAACACTTTCTTTCTTGAACTGCCATTTTTAAAAAACTATTTAAAATCACTCCTCATAAACAAGCGGCATTAGTAACTTTTTAAATAATCAATTTAGGTTGCCTGAACATTAATGCTTAGTTAATATGACATCTATTATCCAGACATAGCATCTATCACTGGTAGATAGTCGAGGATAACTCTAGCAATTCTGCTAACACTTAAAATTAGTTACGTTACATCAAGGTGTCTAGGACAATAAGGTTAGGGAGTACAAAAACCTGATAGTCAAAGATATCAAAATTCATCTTGGTGTCACAAAGTCATTAATGAATGAACATTTAGAAACTCTGAGGAATGAGGACACATGTCAGATTTAATGTTTTCAACATAATTTTTATACCAAACATTAGGGCTCCGCAAAATAGAATCCGCCATGAAGATTCGACACATTTAAGTCAATAATTAGTTTTATAACTTGACATCAGAAAGTAACTTCAAATAGAAAAAATTATCAGAGTTAAGAGCGACAAAGGTAAGAACCCATGTAAAGCAGAAACATTACTGAAACTGAGTGTTTGCATGTGCAAGGAAGCAGCGTAATAGTGGCACTCTAATTCTCTAGATATCACAATGTCAACTCAATGAATAAGACCTTAATTACACCTGAATAGGATCACATTTCATCTAACAAATAAAAAAAATTGCAAGTACAAGTTAATACATAACTGTAAATTAGGTTTTTATATAAACAAACAGATATGCAAGTAGTAGAGAAATAAATTAAGTTGCCAACTAAATTTCAATTCCTACACGACAATTAGATGACTCAAAATAACAAACAAATAAACAACAATGCTAGAAACCAGTACTCCTCTAAGATAGTTTGTGTTTTGCAGTTATATCAACATACAAGAGCAGGAGACAGAAACAAAACATGCGCAATGCATGGTTTTTTACAGAAAATCTGTACAGTACCAAGAACCATCATGCACTCGAATGGAGGTGGGATACTATACTCATTCAACAAGATCTTCACCAGATAACCTGTTTCCATCTCCCTGTATTACTACTAGATGATAACCCAATAAAAAGAGCATCAAAAGTTGCCATAGTATTGGCTTCTACCAACACCTAACAATTAACAATAACTTCCTTAAACATCGTGGATCTTTTAGAAATTTAGATTAGTCTAGTCTTATATGCACATATTCATAAAAATAATATAACAATTCCTACAAGTAACAATGAAACAGAAAAATCAGAAGTCATGCTTAAGTGAATAAGTGATATTAAATATTAAACTATACGTGTACAATTACCTTATAGTAGCATTCATCCTGAGCATCCTCTCAATGAAATCATCTCTGTGAAGACAATGACAAAATGAACAGATAAAGGTTTCCTAATTCAAATAATTACAATAGTAACTTAACTGAGGAAAGGATATATGCGAGATATATACCGTAAACCTCCTTCTTCAATCTTTATTATTCCGCATAGAGGAAAATCAGTTAAAACATATATAAACATTGTTAAGAGCACAAACAACGTGCAGTCTATTTTCATAACGAAAATGAAAAAGAGCCTATACATTGATGTAGTGAATACCTTAAGAGCCTCTAATTCAGATTTAGAGACCGCTACCTCATTTTGAATCAAACCGACCCTAGCCTAAAGTAATTCAAAACAAATCAGACTAAAATCATCAGTTAATAGCTATAAAATACGTTATACATGTATACACATACATTTTACGAGCATCGAAATATTCAATAAGGGAGAAACAGACCTCTAGGGTTTGAATTGAAGCTTCTTTCATAGCCAATTCAACTTCATAGCCTTTAATATCCTGCTCAGTCATTTCCTTAACACACTTAGCATCTTCGAGCTCGGTATTAGCTCCTACGATCTCGTATCGAAGCTCGTCGATCCGCTTCTTCAGATCGACAATCCTACGCTCTGAAAATCGCAATACATATACGCCACAAACTCAAATTCACACATCTAACAGGATCACATGCATCATTTCACGTAGAATTAAACGCTAATAATCAAAAAACCTCTAATCTATCAACATAGCTTGCTAAATCAAAGCATTTATTATAAACAACATTATGCATAATTATATAACAGATTAATATGCGCATATACATACATATATGTGTGTGTATAGTTCAGTGATTACCTCCTTGAGAACTTTCGGAAGCGAAGCCGCGGATTAGAGTAAGAAACTGCCTCTGCGAATCAATTTTCGCCATTGATTTTCCCGCCACTTCTCCTTGGCTTTGGTTCGCTCGTATTTATACCACCTGTAGGCTACCCCGCCTACCTGTAGCCCCAGCGCAACAATCTTTGTAGTTTAAAATTATTTTTTAATTAATTATTTTAAAATAAAAAATTATTCAAAACTAATATTTTTTATATTAAAATTAGAGTTTTTTTGAAAAAAAAAATTAAAGGTTTTTTTAAAAAAACTAAAAATACAATTTTTTTTTCAAGTTCTTATTTGTAAAAAACGATTATTCATAAGTGATTGATTTTGGTTGTAAATCGTATTTTTGTAATTATTTTTAAAAATAGTAAATCACAAACAAATTTAAAAGAGTTGTATTTTTTATATTTCTCTTAAAATTATTATCCTTTCTTGTAAATAAATAGTGTTAATTTTAAAATTATTAAATTTAGACAATATATTCAAAATAAAAAATTTTATAAAATTATTTTTTTATAATAATATTGGATAAAGGAAACAATGTCCATGATTTAACATAGAGTAAAAAGTACTTTGTGTACGTACACTTTAGGTGTCAGACCACTTATGGTTAGAGGTGGCCAATCGATCGGGCCGTGCGGGCCGGGCCGAATAATATCCGGGCCGGTTTGATTAGAGCTTAATTCGTGAACGGACCGTTATGAAGTGCGGGCCGTGCCGGTTCGGTTCGAATAACGAGAAAAGTGAATCGTGAACAGACCGCGAATTGAACGAATAATACGGTCAATTGAAAAAAGGCATACATGTGCGAATTATTCGCGGTTATTCGGTCGAATAATTCGCGGCCTAAGAAGAGTACGAGTTGCTGACAGAGTGTGATGTGACACAGTTGAGCTTAATTTGTTATGTTTGTTTATGTTTGTTTATTCATTCTCTGTCCGATCCTTTTCTTCTTATGTACACCTTCTTTAACTTGGATTAATTTATTTTCATAAATTAACTAATTGATGTAACTAATTAATAGAAAATTAAATCAATTTCTTGATCCGGGTCTCCAAAAAAATTGTGTTCATTTTCTTTCCCGAATTTGTAAAACTTTAAAATAAAATAAGGAAAAGTGGACGGTACCTCTATAAATTTTATTAATTCAAAAAAATGTTACAATTGACAAATTCTAAAAAAATGTTACAATTGACAAATTCTAAAAATTCAAAAATATTTTATTAACTATTCAAATTCTTCTTCTTCTTGTGGATCGTTCGCTGACGTGCCCGATTCCGATGAAGTGTCCATCATCATCCAAGTATCCTCTTCACCGTCCGAGTAATCTTTTTTCTTCCCTTGTTGTCTCTTTGCCGCTTGATCCCAATCATTTTTGCAAACACATATCTTGACCACATCCGGTGCAAGACTTGATCTCTTCTCGTCCAACACTCTTCTACCGGCACTGAAAGCGGACTCGGAAGCAATGGTAGAGGCGGAAACTACTAAAATGTCCCTTGCAATTTTAGCTAATACCGGAAATTGGTTCTCATGATTCTTCCACCACGTTAGTATTGAAAAATCCTCATCAAACTCATAGTTATATGAAAAAAACTCTCTAATCATGCTAAATGAAGTTGTAGGTGTAGATGCATTTTCGGGAATTCTACCCTTTTGTTTTTTAGTGAGGATACCAAGCAATGTGGGATTAAACCTACTAGACTGACTAGTCTTAGGTGGTATAATATTTTGAGTTCTAGGAGTATATAGATCTATAAGGCGGTGTAACAAGTCTAAACAATTTTGAACATAAAGCACGTGATTATATGAAACTCCTAATACCGAGTAATAATGTTCTAACATATTTTCTAAACCTTCTTTTCTAACACCGGGATCAATAAGACATGCAACACCATAAATAAAAGGAAATTCGGTAAAATATTCTATCCACTTTTTTTTCATATCAACAATAATTGCACCAAAACAATTATCTTCTTCATATGCTTTTAAAGTAGTAATAATATTAACACACTCAATAATAACAAGATGTACATTTGGTTCGTAAACGTAAGAAAATATCTTAGTACCACATGCATAACAATCAAGCAAATCTTTTACCCTAATTGCCAAGTCCCATTCATTTTCGGTAATAAGTCTATCCTCCACTTGATTTCTTGGATCAGAATTATATAACTCGGTGATAACTACCTTATATTTAATTGCCTCACATATTAATTTATAAGTCGAACTCCATCTCGTGGGACAATCAATTCCCCACTTTTTGGGTATTAATCCGTTTTCTCTACACAATTTTTTATATTGTCTCTTTAATGTGTGTGCGATACGTAGATACTTAATTATTTTTCTAATAGGTGCTAAAAATTCGGTTATTTGTTGAATACCCTTTTGATCCGATAAGTTGATTATGTGTGCACAACATCTAACATGCAAGAAAAGACCATCTAAAGTAGTAGGAATATCTTGTGCAATATAGTAAATAGCTTTATCATTTGCCGAAGCATTATCTAAAGAAATAGTAAACACCTTGTGTTGCAAATTAAATTCGTTAATTGTTTCGACTATTCGTGCCTTTATGTTATAACCCGTGTGTGACTCGTCCATAACATCAAAGGCAATTATTCGTTTTTGTAAAAAATAATCGGAATCAATCCAATGAACGGTAACACAAATAAAAGGCTCACCGCAACTCGAACTCCAACAATCACTAGTTAAAGAAACCATGCCATCATAATCACGAAAAAATTCAATTAATTGTGCTCGTTGACTATAATATTGTTTTTGTGTGTGACGTTTTAGCGTGTTCCTAGGAATTCTTTTGAATGCCGGATTTATTGATTCTTTCATCATGTGCTCTAAATTCGGACTCTCACCGTGAGAAAAAGGTAACTCGTCTAGTGTAACATAAGTAGCAAAAGACTCGATCATTTTATCTCTACTATAGTGGAAAGGCATACCTCCACCGGGAGTCGATGTCACGAAACCACCAATTTGTGTTTGTTGCGGTGATTGTCCACGTGCCTCTCCACTTTCGTGACTTTGTTTAGAAATTCCGTGATTAACTTTCAAGTGTCGATCAAGTGTACCCGTACCGGCCCCTTTAGAGTGAAGAAAAGGAGATTGATTTCGGCCACTTTGAATACAAAGCAAACAAAAATATTTAAATCTGTTGGGTTCTTCCGTTGCTTGTCTCGAAAAATAATTCCAAACGTGCGAGGATTGTCTCGAAGAAGTACAAGTGGTTCCTGCATATTTTTAATATAAAAAAATTAACAAAATATTCGAATACAGAAACTCACAAATAAGGGGATAAAACATTAAGTGAGTCATAAATGAGTAAATAAATTTTAAACCCACATAATATGAGTGAAACCGAATGTTAATGAAAATGATCCATACATTTAAAATTAAAAATAATATAGACAGCTAATTAGGTCCAAAAATATTAATGAACAA